>NC_140076.1:84124703-84444703 GCF_964194135.1 Talpa europaea
TTTTTCCGGCATCAGAATGTAAGGTTGCCTGACAAAATACCAGAACAAGGACAAGAAAGATATTTTACAAGAAAGCAATCATAAAATAGGTTGGGCGCATTATCTATGGACAATATTTCATAGCATTGGCATTGGTAGTAGGTTTTACTATATGGGAACTGATATATTTACTAAGGGGAACATTGTGATTAAAATGGAGTACAATATTCCTTTTCTTACTTTATGTTCTCTACCTTCTGTCCCCATGTGCCCTCTGGATGCAGCCTCCTTTAAATAATGTTTTGTCTTCAGAATCATGAACAGTGGTATCCTCATTGGGTATTGGATGGATTATATACAGTGTCAGCTTTCTCTGGAAGGAACTACTTGAGTCCCAGGCAGATGCTATAATCTGATCGCTAATAGCAAGGATGTGTGAGCAAGTTGTTGAAATTCTAGGATGAATTAAAAAACATATTCCAGTCCTTAGGTCTAAATCTCAACCTTTTACCCTTTTCTTTTTGATCTTTTTCTTGTTCTACATTAATGAGGAGGTAGTTCTCTCCTCCTCGCCTTCTATGAATTACATCCATAATTTTAATTATTTCACCATCTTATCTGTATCACTTGGATTATTTATTATTTTAAAGTCATCTTAATTTTTTATACTTGGTTTACCCTAAACATACAAGATGTGAGATTGGTAATAGTTATATTTTCCTCTATGGATTAGTATTAATGCACAACTTCTTTCCCATTTGCCATTCAAATTAACTTCCAAGTAGGTCAGTGTCATGTCCCACATTAGAGAACTTTCTTGAATGGCAAAAATAAGCCATCTCTGCCATTTATAGGCCATGTGGCTGCAATTACATTATTTCTGCCATTTAACATCAGTCTTGCCATCTATGAAATGGGAAGCCACTATTTACCACCTGGTCTTAGGAGGATTCAGTGAGAGAATCAGTTAAAATTTACTCAGAACTCTCTCCAGTGCACCAGATACCAGTTCTTGCCCTTGTTGTAGGTGTCTACTGATTTGTTTCTGACAGCAATCCTGTGAGGGAAGTAGTAGTCATGTCCATCTTACAAACAAGTGCTCTAGGTGTAGGCTGTTAGGTGACATGTACAAGATTCCTCTTTCATTCTTTCATCAAGTAGTAGAACAAAAATTCGATCCTTGTCTACAGAGCCCACATTCCTGACCTCTTACTCGGTACAATTAGTGTCTGGCACCAAGCTTGGCACCAATAAGTGTCCAATAACCCTGTACTCATTTCCATTTGTTTGGAGATGCCAGCTCTTGTTGCTTCATTCAGGGTGCTGGATTTTTGCTGGTCAGAGCTGTCTTCTCCTCCCCCTATACCACTTAAACAGAGATAATGCTTAAGAACAGTGTAGGTGGCTGAGCTGAAGGTTCTGTGACCCCAGGGGGACCCCCTCCCACATTTGCCTGTAGAAAGATGATTTTTCACATCTCTCTAGTCTCTGGGACAGGCTGGTTGTAATCAGACCACACAAAACTGATGCTCTCACCAGTGATTGGACTCTGTGGGTCTTGTCTAGTTTTGCCCATCCACCAAAGATGTCAGCCTCTAAAGGGCAATGTTTTATAGCTGTTTCCTGCTGTGTGTATTTTAAGTGTGAACTAAGAATCAGTATTCAGTTTCATAGGGAGGTGGGGGAAAATGGCATCTGTGTACTTGGTGTCTGGGAAAGAATCAAGGCCAGTGTTGAGGTGAGGAAAGGACATGTCCATTGGAGTGAGACTTTGCTTCCTTCATCCTTCACAGAGAACTCATCCACTCTGGCTATCTCCATGCCCTGGTATAACTGTTTACTAGCGTTTTATATGCTATGATCTTATCTGATGTGAGCCGTTGCCCTTCTTCCTAAAAAAAAAAAAAAAAAAAGTCCATGAATACACATGACTTTGTGCATAGTCACAAAGACTAAATGGACCCTCCTTAGGCTCTCTGAACCACCCTCTCCCAGGTCAGTAGCCAATTCATTCAATTTAATGAGGTGATCCCCCCAGGAAAATACAGTCATACTTCTGAGATGCCTTCCATGATAGAGAAACTCAATGTTCATTTCTTACAAACTAGAATTAAGAAACACCCCAAATCAATGAGTCTTTGATATTGACATTATCATTAAAGAGTTACAGTAACACAAGAATTTCTTGTGTTGGACCTTATGCTAATATATCTATTGTACCTTTTGAATAAGTAAAGAAGAAAAGATAACAAAGGGAGAGACAGTGAAATGCAAATCAATTATTTTAATTAATAACCATAATAAATGACTATTTATAACTTTTCTCTGTATATATTGAAGCCAGGCATTATAACTAATTTATGATTTGATTTTTTTTTCTCCTTCCTCCATGAAAACTACAAGAAAAGGAGACTCTTTTTCCTAGATGGATAGAATCCAGGATGGGATGGGAATTTAAAATCGCTGCCCAGTTTGCACTACTTTTGGTTAGGATGCTATCTCCCTACCATATCTCCAGGGACTGAGAGGGAGCCTCTTAACTGACCACTCAGCAGAGTCCCAGGATTCCTAACTTTGCAAAGTTCATCCTGGTGGCAGCAAGTGGGTTAACTTTCCAAGATCCAGCTCCTCCAGGGGGATCTCACTAAGCAAAATGCCTTACCCACCCCCACCATTGTTCTCTAGGAAAACTCTTGTTTTCCACCTCAGTTGGTATGTTGCAAACACTTTATCCCAGAGACCCTGGGGGCCTTGGGGAATGGAATGTTGCCCACAGCCAGATGTTTGTAAACCTTAGCTCTGAAATGTGGCACAATACCACAAACTGTCAAGTTGGGTAAAAACTAAAGCAAAGACAAAAACAGAACGTAATATTTACCAGATGAGATTGTGTGTGTGTGTAATCTTGCTGGAATTTTGGGAGTATCCAATTCTCATACATTTCAAAACGGGCCTCCTGTCCCACCCCATTCTGCCCCTTCCCCCAGTTTCTCCCTCCTGCACAGGGAAGGAGAAGGTTATGGAAGTGACTTTGTCCGAATAAGCAATGAGCTTGACGTAGCCCTAGGCAGCTAACTATACATTGAAAGACATACAAGATGTTTTTGGCTGCTTCTCAGAGAGAGAGTCCTGAAAATATTATTTCTGGAACAATTTTCAGAAATAATGCTAAACAATGGGATATTGTGTGTGTTGGCAATTTTCATTCAGCCCGAGTGGTTAGACAGTTATATAAGCTGCATGTTCATTAGCTCGTCCAAAATTTTAGCATGGATAAAATAAACCTAGATTCAAATGAAAATTGGAAGTCATGTGGAAGAAAATATTTTTGTCTCTGACTATTGATAGAATTTCACTGTGTGTATACTCTGACACAAACTATCAGCCTGAAGATACCTGTTGAAAGAAACTTACTTTAGAAAGAATCAGAATGGGACACGAGAATTTCAAATGCATTGCAAATAAAACCTTCTGAAAAAGAATCACATGGTTTGGGTTTTAATTCAGAAAAGTAGTTTGCAAAGTTATTTCATGAGTTCTCAACACCAGAGGGGATTCTTTCTGTAGACAGGAGGACATGAACCTGATCCTGTGGTTTCCTGAGGACAAATTTTTGAGTCTGGGTGTAGGTCACCTGGTTTGTACCAAGTCACGTTTCCCCCATGATAGCTGGCCAGGTCACAGCTAGGTTCCTGACCCAGGGAAGCCAGTCTCTGGATGAGGTCATGACTAATCCAGCTTTTCTCTTCTTCTTGAAACTCTGAAGTAAGAGTCCCAGTTACTGAGATCAGACAATACTGGGTCCTCGAATTGAAAGTTCATTCTTATAGGAATGGGGTGGTTTTTCTTAGCCAGTGGCAAGCTGAATGATTAGCAGAGAAAACAAATCTGTCCAGAGAAAACAAATCTGTTGGAAGTCTGATCAACTGCATCAAGAAAATATAAAATGGCTTCTTTATAGAGAGAGAACTAGGGAATCAGAGAGAGCTCCAAATGGATGGTTTTCCAATCCCTGTAAAGCCCAGAAATAGGACACTGTCCTTTGCCTGTGCTAGCTTAGCTAGGTGCCTTGATGCAACTAGGATTCATAAGGTCCTTCTGACATAGATGGCAGCTTCCAAAAGCACTTTGATGGAAAAGGAAAATTCTGACACCATAAAGCACACCTTAGAAAAGTTGCCAATTATTGCACTTTTTCAGTTAAGAAAAGTCAAAGCTTAAATTTTTACTTACAGAGATAATGTTTTTCTAATTGTTTACTTGGCTTGATTTTAAAAAAGTCTTATACATTTGTGTAACTCTGGCATGCAGCAGAGCTGGCGTAAGAAATGAATTTGCTGGGAAAAGCAGAGTGGCTATGTTTGACATAAATCTGTGTTTAATAATTGTGTATTGAATGGAATTCAATGGGTGAGAGTAGGCTGGGTTTGCAAATAAAACTGCTAATAGCTACATTCCAATTCTACCATAGATGGTTGATTTCAATTCTTTTTATCCAGCTGTGTTGAAGTAAGTGAAACTGTAAGTGTTAATAGCAAATTAAATGAAATAGATACTGTACATGTGCATTATGGGAACCATAAACTCCGTAACCTTAGCAGAAGATTCTAGAGGAAGAGGAAAAGATCCCCATGGTATGCTAGTGGATAATTTGAAAGAAACTACCTTACTTTTCAAGTCCCACTTTTGACTAATGGAGGGTCTGATGACAAAAGATCGTGCTACCACTTTGAGAGGTCAAGATTTCTAGTTTCAAATTGCAATTCAAATGGATTTCTGCACTACTCACTCCCTCCACCCCTTGCCTAGCACCACCCCTGGATTTCTCATTTACAATGTGAATGGACACTGAATTGTAGGAGTAAGTCATTTTGCAAGTTAGCACACACATTAACAAAGAATTCTGTCAGTTGGCATTTACTATGTGCCAGGAAACTTGCTAAGCACTTAAGGTATCTTATCTAAGAGTCACAGCACCCTGGGGTGATGGGCATTTCCCTCATTTTGCTTTTACAGATGAGGAAAGGGATGCTCCTCAAGGTCAGGTGCAAACCCAAAGTCACACAGCTGTACGAGGCACAGCTGGGATTCCCCCACTCCCCCCCTCATCTGACCACACAGCTAAGCTCTTCAGATGACAGTTACATGTTTGGGTTTTGAAAGACCCCAATTCAGGGTCTCCTCTATTATTAGGTATTTTCCCCTAACATTGACCTAAGCTTCCCCACAACCTCTATCAAAAAGCTGTAGATTCTTTAATTGAAAAAACATTTCTTCTCAGTTGAGTGTGATTTTTTTTTCCTCCTGCCCACTAATATGACGTGATCTTGAAATTTATTTTCTACATCAAAACAAAATTAAAGTATTTTCTATGGGATTACATTGAGTTAACATAGCCTGCATGTTTTCTAAATTGTAACTACAAAGGTTATTCAACTCCACATAAACTAATCTACATAATCTACATACCTGGAGATTCCCCACTCACAAACACTGTTATCATAATAGCTCCTTGCCCTAGGGACATAGGCCAGATCCTCCTCCTACCTGATTCTCAGTGGTAGCAAGTCCCAAGCAATAATAAGAGTTCTGGGCCTCTTCTGTTGTGCAGTGGTTGAGCGCCATGCTGTGAAGCTGTCCGCAGCCTCTGCAGCATCAGTTCGATTCCCTGCTGGCCAGAGAGAACCCCACTGGCGCAACAGACCTCTCCTGTCTCGCCCACTGCTCCAGTGTCTTTGGTCCGTCTGCTTGTTCTGCTCCCCTCTCTGGCTCTGGTGAATTCTCTCACCCCCACACTTCTGACCTATACCCAGCCAGGTTCTTATATGAATAAATAAACGAATCTTTTTTTAAAAAATAAGAGTCCCACTAAACAATGCAGATTATTTGGTTTTACCTGATCACTGCTGTCTCTTAAAAATTGAGGTTATTTTGGAAATTCATTTTCCAGGAAAGCAATAATTTCCAGTATTCTGCCTTCCAGTTTGTTCTGAACCTTATACCAAATTTTGTATCCTAAATGTAATATCAGAACAAAATTTAATCTGTAATATATGTTAAATATTTTCCCTGAACAAATAAGATGAGGGGTAGTGGGATGGCAGGGAAAATTTTCTCACTGGCAATTTGACATTGGCTGTGAAGGGAAGGTGGGCTGCTGTATACCCCCCTCTCCTCTGACTGCTCCCCAGTGAGATATAAGGTCTTCATACCACGTCCTGCTGAATCTGAACGCTGATGGCTTTGCTGTTGTGCTCCTATGAAAGAGAGTCACAATTATGCAAATAAATATTTGCTTAATATAACAAATTGTCCTATTTTGGCTCCATTTTGCTGGGTGGTATGATTTTTTCCCTCTTGAAAATAAGCTGACTTTGGAAATAAGGGAAATGTAATAATTACCACGGGAAATATAGCCTGAGGATGGTCAAGGAGCCAAAATAGCAGTTGCGGAAAAGGGAATCAAAATCATTTGATGTCACCAACTGTACTATTAATAGATGCCGCGGAAAGGGAGAAGGGGGTGGGGGGCTCCAGATCTATTATGATCCCATCAGCCCTACTCTGCCATTCAGCAGGCCTGTTGTATACCTTTGATTGTTGGCACGGATTCAAAGCATAGACGGGGGCTCCACTTGGAAACCCTCTCTCACCCATGCAAATAAGGAGGGAATAAATGAATCCAGTGACTAGAAATGGAAGCCACCACACCCCACACAGCAGACATCCATTTATGATGTGCCCCCGCACTTAACCCCACTCATCTCCTCTCTACCCACCTCTTTTTTTGTCTGTTTATTTTCTTCTCTAAAGAAAGAACTCCATCTGATCTGGCAGAGAATGACAAACCTCCACCGTGGTATTTTGTATTGAAATGGTGACTGTGATCGGGCCGTGGGGCCTGGATGCACACAGTTCTCTGGTTCTAACTGTGACAATGCCCCGTAAGGGGAGAGCTTGGGAAAGGTCTCCTGTCAATGACCGGGTGCATTTTTGGTGCTGAGGAGAGTCAGATCTGCAGGTGGGATTCCCTGCCTAGCCCCCTACAAAGGCTTGGAGGGATTAGTTAAGACTGCAGGCCTCCCCCTTATCAGAGTGGTCAAAAAACGGTAACGCTAGCCCTTTCTTTGTCTTCGCAAACACAAAACCCTGCCCCAAAGACAGCAATAGGAAACCCTTTGTGATTTCCGGGCTTGGGTTGAATTTAAGATGCTTCCCTGGATTCCTAGTACATTCAGGTGTGGAGCTGCCCCCCACATTTGTCTGTCTTATGTTCCATTGGGATAGATTCAGGGCAGGAGCAGAGGTAGGGGGAGGGAAGCGAGATTTCAGGTTCTGTTAAAATGTGGGGAAGGGAAAACTCAGCTGTTTATTTGTTTGTGTTTTATTTGACCCATTTCTCCCTGAATGGCCCTGGGGAAAGAGCAAGAAGAGGAAGAACAGGGCCCACTGTTTGAAAGGCTGGCACTGTGGACAGAATGGGTCATAAAAGGGTTACATGTACTCCCTCAGGAATGCTGACTAGGAGCATCTTTGTGCACATGGTGGAACAAATGCAATGGACTCGGGACTAAAATATATGATGGATCTTTCTTTTAAAGTACAAAATGTAGGTATTTTGAAGAAAATCTGGAAGGAAATAGATCAAAATGCTAAGGGAGGATGTATTGGAATGGCAGATTTGCATCTGAAAATGGTTTTACAAATTCTTTTTCTCTGTTCTTAATTTTCCCCTTATTTCTTAGCATGTGCAAGCTTTTACCTCCATATAAAAGTTTAAAAAGTATGATACTAAAGGATAAAACTGAGCAGGGTTTTCAAAGCTCAGGTTCCAGCCCTCCCTTATTCTGTCCGAAGAACCTGGAACGACCCACTCAGTCATCTGATAACTGTATCTTCCTCCAGGGCAGTTGTGAGTTTAATCATCTAATATCCCTGACAGTGCTTTGTAAAGTATACTTTCTGTGACTGTGGAATTGGGCTATTAATACTTGACCTCCTTCTGATCTGGGTGAGCCAAGTCCTTCCTTAAGAATTTTCTGTGAATCTTGTGTTGTGTGACTCAGGGTGGTGGTCATGCCTCCCCATGCTCAGGAAGGTCCCTCAGTCCCTGGATCTCTGGCTTCCATTCTGTACATTGCCCTCCATGGTGGTGGCAGTGACTTGTGTGTGTGGTCATTGAGCAGAAAGTTCTAAGATAGAATCGTAGCTACAAAGGTGATCGGCGAGCCCAGAATCTAACTACCCACGGGGACAAACCCACATCCCCAGCCCAAATCTCAGCTTCCTCACTGAGTTGTTGTCATGGTCCTCACCTGGTGGGTTAGTAGGAGCCAGCAAGAGAGAAGGATCATGCGGCCTCTGGCAGAGCACCTGGCCCAGAGTGAGTGTTCCATACTAGTCAGCTGCAGCTCATCCACTAAACAGTCCCAGCTGAGGGTGCTCAGGGACATGGGGGGCTCCAGGGATTATTACAAGCTGTTTAAGAAGCAGTAAGACTAGTCCAGTGTGGATCCATTAATGTGATGGCCTGGGAAGTTTGTGTCACATTCTGTGATGCTAATTTTCTCATCTCTGATGTATGAAATGCCAGTCTTGGTCCACTGGATGGTTTCAGGGGTTTATTACATTCTGCCCAAGTATTTTCTTGGCCCAAGAGAAAGATCAGCAAAAGCATGGCTTGGGCAGCAATGACTAAATAAGTCTGTAATCTGAACTCTCTCCCTTCCTAGCACAACAGGGTGAGCAACTCATTTAAGAGCCAAAGTCAGGGGCCTATTACTCCCTGGAATTTTACCAGGGGCAGTGAGGCAGCACAGAGTGTGACAGTAGACACTAGGGCCCCTGCCGAAGCCCAAGGATCTGGGGATTGTTTGGATCTCTGGCAACATCTCCACTTCCCTCAAAATGAGAGAGGCAGTATTTGAAGAGTCTATAGAACATCTAAATAAAATAGGCATTTGATACATTTTTTGTTTTACTCAATATGGGGAACCAAATTGAGAGCATGAGGAATGCTAGTCCTTTTCCATCCTGTGCTGGACAAATAGGCCCCAGGGCCAAGATCTGGTCTGATCACCTAGGAAGAGAAAGAGACACATGTGCTTCTAGAAAAGACCAAGTTGAAGAGAGTATCTTGATGCCTAGTGCAAACCTGAGAGGCCAAGAGACCTCTTTACTAAGAATAATAATGAGCAACAATAATGATGAATATCACAATCATAAATTATATGCAAGACCTTGCTGTCAATTCATTACCAATAGCAGTTTTTAACCTTCACAACCCACCATTTGAGGTGTAATATTGTCCCTGTTTTACAGATAAGGAAACTGGGTCACAGGGCTGTTAGGGGACATGCACAACTCACATAGCAGTGAATTTGGGAGCTGGGATTCAAAGCCGTGCCACCCAGATCCTGTGTCCATCTGCTGCCCCTCTGTGCCATATCCACTTCTGTTAATCTGATGGCAATGTCATGGGAAAGAGAAATTAAAAGTTCTCTGTGGCTGCAGGGGTCAAAACAGGGCCAGTAGTAGAAACTTCAGGGAGAGAGAGTCTATCTCAATAAAAAAGGCTAACAGTCAGCAGTTACTCAGCTACTTCCTGCCACACAAAGTGGTGAGTCGTGTTACTACACTAGCAGTTGGATAGTCTTCAGGGATAGGAAAGTTCGGAGGGGCTTCTAGAATCTAGAATGGTTATGCTCAATAAATCCTAAGTCTTCTTTATTGATATTCTCCTACTCCTCGCCTAGCGCATTGCACTTGTTTCATGAGAATTTCAGCAAATGAATAACTGAGTCCAACGGTTTCATGGGCAAATCAGATCAAAGACTCACCTAACACGCGCAGAGCAGAAATGACCTTTTCTTTCAGATGCCTAAAGTGCTTTGTGACTTTAGATATGTCAATCAACAATAAAGGTTATCCTCCTGCTGCGATTTTATATTGGACTCTTTTCTTTGCTATAATTGGATTTAAAAATCCCTGCCCACAAAGATAGTGCCTTACCTAGTATAAAGCAGAGTCCATGGGAGGCCCAAAATATAGTTTTAAGTGATGGAGTCAATAGACATATGGTTCAGTTCCAGGTGAATGTTCTAGATGCTGCCAGCATGTCCTGGGTCAGAGTCATCCTGAACCTTTCATGTATTCATTTACCAGACATGGATGATTTGGCTCAAATTAACCTTTATTCCTTGCCAAGTCCTGCACAGACAAGGACTACTGCCATCAGGGAGGAGGGCATTTTTCCATGCCAGGTCATGGAGACACCTATGTTGGAGAAAGAACATATCCATGAGCAGGTTCAGCCTTGAAGATAACCGACAATCCAGAAGGTCAAAACACTATACAGGGTGGTATCTGATGAATAGTGTGTTCACTGAACCCTGCTGATCTGTGGGGCCATATCACATGCAGGAGTGGCTCTCAGTTTGGAACACACAACAGCAGCTTCAGAAACATGTTAGATTGGTCAATTCTCCAACACCACCCCAGACCTGACCCAAAAACTGAGGGAGGTATGAGGGCCCAGCACTCTCAACAAGTTTCCCAAGTGATTCTGATGTGGTTCAGGTAGTTTTTTGTTTTGTTTTTTTTTTTCTTTTTTTGGGTCCTCTCCAGAAATCAAGCACCCACAGAATTAAACCAAGTAAATCTTTCCCAAACATACACGCGCACATATACACTCATGCACATCCCAAATGAGATTCTAGCCAAACAGTGGTAGAGTATCATTTCTCAGAGAAAGCAAATCTCTTCATCTGGTGCACCCTTCAGGATGCCCCCCCACCCCCCAGTATGGGATGCAGACAGATCCAGGGGTCAGCATCTGGAGCAGTAATGCACAACAAGAGGCTAGAACCTGCGGGTCCTAGCATGCAGTCTGCAGGCTCTTCCTGCTGATGGCACCACATCAAGAATTTTCCCCATCCTCACAAGAGCTGACAGCAATCCATGACTGGTTTCCCTGGAACTTTCAAAAACAAGGATCCAGATCTGCTTCCTGAATCTCCAAGGACAGCCCTAATTTGGGCTGTGGGTCTCTAGACAAACCAAGGAAATAGAAAGTGAAAACAAACATGGACATTTATTTTCCTAACTTGCCAATTGCAAACAGAATTTTACTTAATAAACCATGAAATGATTCACAGAGCTCTGTGTATTATTCCAAAGTACAGCTGGCCAGTGTAAAAGAATCTCTTCTCTTGGTCTTTCAAGCCATAAGCACTTCTCAGGCATGCCATTTTATAGTCATTTACTGGTGTGGCCTGTATCTGCTTTGTGGATCAGCGCATTGGGATCCCACTGTCAAGTCAGCATGGTAGACAAGATCCTGCATGGAAAATGGGCTGCTGTCAATCTCAGAAGTTCCTCCTATCTCCATGGCCCTCACTGCAGCCCAGTGCACCAGTATGTACCAGTGGACAAATCTCAAGAATGTTGACGTTGCTTCTTACCAATCTGACCTCCATACATAGCCATAATGAATTTTAAAAAAATCTGACCACATCCACTGATTGTTTTCAAGAACAGCTTCAAAACTTCCCAGGAGTGGCTCTCTGTCTGGAACCCACAATGGCAGCTTCAGAAACAGGTTAGATTGGTCAATTCTCCAACACCACCCCAGACCTGACCCCAAAACTTGGCATCAGACACAGGCTCTTTGTGATGCCACCAGTCTTCTTGTGATCCTTTCTACCTCTTCTCTCTTGTTTTTGTAGCTCATTTTTCTCCAGCCTTTCTGCCCTGTTTACAATTTATGGCAATCTGTTGTTCTTTTCTGCCTTGAAACCTTTGTACTATCTCTGGCCTCAACTGTAAATGCTTTCACTTTTCTTCACACAGCTATGTCCTGTTAATTCTAGAGCTCTTAGCTGAACAACCACCTCCTGGAGAACCCTTTCCTTTAACCCTACCAGACCTCACAGACAGGGACTTTCTGTTCAAATTCAAAACATTCCCTGGATGACTTCCATATAAGCACTATCAAAATCACAAGAAAATAATTGTTTACTTGACTACATAATATCGTATTGCCTTGTGGAACACAAGCTTCATAAGAGCAAGGACAATGACTGGTCTGTTCACTACTACATCCCTATCACCTGGCCCCATGTGTTGGGTGGAATAGATTGCCAATTCTCCATTCACTTATTCATTCTCCATTGAATGAACCAAGGAATGAACTAAGGCTTTATAAAGACGTGGGGTTTCTGGAGTACTTTAAATGAAGGGAAGTGATGTGCTGGACCTAGAATGAAGGCCATTCCAGCACAGGAAAAGATCACACTAGGGCAAATGTTTAAGCTTGGCACTCAGAAGCTACAGAATGAAAAGTCATCATTTAACAGTATCCTGATATCACTTTCACTAGTGTTACAGGCCATGAGCACAGCTTTCTACACAGAAGGGAAGGAGTAAAGAGCCCCAACTCTATAATACAGAATCCATCTTTCTACTTAAAGTTGGAGGGATTGTTGAAAACTATGACTTGTGATGTCAATCCCTGCTTGCAGTTTATAGAAGTTGCAACGTTTTCTCTTGCCATGAGCACATAAAGGTCTTGATTATCATAATAGGGAGCTTCCTAGAAACCTGCCCAAAGACAATCTCAAATATGGCAGTTCTGGGTTCAAAGGGAGACTCTCAGATCTTTGGGAAGGATCAGCTGTTTTATCTATTATTACAGACCCTTGTTAGCCAGAAAGAGACCTATGTAAAGAAAGTCATTTACTTATGTATAATTTAATGTCTTGAGTTAGTGTCAAAACCATGTTTCTCTCAACATACATGCATGTGTGTCAGTACAGGCTGTCCGTAAGGACACATACTGTCCTTATGGACACATACTGTCCATAGGCTCTGTGGCACCAGCAGGTACCTACTTCACACAATGTTATCTCTGTCTGATGTGCAGCTGTGTCTGAATCACCTAAGGGATGCCAGACATGCCTTCTGGTTTTTATTCTCCCAAATATTTTCAATTTAATGCCTCAGTTTCTAAACTTTCACCATCAGGGGGTCTTTTTCTTAGATGAAGTACTGTCCTTTCATAGTTTTCTTGAAATAGCAAATGTATGCAATTACATCTAATTACATGTATAATCTGCTGCCTACCTTCCTAGTGGACAGCCACCCAGACTGGTCACTCAGTAAACAGCAGCTTTTATTTGATCAATGAGAGGACTAGGAGAGTGATTTTCAACATTGGTGACTCTTTAGAACCAAGGAAGGAGATTTTCTAAAATACAGATGCCTGGGCTCCCTCCCCAAGATTCTGATTTAATTGGTCCAGAGTGGAGTCCAGACATCAGCATTTTGTAGTTTAACTCCAGGTGATCCTCATAGGTGACAACAGTAGGAACATTTGCCATCGGTTAGTTGTCTGTGCTGCTTTCCTCCTTGAAGGGCACGCTTTGCCCAGAGTGTCCCAGGTTCCCACGGAGAAATGAATAGGAAGGAGTTCATCTTATTCCATTTATGACCCAGGGAGAACAAAAAGGGTGAAAATCACATAAACTGTGGGGAGATCATTTGTCAAGGTAGATGACTGTAATCCATATTACATTTAACTTTGGAAAACAGATATAATAGCATCCATGAAGGGGAAAATCTTCTTTTCTGTTAACTTTTATTCACCTTCATTTAATTTTTAAATATGTAGTGAACATGATTGTAGGGCTTGTCATTAACTGGGGTATCTTACAGTCATAATTTTTGATACACAACATTACTTACCAATTAGCCTATCTTGTTCGTTTAAATTTCTTTGCTCATATTTTAATGGGAGCTAATGATGCCTTTGTTGACTTATTTAATGTTATGTAAATGTGGCCATAAACTGTGAAGGGTTTAAGCAGAAGCACTATTTTTGCTTACTCTTCAGATTCTGGAGTGTGCAGAATCCCCAGGAAACACACATATCAACACAATGAATGTAAGCTACTGAGGAGACCAAATAATAATAATTCCTAAAACAAGCAGTGAAGGATGTTTAGAGGATGAGATTTTTATTTTTCTCTGGGTTAATTGTTTATTTTGGTATCAAAGGAGTTTCAAAGTTAACTTCAAATAGTTTTTTTTTCTTTTTCTGCTCCTGTAATCACATGATGTAAGCCAACAGAAGATCATTTTCAAAGTTCAGAAGGGATGTTGGGCTTAGTAGGAGCTCTGTCATTGAGTCTTATGAGCCTTGCACTCAACAGAACTCTATTCTTTCTTATGGCCAGAACACAAATATATGAGTGAATGAATTAATCAACAAATGAATGAATGGATGAATGAAAGCTTTATAATTTCAACATATATATCAGAGGTGCTTCCAAGATGGCTTCTCAATATTGGGGAATCCACTCCTCTGATAATCTTGCCCATTCTCCTACTTCAGTCCTTCCTTAGACTTCAATACCTTAGACTTCATGACTCACAATAACCAAACACCATCCTGTTCCAACTTCATGTAACTCTCTCCTTCCACTTTGTAATTTGCCAACTTATTTCCCCAAAGACCCCAACTTCTTCATCTCCTCCACTTATACACACACCAGGATCCACAGTACTAACACTTTTTTGCCTTCCCACCACCTTCAAGTCCTCTCCTCCTTGACTTCCCTGCTGTAATCACCTGGTAAATCATAATGGCTGAAACTAGTGTAGAACCTTCAATTCTTTGCTAAACTATCCATTGAAAACTCAACCTTGGTTAATCCCAGTGTTCTTTTAACTCTGAACCTTCACCTATGCAGCTAAATGTTGGTGGAGAAATGGCCTCCCCATGCTGAATGGACTTTCCTAGAACCGTGACCAGGGATGTTGTGTGACTCCTTGTGCTAGTAGGCAAGCCCATGATACTTGTAGTTCATTTTGTTCTCAGTCTTCTTAATTACTTCTCATGGGCTGCAGTGCATCCCCTCCTTGTTCCCCAATTTCATGTGTTGGAGTCCTAATCCCCAGTACTGCAGAAAGAAACCTTAGTTAAGAATAGAGTTGTTGCAGATTTAACTAGCTAAAATCAGGTTATGAAGGTGGGCCCTAATCCTACAACACTAATAGCCTAATAGAAAGGGGAAATTTAGACATAGACACATAAGCAGGAACTTGAAACTAGGGGCAAGCCTGGGAATAGAGCCTTCCCTCACAGCCCTCAGAAGGAAGCAACCCTGCCCACTCCTTGAACTTGGACTTATTACAGAGTATTTGTTCTGTCTCTACTCCCTAACCCTGACTTAGGAAAATAATCTTACAACTGCAAGCACCTCATCTGTCTTGTTCCCTCCTGTCACTTCTGCATCAGGAATAGTACCTGATACACAGTGGGCTCTTGATAATTATCTGTTGAATGGATGAACACAAGGCAGGATAGTAGAATTAGGAGCAATAAAGAGCGGCTTTGTGGGCCACTCAAATTTAGGAGATCTAAGTTGTATTTCCAGTTATGTGATCTTGAGCAACTAATTTCTTGTCTTAGTTCCTGACCTTTAAGAATGAGGGTCATGTCTGCCTATCTCACCAGCTGGCTCTGATTCAATATAATAAAGCAAATGGATAAGAGAGTAAGATTCAAATGTGATGATGTAGATGGAAGTGCTTTGGGTTCTGGATTCTCGTTCAAATACAAGTCATTTTATTTACCTTTTGCCTAATAATAGCATTGCAATGATGACAATTACCATCTATGGAGTCCTTCCTGTGTGTCAAGCCTTACATTCACCATCTCATTTCAACCTGCAGAGACTTTCTGGGTAGCTACAATCTCTCCATTTTTGTAACCAGGAAAACTGGCCGGTGGTCGTCGTGTGAAGGTGAAGGCTAGAAATGGACATGTAGCAGTGAAGTTATGTAATCTACGTACAAATCTGACACATAGCTAATATCATAGTACAATGTCCCTTCAGTGAAAAAGTAGAAGTGTGAAAAATTAAAATGAAAAAGATGTAGTTGCTCTGTACTATTTGGCAGAAATGAACCTGACCTTTAGAACTTAAAAGAAGAGTGAGTGTGTGTGTGTGTGTGTGTGTGTGTGTGTGTGTAGGTAGAGGTATTAACAATCTGTCCTTCAGATGGTTAACAGCAAAAGCTGGAATGCTGCACTGCTGCTGTGTCTCACGGCATTGCCTCTAAAGACATTTTGATGTCCAGGGCTTTTCAGAAACGGTAAAATCTCTGAGTTTTCTTTTTTCTAACTCTTAGGAAGGTAGCTGTGGGACCCAGAAAATGTTGGAGCCTTTTCCTCTTCCCACTTTGTGAAAATAATCTGTTGGCTGTCCAGACTCTCTGTTCTATTTCTAACTGCCTCATTCCTTTTTGTTTTTCCAGCATTGTAGCAATTGCTAAAGGTCTGTCAAGAGAGATTACTGCTAAACCTTGTCAGAGAGGGAACCAGAGTAATTTGTGTACAGTACAGTTAAAATTACACCATTATGCTTGAAGCTGATATTATCCTAATGAGTTGAAATGGGGGAAGAAGGTGGCTTAGAAAAGACTGAAAGTGACTTAGCACTGGTTTCTCACTTCCAACTATAATGTTCTTCAGAACTGTGTTTTGAACACATTATTATAGATTTAAATATTTTAATATTCATTTATTCTAATTTTGCTTTTGATCGGTACCATCTCCATGCCTGCATTTCATCAAGGCTGACTAGTGACACCACTCTATTTAATATCTTCCTCGGCCAAATTTCTTGTGAATTGAGAACTAGGTTTTAGCTGCTTAAGGAGGTTTCAGCAACTCCTTTGTGGTTCGACATTTAAAACTCAGATACTAATCTAAAATCCTTTCACAAGGAATTACTCAAGCTAGAGCTTATATAAATGTGCTGGGATACAATCTATTGGAGATGTTGTCAATATTTTCCCTAAATCACAACCAGCTACATTTTCAGTTGTGTTTGAGATTGAAATTGAAAGCTTTATTCTGAAGTATGACCATTTTAAGTATATGCCAGTGTCAGTAATTTCTGCACAGGTAAAACCAGCCCCAACAGTGGACAAACTAGGTATCATGAGTACCATAGACCATCAGCCCTAAAACACCCCCTGTGTCCCACCATGATGCCTGATTCCTCATCTCTGCTGCTTATGTGGAATCAGTTGATGATAGCAGGGCCCATGAAATGCAGATAACACCTGGGAGCAGTGACATATCCCTTAGGTGCACTACCTGGCGTGAGTTGCTGAGGAAGTGGGACATAGAAAAGGCAGGTTTGCACAAAAAAAGAAATCAGGGAAATAATAAGCCCAGATGGCTTTCTACAAAGGGTGGGCTCCTGTGGGTGTTTCCATAGGGACTGAAGTACTGGTTCCAGGTGCTGAATCCAGAATATGAGACGGTATGGTAGACACTGGTGTGTGGAAATTAGAAGAGAAAGGAATTGATGTCTGATGGACTGTGCCATGTTATTGAAGAGGGGTGACCTTCCTTACACCCACCTCTCACTCCAAAATTGACTCCTTTATCTCAGATCACCACTTGTCTGTCTTTTTCACAATTTCAGGTCTTAGCTCAACTGTCCGCCTTCTAGCAAGGCCCTGTTAGCCTCCCCAGTATAAGAGGGCCACCCTCAAATCATGTGACTGCCATCACAAGACACCATAAATGGAGTGTTTGGAATAACAGAATGTGTTTCCTCACACATAGAGTGCCAGAAGCCCAGAATTAGGGGCCCCACCTGGTTGGGTTCTGGTGGGAACTCTTTCTTACAAATTGTTGACTTGTCACCATGTCCTCCTCACATCTCAGAGAGGGGCAAAGAGAGAGGGACAATGCTGTCTGGGGTCACTTCTCAGAAAGGCACTACCCATCCTGAGGACCCCACCCTCAGGAACCCTAATCATCCTCCACTTTGGTGTCTTCAGAGAACTTATCCTGACCTGGAGATCTAATTTTGTCAATTCATTGCACTTTCTCTTCAACACAATAAATAAGACTCTATCCTCTCCTGTGAGACTCACTTCACAAACCTATTGAGACAGCACTTACTGAACAAGTTGAGGAGGCACATGTGAATGCCAATGATTTTCACCCTTCTCACACAACTAACTGGGATATAATAATGAAATACTACATCAGAATGGCTCTACATTACATTACCTCCTGTGAACAAGCTGTCATGGGTGCCCAGTTAGCTCAAGATTGCCTATCTATACATTCCTTCTCCAACATCTGCTGAGCCTCTACTGTATGGAGGGAAACACAGTACAAGACAAAGAGGTTCATGTAAGAATACAAGGAAGATGGACACAAAGAGCTATCAGACAGGAGGGAGTCTGTCCTAGAAATGGCATAATAGAATGCTATTGTAGCATAAGAGAAAACAACCAGCTCTCTCAGACCCTGCACACAGGATCTGACATCTGACAAGGAGCTGGCATTTTAGGAGGAGGAAACAGTGTACACAAAAGACTTGAAAGAATGTGTCACATTCACAGGCTATGCATCGGTGATCCATAAGTAGGAGGAGGCAGATGGCGAGAAAGTGGTGGGCGAAAGTGGCAGGCTCAAAAGATACCAAAAGGGTGTTTTGCTGAGGATCCTGGACTTTATTTCCTTGAGCAATAGTGAGCCCATGAACATGGGAGAGCAAGAAAGGACAAGCTCTGCTTTGCTCCTCTTTCTAGGATGATAGTGCTTCTGATTCAGAGAGCACAGGTTTTCTTTCCAAATTTTCACGTATGCCTCCATTTATGGTCATCCATTTCCCACATATTGGCTGTTGTCTTCATGCCTTCAGCATGTGAGACTGCCAATGGCTTCACCCACCCATCCCCACTGATGGAAGAAAACACCAACAATCACCTCCAATTCAAAAGTGGTTTGAGTCTCTGTTAGGCCAAGACTATAAACAGTTGTGCTGCAGTAGTTACAGTAGAGAATTCCTGGATGGTGGTCATGACTCAGAGTTTTCTTCACCTCTGAACTTGGGAGGTGGGAGAGTTTGCAAACACATGAGAATTATGGTCACCCCATACAAAGGCACAACTTATATCAATGAGAATTATTTTCTCTTTGTACCCAGTTTTACTGCCAAAAAGCCACGTGACCATGAGCAAGTCCTCTGAAAACCATTTTCCTCATCTCTGAGGAGCATATCATTAAACTCAGCATTGTAGGGAAGAGAGGGAGGAACCTGGAGGAAAGGGTTCAATAAATAATCACCAGTAGGGATTGTTTAATTGTGTTTTGATAACAATGACAGTTTTCTTTTTCTCAAACTATCAGATAAAAACTACTGACTTTGCCGTGGGGGGTGAGAGGTTATATGGTTATAACCTATATAATATAGGTTATGCATTTGATTTCAAAGTAGCCTCTGTTGATGTCACGAGTCTCCATCTCTAGTCCCTGTTGCTTTGACTGTTTATGCATCTGTCTTATGGGTTTTCTATAAAACCCATGAGAAATTGGATTGAATGGTTTGTGTAGTGTCCTAAGCAGATTAGAGGCAAAGTCAGAAGTAGAAGTTGGCTCTTTTGATGGATTGCATTGACCTCTGTGAGCAGAACATGCTACCTGTCCCTGATCCTTGCACTTGTCCCCATTTAACTGTCTCTAGCATGTGCCTACAGAGTGCAAGATACCTGCCAATTAATAGGAAGATTACTCTGGTGTATAGGCTGTCAGTTCTAACACCAAGGAGTTTATTTTACCCTCAACCAGAGCTGTCCAATATAAATACCATGTGAATTACAGATGTGTATGAATTTTCTGGTAGAGAAATGAAATAGATGAAATAATTTTAACAATATATTTTATTTAATCCACAAATGCAACTAGTGAACATGTGACTCTAGCCACATTCCAGGTGCTCAATACTACATGGCTGGTTCTGGTGACTAATATGTTGCACATTCTTGCAATTCTTGAGAGAAAAGTCCCAGAGATCAGAAGCAGAGTAAGCAAGTTGATGTGTATAATACTCTGTATGTGTACACAGAGAACTAAGAATTGTCCCTACTCACAGCAACACTCACTTTACACAATGCTGGACCCACCACACTCTTTGAGGATGTCATGGAAGACAGCTCTCAGCCAGGAGAGAAAACAGGGAAACCAGGAAAACAAAGAGGAGGGAAGCACAGAATGGGTTCTTTCTTCACCACAATGTGTGCAGAGTGCTCTGACCTCCATAATGATGACTTGATAATATTGTTAAAAATAGCTGTCAATGTAACAAGTTTTTACTACATGCCAGACACCATACTAAGAACTTGATATACATCAACGTATTTAATTCTTACATCAGCCCTATTAGCAGATGTTATTATTTTTTTTCCATTTTCAAGTGAGACATCAGTGGTTTGCAAAGGTTAAGGGGCTGGCAGGGGCCACAGAGCTAGTGAGCATCAGAGATGGCATTTGCACCTAAGCCATCTGTCTCCAGTACCCTTATTCTGAACCACTACTCTCAATTCCCTCAACACTATGGAGGTTACAGAGATTTAGATCTAAGGAATGATTATGACCAAGTCTTTGAAGGATTAAGTCTGTAGCCCCAAGTTCTTATAATGGAAGAGAACATAAATAATATGGAAGGAGGAGGGTGATGTGTCAGGAGAGAAAGGAAAAGTGAAGAAAAACATGTCTGTTTTTACACACATCAACCCTAGTATGTGAAGCTATCTCATGCATATTTGTGCTTTTCCACAAGACTGTAAATCTTGAAGAACCTCATCTATCTATTATAGTAAACCACCACGTGCCCTGCCCCTTAACTGACATTCAGTGCCTATTGAACTGAAGATCGTTAAATGCAAAAAAGGTTCATGTGCTGAAATGCTGAAATAGTAGCCTGGTTATAATTTTATTTTACTCATTGATATTTAAATGACCTGCAAATTACTTATTTTCTGTTTTGCTATTTCTTGATACTTGCATTAATACCCCTGATACTTGCTAATATGTAGTTTAGAGATACCCATGTGAGAAAAAAATCTCATGTCTAAGTAATAAGTTTCATGACATTTATGATGCCAGTTTGTTCCTGGTACTTGATACCCTCTGTAAGAATCTGCTCACACAGCCCATGGCAGTCTTCCAGAAATGATAGTCATAGGCATCTGTCCATGCCAAATTCAGAGGTCAAAGAAGGATCCTAAATTGGTAAGTGGAGAGTTTAGAGTTGCTCTGTAAGATGCTCTCCTAAACCTGTTTGACAAAGCATGAGTGGCACTGGACAAAGATCCATCAGGGAAAGGGATGGATGTACTTTTGACGAGTCTGAGCCTCAAGATGACTAGGTGATTCTTTTGGTAGTAGCATTTCACAGGAGGAGATGTACACAGATTTTATCACATTGTAAAGGGTCTTTGATACTCCAAAGTTCATGAAGCAGTTAAGAAAGCTCTATATCCCTTTTAAGTGATACTTTCTTCTGTTTATGAGTATTAATTCTGAGTGGTGGTGGTGGGGATACCAAGTTGAAGCAATCTGTTCTTCATTGACCAACTTATGGCTCCTAAGTGAGTAATCAACATAATCTAAATACTCCAAAATGAAATATTCTTTTGGGCTCCACAAAATGCTTGTTAGGTTGAAACCAATCAGTAGGAAATGACTGGTGTTTGTTAGTGTTTGAGAGGAGAGACCAGATTCTTTGCACATTAGCATTCCAATTGGTGCCAACATAAACCTCCAGACCTCCAAGTCATAGAATGTGTTATTGTTTTCATATGAGAGAATCTGGATTGCTTCTTAGTCCTAGTTCCATTGCTTACTTGAAAAATGGAGCTGCATGTTTCAGCAGATTCTGGTACATAAAAGTAACAGAGCAGTTCTTACAAGGTTTGAGCTCTTAGGGAAGGATTTCTTTCAGTTGGTGTCACCCTGGCTATTGTTTTCATTTAGTTATGGAGTTGGGAGAGGATGAATGGCACACTCACTCACTTGACAGTCACGTAAGCTGAGAAGTTTTACTCATGGAATTCAGCCCACACAGTGAGGGATCCTGCCTGCTTGGGGAGGAAGCTCCTCCAGCAAGGACATGATAGTTTAGGCCTGTTTGGAATTTTTCTGTGTGTCATAAAATACTATTTTCTAGTATACTGCAGCTTATATAACACCAGTTTTCCAGGACCATAGAGCATTTGTTTCTCAAGCAGAATCTTTCAATTCCTAGACATTAGGAAGAGAACTGGTAATATAATCTCCTTTTTCTGCCTAAAATAACACTAGTGACTCTCCAAACCCTGCAGCATTTCCTGACATGGTAGATCTGAAAGGGTGAGGGCTAGGGTTTGAGCTATTTGTTTGTTGTCACATTCCCTTTGCTAGTGACTGTAGTGTTAGAAGTTCAAGGAGAGAAGTTTAACAAACCAGAACTTAACCACAGCATTTCCACTTATTAACTGTATCCCTAAACATGGTACCTAATTTCCTTAAGTTTTACTTTCATAATCTGTATAATGGCTCAATCATTAGATCTGTCTCATAGGATGGTGGTGATTAAAATTTAAAGAGGTGTATTGAATCACCTCGATGAAAATGACGTCAGGAAATAAGTCTTGACTTTCAAAATTTATCTACTTCACAAAATCAATGAGAAAAATCAGAAAAACTTGTCAATTTTTTAGAACTCAGGAGATTAATCAAGGATTTACACCAATCCAGGAGCATTTATTGAAAATTGATAACTGCATGTTAGTAAGAACAGAGACTTTGTGGCATATTAGGTTGCACTGTTCCCAATAATATCACACTCTCCCTCCTCCCAAACTCTCTGATAGTTTTGAAAAACTACAGTCATAGTAACAATGGAAACCAATACCCTTGCAACAACTGAAGGGAGCACTGTGTTATCGGAGCAACTTCCAACTCAACATTATTTGAACTGCCTAGTGGTTGATACCTAATAAGTACCCTAACTGGGTACTTATTATGTGGGGAAAAAAAAAATATTTTGCCAGAAAACATTTTGTTGAAAACAAATAGTCAATAAATTAACAGCAGAACTCCCTAAGGAGTTAGGTAAATTAAAAATAAATAGTAGGGTTTCTGATGTAGAATCTTTGGACTCCTAGGCTTTAGAAAGAGAAGAGGTAAGCAAAAATCTTATAAGGAAAATTTGAGGGGTGAGATGTCCAGAAGACTTTTGAAAAGCTCTAACATATTCCTGGGAATCTAGAAGATCATGTGAGTGCATAGAAATATGTTTAAATTTAAGAAAGATCCAATAATCCCTAAACTCTAATCTCTGATTGAACTAAGATTTTGTGTAAGCAGAATGTGATGACAAAGGCAGAGAGGTCAAGTTCTGACTTAATGTTAAAGAAATGTTCCAATATACACACTAAACACCTTGGCTAAAACTAGGAGACTTACTGGTTCTTGGTGTTGAAAGAAATACCTGTCCAGTTCTCAGCTGATCACTAGTCTACCTAGGCTACCTGAGCAGAGACTTTTGTAGTCACACATAAACAAAGAATACAGATTTTACAGAATTAGTTCATAAAAGTTACCCAACAGATAACAAAAATAAACTCTGTGCAGGAGGAAGAACATAATTTATAAAGTTAACATAGTACTAAAATTTCAGTTATCAATAGAAATTGAGATAAGGGGGGACTAAAATGAAAAAATGAGTATACAAAGAAATAAGCAAGTATGACTGTATGACTCATGCACAGGGAAAAAATGGGGGGACTAAATGAAAACTCCTTGAAAAAGCCCCAATTAGTGAACTTACTAGACAAAGATTTTAAATAAGCAATTTACACATGTTCTAGGAAAGAAAGGAAACCACATCTAAATAACTAAAGTGTGTTAGATGTTTTCTCACCAAATAGAAATCATCAACAAAGAATACAAATTAAAATAAAGGATAAAAATACAAATTCTGAAGTTGAAAATTACTAAAGCTGAAATGAAAATTTTATTACAGTTCTCAACAAACAATTTGAACAACACAAGAACACTGAATGTCAAGAACAATCAATTGATACCAGAGGTAATAGAATTTAGAATCTTGAAATAAACCTTCACGTTTATGGTTACCAAGACAATTCAATAGGGTAAGACTAGTGTTTCAACAAATGATTTGGGGTGTGTATCTACATATAAAGAAATTAATGTGCATACCTATCTCATTGTCTTTAAAACACAAGTCATAAAAATAGATCCTAGACCTAAATATAAGGGCTAAAACTAAAAACTCCTAGAAGAAAATATAGGTGTAACTCTCCATGGCCTTAAATTGGGCAATGACTCCTAAGCTATGACACCTAAAACAGAGGCAACAAAAAAAAATAAATTGAACTCCATCAATATTCAACATTTTTTACTCAAAGGAAGCAATCAAGAAAACCCACAGAACTAGAGAAAATATTCAAAATCATAAATCTCATAAGAATATACTATCCAAAATATTTAAAGAGCTTCCAACTCAACAGTAAAAAGAAAATACCTCTAAATCAACAATGGGAAAAAATCCCAACTAAATTGGGCTAGGAATCTGAATAAACATTTCTCCAAAGACTATATAAAGATAGTCACTAAGCACATGAAGAGATTGTCACCATCATTTTCCATCAGATAAATACAAAGCAAAGTCACATTAGAATGACTGTGATCAAAAAGGCAGATGATAAGAAGTCTTGAAAAGGATATGCAAGAATTGGAACCCTCATACACAGATGGTGGGAATGATGCATGATACAGCTCTGGGAAACAATTTGTTAAACTACTTGACACACCAATTCCATTCTTGGATTTGTTTCCAAAAGAAATGAAAATATATTCAAACAAAAACTTAAATGTGGGGAAAATATACATCAACTAATGAGTAGATTATTACAAAACATGGTATATCCATATAATGAACTATTATTCAATCATAAAAAAATGAAGTATGAAACATGCTAAAACCTGGTTGACCCTTAATAGACTATTATCCAGAAATGAAAGACCTTACAGCATACAATTCAATTTATACCAAATGTCCAAAGTAGGCAAATTCATAGAGGCAGGAAGGATATTCCTGGTTGTCAAATACTAGGAAGAGAATAAAAGAATACAGTAATTCATCTGAATTAGAGCTGAACTAGTAACATATAAAAAGAATCATATGTGATGATAAATTGGGGTTAACTATAGGAATGGAAGTTTGATCCAACATTTAAAATCACTCAAATTTAACCTCAACAATGGGAAAAAATGAGAAGAAAGCATAATCATCACAATAAATTCAGAAAAAGTATTTGACATAAGTTTAGTCATTTGGTCAAAGAGTCATTCTACATAAAATTACCTTCTTTCAGATATTCTTTGGTTTTTATTTGGGGGGAGGGGTACGGATTCTGTTATGGCTAGTACATTCTCACATGGTTAGCAAGCTGTTCTACATGCCCACAGATCTATTTCTTCCAAAACAAGATTATTATTTGAATTTTGTGGGCTCTGCCAAACAAAAAGTTAACTTTATTTTGTTAACTTTATTTTGTCCTATTGCCAAAATAAATAGATGATGAGAGTAGAGGTATTAGTAACGGGAGGTGTTATTCTGAGAGCAATGGAAATTTATGGTGCAGAGGGATATGATCTGATTTATACTTTTAAATGATTGATAAAAACCACTGGTGAAGAATGAATTGAGGGAGGGGGAATAAAAGTAGAAGCATAAGACCAGTAAGACATTTTTTCAGTTGTCCAAGCAAGAGCGATGGTACCTTGAACTAGGATATGCCAGTAGAAATGGAAAGGACTGTTGATTCAAAATTTAATTTATAGGTGGAAGCAATAGATACTGTAGATAGGCTAGAGTTGATTGGAAGGGAAATGGGGGGATCAAGGATGAATTTTGGTTGGGGCTTAAGCTCAGGAAAACCTCACGATACCATTTGCTGTTGTGGAAACGACTAAAGGATCCAATTTGGTAGAGGAAGGGGGAGGCACACATCATGATTTTTCAGTTCATTTAATTTTCTTAGATGTCCATAACATACCACAGTGGGCATACAAGCAGGTAGTCTTTGTAAGTATCCAAGATGAGAGCTATGAATCTGGGAGTTACCATACGTAGCTGGTATTTAAAGCCCTTAAGTTGAATAAAATCACCTTGAAACACCGACATTTAGGGTGTCAAGTTGACGAAGTGAAGAAGAGCGCAAGGAATATAGGGAGGAGCAGAAGTAGACTAGAAGGGGGAAAAGAGGAATTCTGGAGATAATGAAATACTCTTTCTTGACTTGGATTTTCTTTGGACAAGTGCTTGAAAAAAGGTCTCTCACTGAGATAAAGATAATTTTGAAAAGGTCTTTCTCTCCCTCACCTGGGAGTTCCACAAGTCTATTTTATTTATAAAATCATGGGGAGAAAGGAACTTAGTATATATTGAGCACCCACTATGTGTTTTACATAAATTATTCTCATAATAATTCCAATAAGTAGTTTGAGAATGAGAAATAGAGAATTAGAGAAGTTATTTAGTTTGCTTAGGGTCTTATTCTTAGAAAGTTTCAGAGAAATAATTCCAACCAAACTCTATCACTCTGGGGTTAATCCTGTTTTAATCAAACTGTTCTTCTAAATTGTGTTTTAAGATGCATTGTAGATTGATTAATGTAACTAGTTTTAAAGAAGGAATGATACAGGATAGCTTAAAAATGGGAGTTTATCATTTTAATTAAAACTTCATGCATACTCATTGCCAGAAAAGTGAAAATTAACACTGTGCCCCCTCTGCACATTAACCAGAATTGCTAAAATGCAAACAGTAGAAAAGATAGTGTCAATAGGGATGAAAGGCAATTGGTGTTCTTGGATACTGATTGTGGGAGAATAAATTGGTGTGACCACTTTGGAAAACCCGTTAGTGTATATCAAAATTGAATGTATGTATGCTTTCAGACATAGCAGTTCCATTCCTACATATATATCCTAGAATGTATGTGTACATGTTTTCACAAAGACATATTCTAGCATATTCATAGCAGTACTGTTTAAGGTTGTCCCCAACTGAGACCTATGTAAATCTTCATCAACAGTAGAATGCATAGGGCCTCCCCGGTGGCGCAGCAGTTGAGTGCTGGGTGCGAAGCTGCCCACAGCCTCTGCAGCGCTGGTTCGATCCCCGGCCAGGCAAGGGTCCCACATGGCGCGCAAACCTCTCCTGCCGCCCGCTGCTCCCCTCAGCAGTGTACTTCGGTCCTTCTGCCTGTTCTGCTCCCTGCTCTTGGCTCTAGTGAATTCTCTCACCCTCCCACGCTTCTGACTGTACCCAGTGCTTGTATAAATAAATAAATAAATCTTTAAAAAAAATAGTAGAATGCATAAATACATAGGAGAATGTTCACACAATAGAATATTATACAATGAAGATGAACAAATGACAGGTAGGCGTAACAAATTGTGCCTCGCAAATGTAATGTATGAAAGAAGCTAGAAACCAAAGTCTGTATAGTGCCTTGTTCATTTGTATAAAATTCAAAACAAGCAAAACCATTCTGTGATTTTAGAAATCATCAAAATGTAATTGGAAGAATTATCAGTGACTAGAAGGGGGAAAAGAGGAATTCTGGAGATAATGAAATACTTTCTTTTTTTTTTTTTTAAGATTTATTTTTATTTATTTATACAAGCACTGGGTACAGTCAGAAGCGCGGGAGGGTAAGAGAATTCACCAGAGCCAGAGCAGGGAGCAGAGCAGGCAGAAGGACCAAAGTACACTGCTGAGGGGAGCAGCGGGCGGCAGGAGAGGTCCGCATGCCATGTGGGACCCCCCTCCGGTGGCCGGGGAGCAGCCGGGGATTGAACCGGTGCTGCAGAGGCTGCGGGCAGCTTTGCAACCCAGCGCTCAACTGCTGCACCACCGGGGAGGCCCGAAATACTCTTTCTTGACTTGGGTGTTCTTTATATAGTTTTGCTTAATTTCTTAAAATGGAGATCATGCTTTACATGTACAATATGCGTGCTTCTTTGTATTTGTGTTACATACATACTCCACTCAAAAATCTTTGACTACAAATGAAAAGGCAATTAAATTAACTGTAGTCCTACTAACACATTAACCCCAAATGATTATGATTAATATTTTAGAATATATGCTCCTATTCAATATCCACAAATGAATATATTTTCTTTTCCTTAAAAATTTATATTTTCTTTGTTTTATATCCTCCTTTTATAGCAATGTGCCATCAGCATACTCACATGTCAATATATAAACCATCACTTATTATTTCTGGAACACTTTATGTCTCAACCAGTCCCCTGTTGTTGGACATGATGGTTGTCTCCAGTATGTGCTATTTTGTAAGTTGCTATAATATGAATTATTGTGCTCATCTCTATATTTTTAATTCTGAGAGTAGAACTGCCGATAAAGAGGAATGCAGTCATAAAGTTTTTAGAAAACTTTAGTACATATTTTGAAGTCATCCTCCAAAAAAGTTGTACTGAAGCTATACTGCAATCAAATTTTATGGACGGGCCCATTGCCCTTGCCAAGGTTGTAGATTATGATTCTTGTTCAGATTTTCCATTTGACTCGGCCAAATAAATTATATCTTGATTTATTTTTGTAATTTTTATTACTGTAAGAGTTGAACATAGTTTGCATATGTGCACCAGCCATTTGTATTTCTTCTTTTACGTATTGTATGTTTGTGTGCTTTGTATGTGGTTAGAATATCAACCCTTTATCCATTTTATATTTTATGTATTACTTCCTGGTATGTTGTTTATTAGTTGATTTCTTTCTACCATTTTGTGGGTATAAGCCAATTCTATCATGACTTTCCTATAAAGAATTTATTTAACTGTATTTAATGTCTTTTTTAAATTTGAATTCCTCATGTGTCCATATGGCACATGGAGTTAGATAAGAATATAATATGTGTTTAAATAGCATTTATTTATTTAATACTTATATAATAAATACATCTATTGAATACCTCTTTCTAGAACTGGCATATTGTAGGAAATAGTTGCTCTATTTTTAAGGATTGAGGAAGTTTCAAGATAAGATCTTAGCAAACCCTAAAATTCAAGTAAGTAGGTCTCTGAAAATATAATATTTTATTCAATATACTTGGAATAAAATTTTGCTTCTCAGACTTATAAGGTGATTACAAACTCCTTAACCCCTTTAGTCTTCATCTGTTTAGGATATCTGTCTTCCAATTTATTTCATCAAACTATGTTTCAACTGATCTGTTTTCCTGCTTGAGGAATAGTAAACTTTTGGCAATATTGCTTGCATCTGGATATAGATAGATTTGACCAAAGCACATACAGGAAGTCCTATTGCTTATATCCTTCATAAATGGAATGGCAGCCTTGTGCCAGGTTCTATGTTGAGCACTGGGTATACAGTGAGAAAGAAGACACTCTATATCCTGTCCTTTCTGACTTTACATTCTAGATGGACATACTAATATATTGATTGTCTTTCTATTTTCAGCTTGTACTATTACATGAGATCAGATGTGTATATCTCTTTTCATATATATACATGCATATAGCTATACATTTATATGATGTACTTTGAATAAATTATACACACTGCATAGAATTCATAACTAATCACCACATAGCATAATGAATATTGTTGATCATCAATTTATCAGACTTAGGAACATGTTTGTTTGAGCACAGCTCTAAAAGTGATTTTTATTAAATGCACAGCTCTCTTCTTCACTGTTTATGCAAATCAATCAACATAACCACTGGTCTAGGCTAGGTGTCTTCATTGTTAGGTCGCAAATGTAGGCGGCATTTAGTCTAGGGGAGAAAGAGAAAATAAAAGAAATAAAGACTACTTCAAGCTGGGTAATCATAAAAGGAGGCTTATTAACTCATGCAGATGAAAAGTTCATCATGATCAGACCTGATGCATTCAAATGCTACCAGGAATGATCTCTGTAGTTTTCAGCCTGTCTCCTTTGCTCTTGGCTTTCATTCAGACAAAATGTCACCAAATGGTAATACAGGTGACTGCCCCAGGGACTTAGATCTCTCACTTAGCAATCTCCCCAGGGAAATGAGTACACGTCTCTGCGTTGGCTCTGGCAAATGCCCTGTGTATGATTGAAATTGGTCCATCAGAGGTCCCACGTGCGTCCCTTAACCAGTCACCATAGCTGGTGCAGGAATGCCCAAAGTGCCCAGGTCTGTGTCTCCTGCCCCAACATAGCCTCATTGTAGAAGTGATCCTGATTCTGTGGAAAATTCTCCTACCAGAAGGAAGATGTTTGCAGGCAAGGACAATACCCTAGAAAATTCTCAATAGTTGACTTCCTTTTCTCCGAACTGCAGCGTACTGCCTAGGGTAAAAATGAGAAGAGTTTTCCTCTGTAGGGAATTTTGAAAGTGACTTCTTTTTAGTAAGGTCTTTTAAAGAGGAGAGACACACATCCTACTTCTTCCTTAGCTACTAACACTGGAAAACCTGTGACATTGTTTCTTTGCATTTTGTTTTGCCATATGCCATTGACTGTCACATTTCACAAGTTAAGAAACATGTTATTTCTTTGTTTATTTTGTCAGTCTTTGGTATTCTCTGGAGAGAAATTATATATCTGTGTTTCGGTGGAATAGATTTAATCTGTTTGTCTTGTTGTCTCTAGACACACCTAACTCCTTGTCTCTCACAGTCAAAGGTTTCCCTTTTTCTTCACTTGGTGAGCAGATGAATCTGTCCCAGATTCTGGAAAATACTAATTTCTAAGCAGATCATGTTGAGGGCTGGAAAAATACAGATTCCTAAGCAGATCATGTTGAGGGCTGGAAAAATACAGATTGCTAAGTATATCCCTTTGAAGACTTTCCAATGTTAGAAGGAAGTTGCCCTAGAAATTTTATCTCTTGCTCCAATATTGCTTGAAGTTGCGCTGTCGATTCAATTATTCGACAAGTATAAAGGAGCCATGACCTTGAGCTTCCTTGATCATGACTTTCCATCATTCCAGACATACTTTGTCTGCAACACTCTCATTAATTTTCCCCCATATCATTCATTTTCTTAGAACAAAAGTTATTAGGTATGTGTACATTGTACTTCCAAGGTTGAAGTATTAGGCAGATCCTTAGAATGTTTTTCTTCCCAAGTAATTCACCTGATAACATGGTTTGCCTCCAGATAAATAATGGGGATTGGTTCGGAGCATCCTGATTTTATTACATTACATGAGAGAAAGAAGCAGCTCCACTGAATACTTTAGTGGATTTGTCACTGGTGCATTTTTGTAAAAATATTTGCTTCCTGTCACTTAAAGTGTAAAGATGTTTAGATGCTGTCCTTTAGACTTACCTTCAACTGCCTTATCATTTGTGGGTTACACCCTGCAGATTGAAAATTCTCAGTCAACAATATATAACTATTACATATATGTATATATTGTTCAGCACATCCATTTCTCATCACTAAAAATTAGGCCCAATATGTCTTCACTGTCTTCCAATTATCTGGCTTCTTCCCTCTCCCTTTCCAAAGCTGCATGCCCCAGTGCACATACCATGGATCACTAGTGTTCTAGAAGATGCGAGCAAGAGCTGCCAAAAAAGGCTTGAGGTTCCTTGTACAAATGTACCTGGAACCAGTCCAGTGAAACCAAATTAAGCCTTTAGTGTATGAAATATACGGTTAATCTCCCAATGAGTGATTCTGTGTGCTTCCTTCACTTATGGGAAATTGAGGCAGATCTGACCATCTACTGAGACTAATGACCCATGAAATACAACTTGGGCATTGCCCTTGGGGGGTATGTAGATAGGGTCAGCATTTCCATGGTTTCATGTTAACTTTCTGATTTCTCTTGCTTCTGAGAGGACTGTGAGTTATCCCTCCAGGGTAACCCAAAAGGCAGCATGTGGGACCTCAGTGGCGCAAAAAAGCAAGTGTTCTTATTCATAACCTCAAAACTGCTCAGCAGGAACTTGCCTTTTACTTGGCTCCCACTAAACTCCCCTGGCTTCCTCTGAGAGTATGAAATGATGAGAGCAGAGTTTGAGGGCTAAGGACTTACTGAATTTTCAAACCTCACTGCTCATACAATTATATCTAAATTTATATATTGGAGCATTCTGAAGAAATCCAATTGTTCTTTGTCTTACCTATAATTCAAGGATAACAGGAGGAACAAAATCTGTGATAATATCTGCCACAAATATTTTGGTATTAGTCTCATCCTGTGGTGAGGGGTACTTGCTTAAAATATTGTCAGAGTGAATTCTTAACTCAAAGGCTTGTTGAGAATAATTTCTTATATGCTCTGAATTGAGATAAATGTTGTGGAAAAGACAAAAATATGACATGATTCCTGCCCTCAAGGGGGATATAAGACTAACAGAAATGAACGCTTGGCGCACAATATGTGACAGTATATTGTTTAAAACCAAACTGATTAGAAAGTAGACTGTTGACATCCTAAAGGGTTAAGTCCAGAGACATGTTGGAATCCTCCAGTATATACAATTTTGTCATAAAATGTGTGGAATGAGAACAAGCAGCTGAGTGAATGCTGCTTTAAGGTTGCCCTCACTCCCAACATGACAAAGGGGCTCCTTCTCAGAAGCCCTGAGGAGTGCCCATTCAGAATGCCTCAGCCAAACAACTAGCAATTCTGGAACTGGACACTTTAGACAAATACAAATGGCTGAACCAGAATGTTAACTATGTGGATGCCGGCAGTCCACTGCCATCATGCTAATACTTTCAGTTTCTGCATGAGATGTTATATGAATGGCTTCTCAAAAGAGGAGAGAGTCCTTTCTTGTCAAAGACCAGTGTAGAAATATCTGGCTTAAATCATCAAAGATGGAAACCAAAAGAGACTAAAAAATATTGGTGGAATTAGGAAGTAAGAACAAGGATATTCTAGGAGAGGACTGAAAGGGAATTAGGTAGGTCTGGGCTCTATATGGTTAATCCATACCCTCTAAATGGGAGCCTCTCCTTTGACCTCAGCCCAATTATACATAGTCATCTCCTTACCACTAACACCCCAGTGTTCAAGCCTCCTCTTCCAATGTATTCTGCCTTCAGCCCCATGTCCCCACACATAGTTATGTGGGCTGCACACTGCACAAGGATGTCATATCTGAGGAAACCTCACATAGTCAGCATCGCAGATTATTGAATTTTATTTTTTTAAGATTCATTTATACATTCAAGAACTGGGGTACAGGCCAGAGGTGCATGGGTGGGGTGAGAGGATTCAACAGAGACAGAGTGGAGTGCAGAACAGGCTGATCTACTGAAATACACTGCTGAGGGGAGCAACAGGCAAGACAGGAGAGGTCTGCTGTGCCATGTGGGTAACTCCCTGGCCAGGGATTGAATTAATGCTGCAGTGGCTGCGGATAGCTTCATAGTGCTGACGTTTAACCACTTGTGCCACCAGAGAGGCCCAGATTAGTGAACGTTATAACTTTTCTGAAGATGGTATTTAGATAACAAAACAAAATTGGTGAATTAGAATCATTCCTGACCCAAGGAAATAAGATGCCTTGAAAAAAGAGGAATCATTTTCTAATAATGCACAATGATACCTAACGGGTGACCGGCTGTCTTTGTTACATTCAAGCAGAACTGTGGAGGTATCAGGGAGGGACCATAGGTAGCCTAGACCCTCCAAGCTTGTCAAAGACCACAAAGTACTAGAGTCGCCCCTTGCCTTTCCAGACAAATTGTTGCTTGTCACCGGTCTTGTGCCAGCCAGCCAGCTCTGTTCACATGGTGTGCTTGTGCACCCGCGGACACCCAAGCAGACTCTAGGTCAATTTTCCAAGAGCAGATTCACTAATGATCAATTGAACAAGCTATGAGCTTATCAAGGTCTCTCAAACACCTTGAACTAAGTCTAGAAGAGTCAGCCAGGCCATTTTCTCACAGACATGCAGCAGGCATCAGCCAAAGTCCAGTGTGGCCATCACTGCCCTGTCCTCAGGGCCTTTGGATTTTTGGCATGAAAACTCTTTTTATATTCTAAATTAAGGACCATGTGAAGATTTTTACACAAATGATAGGAGAAATTCTCTTCCAAAGGTTTTGTGGAGTCCAACCTACTGCATTTCTTTCATGCCTTAATTTGTTGATTTGATTTATTCACCTAACTTGATTAAATGTGCATTTTGTGTGGAATTCAAATTTCAAAGATCTTAACCATTCAAACACAAAGACTATATATATGTGCCTTTTAACTGTAGTTCTATGCTAATTTGCATCCTTTTTTCATTTTGAAGAGCTTGATTTGTTTTCCAAATAGTGACTTTATTTGCATGTTAATTTTCCCCAATCTATGACAACTTTCCTAATTGCTGAAACTAAAACTTTGAAAAAAATCCTCAAAGGGTACAGAAATCATCCCATGTGATACAAATTCTGTAAACTTTATAGTTTGACAAATGAGTCATGGAGAATTGCTCGTTTGGCAAACTGGTCTATTTCCCATGTAGTAACTGTCCAGAGGGCTTCCCAGCCCCATGATCCCAAAACCCACCCAGCCTAGTGCATTCATATGAAAACCTTCCTGGTAAGAGCTCTGTGATGGGAGGTGGGACAGTGCGGCAGGATAATCAGGCTGTGCCTCTTCTGAGCTATACCCTGTCGCTCCTGTGTGCTCACCAGTTCCTGCGGCTCACCACTCACATACCTGCATCACTGACACGAGTCCTCTGCTTTCCTGGGTTATATCTAGAGCCATTTCCTGCTTGGGTGCTTCTCTGTTCTCAAAAGTTTGAGGGACCTGCAGCTAATCAGGGCTCCTCAATTTTACATCAATGAACCAGTTTGTGAGGTGCTTTGAGAATGAGTCCTACTGTGTCTCCTAAAACCCCTTTTAATCCTGTGTGTCCAAAGGCTATGTTTTCCTTTAGACTTCTGTTATTCACCATGGGTGTTAAAGCCTCCATTTCTAATGGTAGAGTCATGCTCACAGATGGAGAATTTTGGCCATTTGTAGTCATCCTAACCATTCATTATGTGTGGATTATCATTTTTTCCAAGATATAAAGAGAAAACATTCCTTTCCCTGTAAAAATCAGTTCAAACCTCTACCCTTGATAGCCCAGCATGTACTTTAAGAGTTTAGGAGATTACAAAGTTCTTTTTACTTACACCAATTTTGATTATACCAAAGAAGTATGGAAATTATTAAGGGAGAGTTTTAACTAATAGGCTATTGGATGAAAGTGGTTGTCATATGCTAACTTTCTTCAAGATATCTGATTGTTTAAGGCCTCTAGTCTATTTTGTTTGTGGCAAAGGGTAGTTAATAGGGGAAAACTGGGGTAGGGAGAAATTCTGATTTCTCCACATAGTGTACACATGATGAGGGTTCCAGGGCCTTTGCTTGGCCAATGTAGGTCACATTCATAAAGGCAGTTATCACAGCTAATAAATTCAGAGCCCCTTCTGTCTTTGGGAAAGAAAATGCAGCCATCTTTCTGGAGGAATGGCATGTCTAAAGGCCTCTGGAAGAAGGCCACAGGTCTTAACAATAAATTCTTGGCTTACCTGACCACCAGTTCATTTCCCTTTCCAGAAACTGAACTTGCCCAGCCACTGCCAGAAACCCCAACCCATCTCCCCAGCCTGTGGGTGCATTTCCAGGCAAGCTCCGGGTGCCTGTGTCTTCCGATTGGCAATCTGGACTGTGTTGCTGTCAGAAATGGCTCGGAGGAAGATGGGGGTGTGATTAGCTCTAAATGAAGTTCTAAACCACTGGTACATGAAATGAAACTATTTTTTCTCTCTTTCTTCTTCCCCTTTCTTTAACCTGAGCTGCTGATGTAAGTGGCTCTAATTTACTTTCCCCGAGAAAACAAAGCAAAATAAAAGGAGGGATGGCAAAAGAGCCCTTTGCGGAGTGCAGCGCCTCTGCTCCTGATAAAAGGGAGTCATTTGCAGCTTTCATGGTGTCAGTATTAATTTCCAAGCCGTCAGGGGCTCCGTTAATTTATTTACAGAACAATCTCCTTGCCCAGGAGCCGGGCTGGTGAGGCAGCGGTTTCTAGCCTCCAGCTTTGTTTGTTGACAGGCTGATTTCCCACAAGGCCGTTCCCACCTGTGTTTCTGTTGTTTTTAGTGCGTCTCCCTTTCTTCTCCCCCGCCACCGCCTCCCCAATGGCTGCTGAAGGCCCTTCTCATCTCCGGTCTCTCTCATCCACTTCCTCCCTCCAGCCCAAAGGACTCCTGGCAGGCCTTTGCAGTCACTCTGCACTTACCCAGAGTCTCCGCTGGCGAAGTCCCCAGGGACTCTGCCATTTCTCTCTTTCTTTCTTTCCCTTTTTTTGTTTCAAGGACAAGATTCAAAAGAGCCTGCTACACTCAGGTTGTAGGGTGCACCTTCAGATGTGCCTTCAAATAGGGCTGAGCAATTTGAATATATCTGCTCCTGGAAATCAGTCTGTAAAATTGTCCCCCAACGCCCATTAAATTCTGCAAAATCGCTGTGCTTTGAGGGCTTCATTATGGAGTCCAATTTGGGGCCCTGGCACCTCTCTCACCAAAGCACTCCTTTCCAAAGACACCCCCCATTGAAATGATAGAGTGGCTGATTGGGTGAGCTCATTGCATATCAAAAGGAGGGAGGGCAGGAGGGCGGCTTCCAGGGAGCACTGGGGATGCCTGTCTGGGCCAGAGCCAGACAGGTGATATATTGAGTTGTTGTAAGCACATTTCTCATGCGTGCATGTGTGCCTGCCTCTGCCATTGTAGAGCTCATCTGCAGGGCGGGATGTGAAAGGATAAGGCATCTTGTAAAGTTAGTGATGGTGCCACAGAGGCATGGAGTGGGAGCTAGGTACAAGAGGGCCCATTTTCCAAAGCACCTGCTGGCTAAATCCGCAAGAATACAGACCCAGAAAAGACCTACCTCTAGCTACATAGCCACCCCTGATATCACCCTCTTAGACCTAGGAGCACGTACTGATTCAGAAATATCAGAGGGATAATTTTGCCCAGAAAATGTGTCTGGCATCTGACATCTCAGTCTCTGCGTGGAAGATACAAATTGTATGGTGCATCCTCTTGAGCAATTTCTGCTCTTCTGGATTCCAAGGTTTGCATTCCTTTGTAGGTATTGAGAGGTGCTATGTTGAAAATACTCACTGCTTTCTAAAAGGAAGGGAATGTGAAGGAAAAGCATAGAGTTTTGCCTGCTTATTACCAGGCAATTATGCTTGGGTGTTCTGAACGTTAGAAAGAACTAGACGCCTTGCCATGGAGTTTTTGTTCTCTTCGGTGGTTGAGCAGAAGAGTCCAAAAATAAGAACAGAATAAAGACCTCTGTTTTCCATCGCCCAGTGATTATGTCATCAGAATGAAAAAAGTTTCACTTTGCTAAGAAGCTGTGTTACCTCCTCTGTGCCCCTCAAACTCCTGCACCTTCTTCCTTCAGACTGTTTTTTTTTTTTTTATGTGTTTCATATATTTTACTTTCTCCCAAGTCTCTGATTTGTCTGCTTACCAGGGATGTGAAACTTCTGGAGTTTGAGGGTTCAGTCTTTTCTTAGTTCTCATTCCTGAGCAATCCGTGACCAAAAAGGCTTCCATTTACTGTGAAAGTGGAAACAATGTCATTTTATTGCCTGCACGCATAACTCCAAGATGCCTAAAACAATGTTGCTCAAACTTCTTACCAACTCACCTTTGGGCTGAGACTAAACAGGGAAAGTTTGGGCCCCAGGGGACAATTTTTCGGAGAAGCTTGGAGCCAGCAGAGGCAAAACTGAGTGATGAAACTCTTCTGACAATTGTCACCTGCCCCCTTTGCATCTCCTATCTTCTTCCTCCTTGTCTCCTGGGGATGCCTTACTTTTCTCTCCTCTCAATAATATTAGCAGTTTCTCACTCCCTGCCCCTCGCCTGCATGTCCTCTGGGATGAAGCAAAGACTTTAAACTTGTAAACTGTATAAATTTTCTCCAAAATCAACTTGGAACTCAGTTTAAATTGGATGGAAAGGCTCTGCGTATGCAAGTGGCAGCTGTGTCCCCACACTCTTCTGAGAGAGCCCCGTGCTGATGGGCTGCAGTCTGACTGTGTGCTGTGCAGCACTGGCATCTGAAGCTGGAGGTGGAGAGAGGGTGTAGAACGTTGCAGGGTGTGTGCGTGTGTGTGTGCATGTGTGTATGTGTGTGCCAAGCACTGGGTGAGCGGAAGAAGGCTAGGTTTCTCCTTCCCTACACTGTGGAGAGTACAGCTCAGACTCTGCTTTTGGATTTTGTGTCCACGTAGAACAGATGATCAGACCTTATGGAAATGGACAGAACTGAGGTAACTAAGTCCATACTATTCTTTGTACAAGAAACAGAACTTCCCCCTTTTCTAAAGTACGTTTTGGTTTCAAACCCCATTTTACTGATGAAACAGAAAGCCTGTTCCCCAAGGGGGAGTTTTAGTTCCAGGCCACCAGCCTGGCTCAGCAGCACCGGTCTTCATTTTTGGCATCTTTTCAGAGCAGCTCTGCCCAGGCTGGTCCTCAGCTATAATCCAGGCTGATGCTGCTGTGTCATCCCTGCTGCCATCTGAGCCCTGGCCATTTGCTTGTCCACCCTGGGCCTCCCAAGGACAGGAACCCTGTTCTGTGACAGGTTTTCCTGCCTAAGTGTGGAAATCCCCACAAGGTTGTCTGGGCATGTCTGCCTCACTCCCCACAGGCCATTCTATCTCCAGGGGTCTCGGGGGCCCTTCACCTCTCTCCTTCCTTAAGTCAAGGATCTTTCTGGTCTTGGGGGAGACCCGAATTTTCCCAAACCCCTTTGCCCTTCTCACCCTGCTTTCTCAAACATTTTATGGATGCCCAGAGGATCTTTGTCTCCCTAAAGGCTTTTGGAACACAATAGCTTGAAAACAACTTCTTTTTCTTTTTGCTTCATGTGCTGCCACAGCTGTCTTAAGAATTTGTGACTTCAACCTACACAGCAAGGGACATCTCGAAGGAAAGATTCAATGTACAACAACTCATAAACCACCTCTACTCCCCCCCCATTTTTAGTATTAGTTGTAATACCTCAGCTTAATGGACCTTGACCTTTGCTTAGAGATGATCTAAGTAATGTTTCTGCCCGTGAGGAAGATGTACACAGTTAATGCTGGTGATGTGGGTCCTCTCACTAAGCAGCTCCTTTCAAATACCTTCCAGATTACTTCTGCAGCCTGTGAGAATGTGTGAATTGGCACTGGGAGGGAAAACATGAGCTTGGAATCAGGGTCTCTGTACACTTACCTAATAGCGCAAAGTACCTATGCAAAAAAGATGCATGCCCAAGCTCCTAGGTCTTTGTGAGTGAGCTGCATTTGTGTGGATAGGAGGACAGGTGTTATCATTGCACTAGTATGTGCAAATACAAGGTTAGCATATGGTGAAGGCTCACCTCTCCTTTAGTTTGATTCATCTTGTATTTTCACGCATTTCCTCTAGAATAGATTTCTCCTTATGAGAGAAACTCTGTAGCATAATGTCTCTGAAAATGAAGCAGATTGGAGTGAGGTAATTTGTAGGCAAAATTACAGGGTGCCTGGGCCTCCCTGGTGGCCTAGGTGTTAAGTTTCAGCGTGATCACCACTGTGGCCTGAGTTCTATCCCTGGCCGGGTTGCTGACCCACATGGCACAGCAGACCTCTCCTTTCTTTCCTGCTGCTCCCCTTAGCAGTGTATTTCAGTAAATCCACCTGTTCTTCTCCCCACTCTGTCTCTAGTGAATCCTCTCAGCCCCTGAGCCTCTGGCCTATACCCCAGTTCTTCAAGGAATTCTCTCAGTCATCTCACTGAATTAACAGAATGGTGGAGACTTGGGGTAGCAGATACATAGTCTAAGTTAAATTTTCTTCTATTTATATCCAGTGTATTTAAAGTTGGGTATAATGAGAATGCCCATTAAGTAGGGGATGCTGTATGGTAAAATTTGTGGTTGAATTTGAAGCTTTCTCCTGAGTTCTTTAGAAGCCTAAGTAAATAGGGAAACATATCATTTACATTTTTGGAAACAGTGCTTGGATTATCAAATATGTTATGAATATACAAGAGAAATGAGACTATCTTCTTCCTCTTGACCTTATTATGTTGTCTGTGCATTAGAGATTGAAAGAAGTTGGAGAGAGGTAGAGGAGACAGATTACACAATTAAGTTACCATCCTCTAAAATGAATAGAGACTGACTCAAAGTCTCCATACATCTAGAGCTAAATATTACAAAGAACAAAAGAAACCCCCAGCTGGACAGAGCTTCAGACAGTCTTCCAAAAGCTTTGGAGGGTTCTTTCTAGCTTCAGCACCTCCCTCCACAGCAGTTCTTTCCATTATCTTGGACATGAACATCAGAGCTACACAGAACCCCTGCCAGTCGTCACAAAGTACCAGCAAGTTCTGGGAAATGGAGTGACCACTATTGCTCCACTTGGGCAGTTGTTGAGCCTCAGCTTATCCAGATAACTAGAACAGTAATTATCTTTCCTCGTCTCTGTCTCCAGAGGGCATTCCTTTGCACTACCCTCCAAATACTTCCTGACACCTGTGTTGTTCCCCTCCCTGAATGGACAATGAGCATGCAATAGTGAGCAGGCAGGCATGGCCTCTACCCTCGTGATACCTGCATTCTGATCAGAGGTTAAGAGTAAGCAAGTAAGCAGACACCAAACATAGTTAGAGCTTGGGCTAGGTGTTAGAAAACCCAAGGCTCAGGGGAGACAATATCTGCATGGGAAAGTGTTTGGGAAATTCAGCCCCACTGGAGAACTTTTAGCCAAGACCCAAGAGATTAGAAGACAGGGGCATGCAAAGAGCAAGAGCGGGAAGGGCAAGCACAAAGGTCCTGTTTTGGGAAGCAGCATGGCTAATCGCCGGAACATCATGAGCAGATGGGGGAGGTGGGGATGAGATGCACTTGGAGAGAGGAGCAGGGCTCTTGTCTGCAGGCTGTGTGGTCATGCAAGAGGCGAGTGTTTCATTCTAAGTGTGATGGGAAGCTGTTGAGGAGTTAAATACTCCATTACATGGAACATTACAGGATCTGATTTGTGATTTAAGAACCACACTTGCTGCTAATGGGGAACAGAATAAGAAGAGAGGCAGAGAGGCAGCCAGGGAGGGTCTCTTGCCTGGAAAGCTAGAAGTGTTTCCTGACCTTCCAGCTCCTCGAGGACAGCTCAGCTCCTGCGGGGGCCCAGTGCTGGGAGGTCAGAGCCTGGATTGTCTACTTGCTTATTAATTTCTCCTGATCCCTCTAAGGAATTCTGTCCATAGCCTGTTGGGTGGATCATGAAATTAACCTCAAAAATAAGGAATGACACGAGCCTTCTATAAATGACAAACTTTTGTCTTTCTTTGATATTACTGTAGGAGAACCCCTCCATAAGATGAGGACATGTTGTTTCATTCAAGTCTTTAACTTTAGAAACTCCCTTGAAAAAGCTTCTTGTTCACTGATCCAGAAACGAGGGAGGCTCAGAAAGGAACTAAGAACAGTGCTTGTGCTAGGGGTGGAGAGGGTGGTCTAGTGCCAGGTCTCCCCTGCTGGGTGGCATGAGGAAGGAGATTGTTCTGGCCTTGACAGTGAGCGTACTAGAGAAATAAGGTTATCTGTTCAGCTCTAAGGGTCTGTGATGGAGCAGAGGGTCTTGGAGCAGAGCAAAGATCTAGAGGTCAAACATTAGCTACTGATTTTTTTCCGAGCTTGAACCTGGTGGAAAATAGCTTCATGTTTCTCAGTATGTTTTTTGGGTCCCTTTTCCTAATTCACCATTTTTGCCTTTAAGATGCTGAAAACCCTCTTTGGAAGTAAGTGAGTTTCAACTCCTTCCTCCCCACCCTCCAGTCAACCAAATGAAGGTTGTTGAGGGCAGTTGTGTGTGCAGTAGGTGGTCCTTGATTTGGCTAGGCTGCCAGCTGGAGATCTGAAGCCCCGCCTGTCTTCTGGGCTCCTCGGCTGGTGTCTTCCTTCTGCTGGAGTCCTCCTGAATAACATGATCAATGGCATGAGTTCTCTTGCTGTTCCCACTGCCCACAAATCAAGCTCTTAATGGCCCAATAAAATCATGCGATTCAGGACAAAAAAGTGATTGCGTGGCTCGGATGCTAATGAGACACATATATCTGAAACAACTGATTAAAGACCATTGAGAGGAGGTCTTGCCACAACATGCGAGGTGGCTAATTTACAAATGTGTCAGGCACCTTTACCTCAACGAGATATGTTTAAAATAGTGGGGTTTTCCTTACCTATTCTCCCATGAAATATTGGGACAATGATGTAGTGAGTAAAATTTGCAAGATGGTTGAGTGATTCTCTCATCAGTGTCCTTCTGTTTGCCAGGTTATAGCCGACAAGCACACCAAGCTGGCAGGCCAAGTGTCTCCAGTATGTTTCTAGAATATGTTGTGCAGTCAATGATAAATAACTCCTAAGTTGTGTGATTACATAATGATAGCCACATTCATTCACCTGTCTATCAAAGAAGCCCTATTTGAGTTTGAGCTTCTTTCCCCTGAGCCCATGAAGTGTTAGCATGTAGTCTTTAAAATTCCTAGCAACCCTCAGCTAAGTGCGTTGGGGTGGAAGGTAGTCCCTTTTGCTTAGTAATCCATTAGCTAATGGGTTTGAGCCCCGTCAGTTTTCTATTTATTCCTTAAACCATTAAGGTTCACCTGCTGTGCATGAGACGACTCTTGACAAAAAAGAGTGATAGTTGAAATAAAATAAATATCGAGCCTTACGAGATCTGATGGGTACTGTTTAAACCATCACGGGCTTTGTGGAAAGGTAAAGGTGAACCAACTATTACACATTGACACATGGCATCCTGGGCAGGAGGAGGCAAACAAAACTCTGTCATGTCCCACTCCAGGGGTGCTCACTAGTGGAAGGAGAATTGTTTGATAACTAGCTTCTAACTGCCCCCAATACTTGTCAGCAGTGTCTACCAAAGTCTCGAGGAAGATGGTCAATAGTGCCTTCGTTGACCTATCAATGTCTTTCTTTGATTCTAATTTAGATAAAGATCAGACTCCTCATTGGCCTACACAAACTGTGTGTAATCTGACCATCTGGCCTCACCTTCCGTCTCTCTTTGCCTTGCCCTATCCATACTGCTCTTCTTTAGTCCTTTGCACATGTTTTGTCTCTTCATGTCCTTTCTTGCCTTACTCATTCTTTTGACCTTGGCTCGGGAACCATTTTCTCAGGGGAAGTTTTCTGATGGACCAAACAAAATCTGGTCTCTGAGAGGACATCTCAGAGACCAGATTTTGTCCTGCTACACTGTCCTCAGAACAGCGGCACACTGTTATGGAAATACCTGATTATGTCTGCCTTTCCCACTAGATCGAAAGCTCCTTGAATGCCAAGGCCACAGCTGGTTTTGCTCACCCTTGTCTTCCCAGCATCTAGTATAGTGCCTGTTGACTAAATAAAGGGATTCATTCAATCTTGAGAGGTCTCCATGGACAAAAATATACAGATCTATACTGGGGGGCTTGTGAGAAAGCTTGGCATTTCTGCGGTTTTATTCCCTTTGGTTGAAGTTTATCAGGCACCTAGTTTTGGTCTCATAAATTGCTATGATTATCTCCAACAATTTTCATTTTTCCCTATATACACAGCTTTATCTTCTGAGAGAGCTTAAGTCAGATATGTTTAGTTGCTCATCATGATCCTAATTCAGTCAAGAAGACTTTCTGTCTCCTAGGCTACTGGTTTCCAGAATCACTATTTAGAAGTGATCCCACTTGTTGCATTCATCCAGATATCACTAAGTCAGAGCCCATGTTGGTATGCCTGATGAGATGGTACCTCCCAGAACAAAGGTTTCCTTTATGTTAATCATTTCAGTATTTTAAAGTATTAATGAAGCAGAAACCAAACATCTTTATCATCTCCCCAGTGTCATCAAAGCTTCTGAGAATAACAGTCTCCATAAGAGAAGGGACCCCTAAATAGAAGGGTACCTATTCATTATTGCTATGTGGCAGGAACCATTTCATGTACCTGATATGGTAGTAAATATTTGTTTCATAAATAATGTAAATGTTATAATTTCAGGAAGAGTAAAAGATCATTAGGAAAATAGTAAATGTTGTGTCAGAGAAAGTGACTAAAAGGAAGAGCCCTCTTTGGCTATTCAGGGTCAATTATGTTTACATGGTCCAAATTTTATCCCAGAGTAGGAATCTGTGCCAGTTCTTAACACAAAGATGCTGCCATATCCTAGCCATCCTGAGCAGATCAACTTGGTCTCCACTCACACCAGATCCATTATCATCTCTTGGTCTAAGAAAGTCATATGGCTAACCCCACATTCTGCTTCCTTTTGAGGCAAATTCTTTTTTTAAAAATATTTATTTATTTATTTATTTATTTATTTATTTATTTATTTATTTATACAAGCACTGGGTACAGTCAGAAGCACGGGAGGGTCAGAGAATTCACCAGAGCCAGAGTGGGGAGCAGAGCAGGCAGAAGGACCAAAGTACACTGCTGAGGGGAGCAGCGGGCGGCAGGAGAGGTCTGCGCGCCATGTGGGACCCTCCTCCGGTGGCCAGGAAGCAGCCAGGGATCGAAAGGGCGCTGCAAAGGCTGCGGGCAGCTTTGCAACCCAGCGCTCAACTGCTGCGCCACCGGGGAGGCCCCTGAGGCAAATTCTTAGACAATTGTTTTTCACAATTCTTGGCTCTATTCTCTGATGACACCTTATTTTGCTCCTTAGTCATTTCTGAAAGGGTGAGGTTGGAATATAAATAACCAAGGCAAACAAAATGGCAAAAAAAGTTTGTAACTGCCAATACAACTCTCTTAAAAACTGCATGAGTTGTTTATGTATTTAATTCCAGTTAGTTATATGTACCAATACTATACCCCTCATTATTTTCAAAAAAGACTTGCTCTCTTGAGTTAAATGTGCTTCTTAATGTGGGAACCTTAGTCCTCTGTGAGATCTATCTTGAACTCCCTTTGTCCAGTTGAAAGGACCTGCTTAATCTTTTCAGAGATCTTAACAAAGCCTGTGATGGTCATATCTTCAATTCAGATTGTGCTCCTGGCTTATATCTTAATGGCCATGTCCTTGTTTTGGTCTTGGCCTTCAAGGCTGTGTTTTACATGGAGGAGATTTTACTTGGACTGATAGTGGGGAAGAAATGTAGTATCATTTTCCAATCCAGCACATCCCAGATTTTCCAAGTTCTCAGTATTCAATCATGTTTATTAAAAAAAAAAAAAAATCAGTTATTTGCTGCACTCACTCTTTTAGGTAACACTTTACCAAATGTGACCATCTACAACCCATTCATCTCCAAATTAAATTTCTTACCCCCTTTGACTCCCCAAGTTCAATAGGTGCATGTCTGCCTTTCTATATTATCATCATTGCTATTTGTGCTAAATGTTTCACTGAATACTTATGCTAGAAATTTCACCATTGTGTCACACAGGTCACAGTTCTCCTAAGTTCCTATGCTTGTTTCCTATCCTCCCACTACTGAGTTATAGAAACTATAAATGGAAATACCACATGATCTAGGAATACTACTTTAGGTGTTCCTCAAAAAAAAAATAGAAAAACATAATTTTGGAAAATATACACACCTCTATGTTCATAACAAGATTATTCACCATAACTAAGACATAGCATTAATCTAAATACCTGTTGATGGATAACTGAATAAGGAAATTGTGGAATATATACTCAATGGAATAACATTCAACTTTTTAAAAAGATAACTTGTACCATTTGTGACAATATGGATGGAGCATGAGGTGACGATGCTGAGAAAAATAAACCAGAAAGTGATAGACAGCTAGCGGGTGGTATCACTCATTCATGGAATATAAATAACCAAAGCAAACAAACTGGCAAAACAACAAAAATAACTCTCAGACTGAAAATATGGTGGTTACCAGCGTAAGGGGCAGGGTAGGGAGGGTATGAATGCCATAGTGTATGGGTACAGAGACCTTGGTGAAGGGTGAGTGAAGCATGTGCACGTGTCGAGGTGGGAAGCTGTACTCATGAAATTATGTCATTTTATAAACAAATGGTAATCAATAAAATTAGATTTAAAAATTTATTTCAGATTTTTCTGAAAAGTTCTTCCACCTCTAGGTTTCTATTTCAGTGTAAGTCAGCACTTGCCAAAATCATGCCACATAAAAAATCACTGCCAAGCTGTGAAGAATTAATTCTCACACTCTCAGACTTGCAGGGCAGTAGGTGTGAGGGGCAACAGATCCTGGCAGGCAGGGGTGATTCCACTCAGGGCTGAGGGTCAGGGCTGCCACTTAGCTTAGGATGTCAGTGGGCTTGGCTCCACGCCATGTGTTCACACTTCAGATCCCAGCCTGAGGTTTCAAAGGCTTCTTGGGGAACCCTTCTGGAGGTAGATCTCACCAAGTCAACTTCACATCACCACCTGTGTGGTATCAGCTGATGTTCCCTGGGCCACAGCAAGTCACACAGCCAAGTCCAACATCCATCAGATGAAAAGGTGGACCATGTCCTGCCAGTTTTCCTCACACAAATTACGTGTTGGCTTCCTAAGCTGCTTTTCTTTTTGTGTGGGATTATTGCCCATGTCCAGTGTCTATTACAAACAGCTCCCAGGACAATGCCTGGCATATACATACTAGCTACTGAAATATTTAAATCAGTGAGTCAGGAAGTTATTTCAAGAGATTTCTCATTCTGAATGCAAATAAGCTCCTAACAGTCCCTTCCATAACTTTGTTAATTATATGTTAACTTGGACCTAATCTCATTTCACCTAAATTTATTACCTGTATGTTTTTATGAATACCCAAGGGCATGCAAAGTAGGATCATGTGTCAATAAATGATTTGTAGATGCTGAAATATGAGAAATAGTTAATCTTCCTTGAGTCCCTCAGTCACCACCTCCTGCCTTTATCCTCTCCACCCTCAGCAGAAGTACTAACACTTGTCCTTCAGATTTCTTGCCTATGGTCTGCTCTCCTTGGCATATGACTGTATTCTCCCCATATGGAGCTCACTGGCACAATCTCCTATTAAGTTATAAGGGGAGAAATGATTTGGGGGCTAGGTATTGTTTATGGTATGACAATCAGTCAAAAATCATCTTTCTGTTTGAAATGGAAGTGGTTAGCAAAGTTTTCTCTCGGTAGAGGAAAAACCCTTTCTTTGAGTAGCCTTGGATGCTATACTATATAGAATATATAGGAATACTATACATTTAACTTTAAAGAAGTTGGAAATAATTGCAAGAATTATTTTTTCAAATAAGGATATCCAACATGATGTTGCATGGAATATAAAGGAGTAAAAAACAACCTATTATTTATCAGCTTAAGATAAGTTAAATATATTATGGTCTATCTTTGTACACACACATACACACGCAAACACACACACACACTGGAATAACAATTTCTAACACCAAGAGTGGCTAATACATGCCTTTTACCCAGTGACACCTCATTATGTGGCTTATTTAGCTTCATCTTCTTAGATATCTTTTAAGGTATATACTTATTGTAATATATTGCTGATTGTACTAGATTATATTAAATGGACTATATTTTACAGCTTTATCTGAGGGCTAGAAATTGAGTGATTTTTTTGTTTTGTTTTTAAAATTTATTTATGCATACAAGAACTGGGGTACAGGCCAGAGGTGTGGGGGTGAGAGGATTCACCAGAGACAGAGTGGGGAACAGAACAAGCAGACTGACTGAAATACACTGCTGGAGGGAGCAGCGGGCGAGTTAGGAGAGTTCTGCTGCACCATGTGTGTAGCTCCCTGGCTGGGGATCGAACTAGTGCTGCAATGGCTGTGGGTAACTTCATAGGTTCGTCTTAATACCTTGCGCCACCAGGGAGAACCTGATTTCTTTTTTTGAAGTCATTTTCAGTGTATACTGATTGTTGGGTTAATACATTCCATCGATATGCCAATTAATGTGTCCATGTGTCTTAAATAAATGGACTTCAGGCCTAACAAAGACCCTTTGTCCTCATACAAGGTTGATGAGTAATTTATTTTAAGTGGGGATAATTACCTGTGTTACAGGATCATCATGAGAAATAGACTATCACACATTAAAGTCCCACAGAAAGGGAACACAAGTTGCCACTGATAACATTCAATTGTTTAGCTTTACCCTTTTCTAGGTTCACCTTTAAGTTCAATAAAGAAAATTGGCATTTTTCTGGACTTGAAGGTGTGCCATAATATTCTGGGCTTGTGAAGAAATATTTGGAGCTCTGTGTTGGCATTTTCAGTTGAGTCATCTGGGCTATGGAAGTTCTAGGGCAAATGGGATGGGGTGGGTACACTTATCTTTAGATTTTTAAGAGCAATACTGGAATCTCTGACCTTCCTCTGATTGCAACTGCTTTTAAAGGACTGAAGAGATACTGACCACAACCTAAGAATTGTATGTAGTAAGTTCATAAGCAGGTAGGAGTGAGGTGGAGAGAAGAGGGGCTCCCTGGGCAGGGTGGGGGTCCTTGGAATAACAAGGAAAATGGCTCTGTTTGGAGAAATACCAGGAATTTAACACAGATCAGGACTGTTGCATAGACAGAGCTGATAGAAACTAGAGAACAGAAAAATAGCAAATAACAGGAGGAGGAGTTGGGAAGGAGGAGCATTCTATGGGTAAGATAAGTGGCTCCAGCCCACTAAGCTGTGGGGACTCTCTCCACGCCACCCCCACCATTGCCTTGCTAACTCCTGCCCCTCAAGTCTTCTCTAAAATATGACACATTTTTCTGCATCTGCTCACAGTTCCCTACTCTTGCCTTTCAAAATAGACCAAACATTAACAGAGTACATGTATTGAGGGATTCCCATTTGCCCAAAAGGAATCACCCTTGACCAATCTAGGGTCTTTCTTTTGCCTAGCTCTGCTAAAGAGGAAAGATTTTTCTTGCTGGTAAAATTACTGAAAAAAAAAGATTAGTTGGAAAACAATGTAATAGGGGCCTCCCCGGTGGCGCTGGGCTGCTAAGCTGCCCGTAGCCTATGCAGCGCCCGTTCGATTCCCAACCACCAGCAAGGGTCCCACATGGCGCGCAGACCTCTCCTGCCGCCCACTGCTCCCCTCAGCAGTGTATCATTGGTCTGCCTGTACTGTTTCCCACTCTGGCTCTGGTGAATTCTCTCACCCTCCCGCGCTTCTGACTGTACCCAGTACTTGTATGTATGTATGTATAAATAAATAAATAAATCTTTTTAAAAAAGGAAAGAAAAACAATGTAATAAAAGAAGTGGAGGTTTAGGGTTAGATGTCAGAAGAGACTTTTTGTCAGATGTCAGAAAGTGTTGTCTGTGTATGATTTGAGGAGTGAAGAATTTGCTAGATATGGCTATGAGCTCAACTTTTCAATTGTTTTTAATGGCCTTAAAGGGATTTCAATAAGGAATGCAATTCCTTTTAATTTCAGTATTGAATTAGCTTGAGTTTGTGCAGAGACAGTCACATGCTATTTTAGATATATTAGGGCTGTAATAGCATTTATCATGGTATGAAATGACACACTTGTGCAATTGTTTGGTTCATGTATATATGTATGTATGTATAAAACCCCCAGAATCTGACATCAAAGGAGGCCCTGGTAAGACTATATTGAATAAGTAAATGTGTCCAAGATGGTCGTGGATATTCCCCGATTCTGATTCATTTCTCCTTGTTTTTCCTTCTTTTAACGGTCATTATCATGTCGATAGAATCCCACCCAATGGAATTCCTTTCTGTTGACATTTTGTGTCTACAGAAACAATACCTGATCCTCCTTACAGCATAATTCCTTGTGCAAGATATTTCCTGCAGAAAGCCCACTTCAGTCCCATGGCTAATTCCGGGGCTTGGGACTTTCATTCTTAATATAGAATGCGGAAATTCTACAATCAGTGGGAAAAAAGTATGCTAAGTAGATAAAAATCAGTCCCAGTGTAGCATAACTCTCCAGAGACAAGAGATAAAACTGCTTGATGCTTAAGTTAAAAAAAAGTAACAAAATATTTCCCGTTCCGGAAACTGAATTTCATTCCTAATGTAAATATAGAAGCCTCTGGAGAAGAGGATCATGCTTGGGAGTGGAAAGGAAAGCAAAGTGAACAGTAAGGAGGCATTTCACTATCGAGCTCTACAGCTTCCGAGCAGGCAAACAGCCCAAACAGAGCAGTCACCCATTTCCTCAACAGCAATGGCCATGGTAAAAAGACTGAGTTTGCTTTTGACTTGTTCCTCTCTCTCAATTCCTTCCAGGCCTCAGTCACCAAATCCTGGTGGTTCTATCCCTTAAATATTTTTTTTTTTTTTTGAGATAGAATCGACATGTGACATTGTGTAAGTTTCAGGTGTGTACTCCTCCAGTGTCAATTTGTTACATTTCTATAGTAGGTGGTGAACACCTCTATGGCATCAAACAATTATCATTCCACTTGGTGGTGAGAACATTTAACACCCAGTCTCTTAGCAATTTTGCAGCATACAGTTAGCATATTGTTGACTGTAATCATAATGTTAAATATTTCTACACCTATCTTCCTCCTTTTCTTCTCGTAGTCATTATTCATTTTTGCCTGGACTATGCAATGACCTCATAATTGTTCTCCATTTCCTCTTTGCCTTTTTCCAACCTGTTATCTCCTTAGCCACGAGGATGACCCCTCTGATATTTGCATTCGACCCCATATTTACAATGTTTGAGACTCCCTGCTGCCCATCATTTCACTGAACACCTATTGCCACATGGGTAGCAAGAGGATAGAAGCAAGGGCCACAGACAACTCTTTAGATGGAGCTTGTTATAAAGGGAGTAGAAAGATGATGGCAGATGGAAAGCAAAGGAAGACCAAAATGGTTTTCTTTTTCTTTAAGGCAAGTTCTCATGTTTGTAGGCAGATCAGGGGGAAAAAAATGGCTGAGGGAGAAGATGATGATGCTGGAGAGGGGAGATAGATGCTAACTCCAAGAGCAGTATTCTCGAGGATGTGAGTGATGTGGGACTTGTCAGGGCAGGCAGGGTCCCTGAGCGCGGTGTGCTGGGAAGAGCTTTCTACTCTGGAAGTCTACTTTAAAATGAACTCATTCCTGAGGGTCTTTCTGCAAGACAAAAGGAGGTTTAAAAAAGGGCTCATTGATACATTTTGCATTGAATGTGGCTGCTGCAAAGTATAAGGCACTTCTCGTAATTCCATACTCCTTTTCCCTTGCACTTTCAGCAATTTTGTTCTCAAAGAGCCATTGACCATCGCATTCCATGCTACTTTCCTTGTCTGCATGGGGAGCCCCTATTCCCATCACTCTGGCCTCCCCTTCTTTGCATCTGCCTGGCTCTCTGAGGACAGTGTGTTCATGACCGCCCTCAAATCAGGCTGCATATGCATCACCTTTAGTGACTTGTCTTTTGGCCAGGAGTAGCAAACTGGCATTCTCGAGTCTCCTGGACTTTGCCCAATGCCTTGTTTATAAAACACTGATATGTTGTTGTTGTTGTTGTTTTTGATAATAACATTTAAAAGACACAAATTTCACACCGAAAGAAAAATGCCAATCATCTATCTGGCATTCTTGAGAGGTGAAAAAGGGACAACCCTGGGCATATTTGGACGTACTCCTGACCTGTGGACCCACACAGGGCTGTGAGTTTACAGACTGTGGCCGAGGCTCCACAGACAGGCACTGTGACTGGTTCGCCCAATGTCCCCTAGCATCTAGTTGGGTGTCAAGATCATAGTAGGTGCTCAGTGTGTGTGTTGTGAATTGAAATTCTCAAGCCCCCCAGTGTCATCTAGCATGTCTGCTTGTTCCTCCCACAGTCTTGCTATTCTGGAATGCACCTTATCCACCCTGAAGCTTAGACCTGCGAATCTGCTCTCAAGCCCTCTGCCCAATGCGGCCACCCACATGGCTGCTCTGCTCATTCTGCGCCTCTTGGCTGAATGTCATTTTCCCTGGGAACTTTCCCCAGCCTTGCAGGTTAAGTCAGATCTCACTGTAATATAATTTCAGAGCATTCTGGATTTTTTCCTTCATTGCCATTAGTGTTTTATGGGCACATTCTCATGTGGTTCCTTAGTGTCTGCTTGCCTCACTCAACTACAAGCTTCATAAAAGCAGAACCAATGGGGTGTGTGCTAAGGAATCCCTGTCTCATCCACTGCCAGATGCATAGTGAAGCCCTCAAACTGTTGATGAATGAATGCATGCTTCCGGGAACTAGGCCTTGAGGGAGGTAGAAGCCAGCTCTAAAGGCATGGGTGTCTATTTTTATTGTAACATCTGTCTCACCCCAAACATTCCAACTCGAACGAATTGAGTCTAGATCTGTCTTGTCAGGGATTGCCAGGGTCCTGAGGGCAGGGACTTCTTGTTCCTTCTTATCTTCTGCAGCTAATACAAGAACCTGCATTGAATATAGAATTCCAAATGCATATTGAACCAAACTAATCTGCAATGGGTCCCCTATTTAAGAAAAGGGTGGTGACTTCTCTACTTACTAACTTACCCACTACACCCTGGGCTAATCACAGAACCCAAGTATATGAGCCATGCCCACACAAATGACCGCGACGTGGGGTCGTGTCACACCCTGCTAGCTCTGGCTGTCAAGTCTCCCTTGACCTACTGCCTATTTGCTAAGTTGTCGAGGTATTTCACAAGCATTGTTAGCCTTATGTATTGTACAATAGTGGCGAAAGCAGGGAGAGCATTGACTATGCAGTTAGAAAGACGAGTTGGAACTTGATGCGAACCCCTTTTACATGAGGACATTCCTGTTGGGTGTTTGTGTAATGTTTGACTCCAGATACACTTGACTTTACCCACCAGGGAAAGAATCTTAGCCTCATGGGACTTACAACGAACGATCATAAAAGGTCCTAAGTTCACGCATGCCCTCTCACCAGTGAGCCAGGGCACACACTTAATTGACCAGAAGGCTCCCTGGGATTAATTAGCAGCTGTATATGAAGAGCTTGGTTCAGACTTGGAGCACAGAGGATGACCTGCTACCATGACTAGATCCTGAATTCCCAATCCAGTGACTGCAGGGGGATTTCAACATGTGGCTGGTGAGAGGCCCAGACTCTCCGCTCATTCCTGGGCCAGTCTGGGCACACGCGCATCCAGTTGCTGCCAGCAGAGGGCAGCAGTACGCTGTGCGTGTTCAATTTGCATCCCAGATGAGCAAATCCCCAAGGACTGACAAAGAAAGTGGGTGTCCCAGGACTACCCTAACATCTTTCCTCTGGGTGTCAACACTGGTCTGAGTCATTGCGAACACAGCCCTTTTGCATTAAGTTGGACTTTGGCGCATCTAAAGGAGAGAAATGAATACACAACTAGGAGCTGCCATCACAGACAGGAAGTAACTTTAATTAAATATTGTGAAAGTTGAAAAGTTTTTACAGCTTGAATTTTTGCAAAAAAAAAAAAATTATAACAATCTCTACAGTAGTTAGGTTCTCTAACAATTGAACTGTACAGTGTGTGTCTATTCAAAAAGTTTGATAAGAAGGTGAAAGGTTAGTAGATTTGGAGATGACTTTGTTAAGCTGCATTCTAGTACAATGTGAGGCCAGGGCATGTTATGCAATCCAGTCATCCAGAAGCTGTATTTTTCCCCCAAAACTGAAATCTGAATTAATTCTCTATTTCATTTTCTTCTTAAAGCCATATTCTGTATTTAGGGGAACATCATTTACTTGTACAAGTTGGTGTAGAAGACAGAGGGTCAGAGAGCCAGAATGTCTTTGCATCTAATCAATAGAAATAGAGGCAACAAAACACAAATGATACACATTTTAAAGGCTCTTTGGACTTTTCGTGAAAACATTCTAACCACGACACGTGGCTGACAGATGGGTGGCGTTTGTTGTCAGGGTCTGAGCTGGACACTTCGCCAGCTGACCATTCCTTTGCAAACAGTTTGGGGCTCACCAGACAAAATATGGCTTTAAATTGTACACATCTTCAGTCCAGCGCTTACCACAAATTCAGACCACCTTTCTGAGTACCGAGAAGCAATGCGTCCACCTTGCTTACATTTTCCAGTTTTTTTATTATTATTAATCATCATTATTATTATTTCTCACCATGAAAAATCAGCTTTCCTCCCCCTCCGTCCCCTCCCCCAACTCCCCTCCCCCGCCCGCCCCAACCCATAAAAATCGCACTCTTGACAGTCTAGTGAAAACCATTGCAAAATCCATATGGGGCATGCACAGTTGCAGCATTGTTGTAAATTTCTTGCTCTACTAGAAAAAGTTACATTTTTTAAGGTAACAAAACAGTTCTTTTGTGCTTTTCGATTTCTTTGTTTTTTTTTTTTTCTTTTTTCTTTTTTCTTAGAATGTTAGTGATGACTGACGGTTCTGGTGCACAGTTACAATGTACAAGTGAAATGACTATGATTTGCATTGTTAAGGCATCCAATCTGCTGGTTTATATTTATGTGAAAGACAGAGGAAATATACAAGCAGACTTAAGAAAGAAAGTATGTTCATTGATTTCTATGAAGTTTCTCCCCGAATTTAATGCACAAAATGCGTCACTCCAAAGGGAGAGATTCCATGCATATTAATAGAGTAAAACAGCATTGGGGGGTGGGGGGGGGGGAATTGTAAGCTTCCAAAGCAAAGGATACATTTTTTTTTTTTAATCTACAGAACTAAACGCTACAAGAATAATATGCTACTATTTTTTTTTTTTGCCATATGTTGGAAAACAACTCCTTAACTTACAAATAATACAAAAATAGACGATGGCTTTTGAGTGGAAATAAAAAAAATTGAAGCATGGTTTAAAACAATACTAAAAATAACTATAAATGAAATGTTTAAAAATCACATTGAAACAGCTAATACAACTGTAGGTGGCCAAACAAACACGCACTTTTCACATAGCAAACATACACGATAAAATAAATTGGGGGTAGGAGGCAAAGGAAGAAGGGGGAAAGCAATGTACAAATTCCAAAGATAAATACATTATTTATATGGATATTTTACAAAATCCCCTTTAAAACAAAAAGCCTTTTAATTAACTTTGCATGTATGTGCAAGCTAAAGGTAGTGAGCTTTTTTTTTCTTTGCAAAATATGCAGTAAAATCTTTTTGTGATATTGAAAAACTGTCTTCAGACATTAAAATGTATAAATAGAACAACAACTTTGGCAAAAAAATCACAAAAAATCTACAGTATTTATAACTACATACAAAAACACAACAGCAAAGAAAAAAATATCAGGCAAATGCATCCTCAGAGCTTTGCTGCTGCTTTGCTAGACTCATTTTTAAGAACACTTCCCAGATAACGAGAGCAAAAATTCCCATCGAACAGAAAAGTATGTTTTGGAGGTTTCAACCTTCTCCTTTTCTCCCCATTTCCTTTTACTCTTAATTCCAAAGCACTTGACCTGTCCTTTTTCATCTATTCTGTTACAAATGGTAAGGGTCTACCCTATACCCTACAGGTGCTATCTCCCAGGGGAAATTTTAAATACCTGCCAAGTTGCTTTTGTCAGCATTTGGAGGATGGATATGACATCAGCCTTCAGGATGAGTAAACTTTAAATCTTGTAAATGGTGGCATGTAAGTGGGATTTGGCTTGATAACTGGAGGGCATAATGTGGAATTCTGTGCCTGGACCCTATTCTGTGAAATCTCAAAGGAGCTCTCACACAGGATGTGCCACCAAACTCTCGAGAGGCTTCAGAGGAAGTTGACATACGTAAGAGAGAGAGTGATACAGGTTTAAATACGCAGTTTTAACAATCTGTCTAGAGGCACTGGATTTCTGAGTAGAAGGGAAAAATGTGATCACCTACATCACTTTTAAACTTTCCAGGCTGCATTTAATCACACAGTTACTTAAGACAACAATACGAAAGAGATAAATAAGCTTGCACTGCTAAGGGATGGCATGTTAAGTTAGATATTGAAAATGCACGGTCTGAGCTAACTACCATCTGAAATGCTTTAAGGCGCAAAAGCCGACCCTTAGTTTTCTAGAAAATCTAACTGGCATTCCTATTCTGTCCCATACAAGCTTTTTTTTTTTTCTTTTTTTAAAACTTTTTTGTAAATATCACCACTTCACTCTCCCTTTACACAGCTTTAAAAACATCATAAATTAAAACATGGAGTCTTATTTATAGTGTCCCTTGTATACAGCTTTACGGTTTATAAAAGACAAATGATTGCAGAGTTAAGCTTTAAAAAAAAGAAAAGGAAAGGAAAAAGTGGATTTGCTTTTATCAACACAGAATAAATATATCCCCCAAATACTTGGGAGGTCCGACTCTAACCAACACCCTGCACTTGCAGACCCTCCAGTTGCAGTATTTGCAAGGTCGGTGATATTGTTTGTTTAAAAATCTGCAGTTATTGTGATTCCTCTTAAAAAGGCCTGAGTTAAAAGTTCCACTCTGGGACTTGTATCAGATTACTCTCTGTAGCAGAATCCAACCTCTTCTCTTCATGAATAAAATTCTTCAAGGCAATTCTTTCACATGGGAGGCACAATCATGCCAGATATCGCTGCAGAAAAAAAAGACAAAAGCCAATGGTCAAATAGCTCGTGGAGGGGGGAAAATAGTGAAAGAAAAACAGTCACACACCACGATGATGATTAAGTATTAGCCACCAATGTGCTCACATCTGCCCTGGAATTTTTGTCATAAAACATTCACGTACTTTTTTAAGAATGAAAATGTATCCGTGTGTGTGTGTCTGCAGCAGAACAGAAGATCCTAAACATACCTCCAAATCTGATTCCAATTTTAAAACATAACTGAAAAAATTGCATAGCTTGAATACCACTGGGAAAATCGCATCCCCAAACCTTGCAAAATATTGAGAATGTTCGATTTGTCACTTTTTTTCCCTGCTCCCCTTCACTTCCAAAATAAGATTAAAAAAACAACCCTTCCCAACTAGCAGCAATTTCTGCAAAAAAAGCCACCCTGACTCTCTGAGTAGCCGAGGGAAGATGGAATAGAGGAACAGCCGCTGGACACCCACATTTCTGTCCTCGCTCCTGGGAAAGGAAGCACCAGCTACAGCTCATACCCATCAGCTGGCATGGAAGGTGAGGAGAACACCTGGATAGCAGGGAGGAGAGACAGGTTTACAATGAAACAGCAGGCTGTCTTCTATACCCCTGCATCGCTCAAGGTCTCTGGAATGCTCCTACCAGGGCTCTAGAAAATTGTAGCCTAAGAATGCTGGAGTAAGAGCCTGGAGAAGGGGAAAACTACTGGGGCAGGGTGGGACGGAGGGATCAAAAATCTTTCAGTGCTTTTGAAGGTAGGAGGCTGCACAGAATGGTAGCTAGAAGCAAGTAGGATCCAACACACCAGCTTTTTCTGCTGAGTGTCTTGGGTGGGGAGATACTTTTCTCCTGGAACCTCTGTCTACCCAGCTAGAAAATACAGTTCATGGGTATTTACAAGGGCACTGACATAGTTCGGGCTGTTGGAGATTTAAATAATGTGAAGCGATTGGCAAGGCTCAGCTTCTCAGAAAGACTGAAGAAAGTTTAACTGCTATTTGTAACCAAACTGTGCTGCTGCTGCTGCTAACGGAGCTGTGTGACCTCTGCTGATTGCTTAACTTCTCTGGGCTAGGTTTCCTCTTTTATCAAACAGGCCCCATTCCATAAGGCATACTTCACAGGATGGGTGTGAGGAATAAAAGGATTCAGTAAGAAAATTAAAAGTATGGCAACTTAGAAAATTGGGGAGATGAGAGTTTTGATCGCAAGCAAGAGGAAGGCCTCTTGGACTTCCATAGATGAGAAAGTCACTGCTCTATTTTTACTAGCCATTCTAAATTTAAATTAATGTTCTTCTTGGGTGAGGGGGCTATGCCTAGGAAGTGGTCCTTGCTTCCCAGCTCTCCTGTCTGGAAGAATGAAGGAGACACAGGGAGAGAGGGGAGGCCCTGCACCCTCTCCCCTACTCCTGACATTTTAGATTCAATTAAAAAAAAAAAAAGTATTTTGCCAAACACTTTTTCCGTTAATTTTTAAACCCATCTGTATTCACAAGGAAATTTAATCCACATGTTTCTGATTCATTTACACGTAAATCATCCAAATGTTGTTTTGCAAGAGCCATTTCGCCGTCCAAAAGCTCCTGGAGTCTTTTCCTTAAGCCCTCATAAGCCATTTTTCTTAGAAACAGGAAGTGGCTCTTGCCAAGTGCAGACCAACTGAAACCCCCAAAGATTTGGGATTGGCTGGAAATGCAGTCCCCCTAACATTCAAATGAGCCCTAGATTTGACAAAAACGGGGAGCCGGGTATTTTAGTCCCAGCCTTCACTAGAGAATCAAGATACTCCCCGGAGCTTTCCATCCAGGCAACCTTGCTACAGACAGGCCTCTCCGTGGAGTTCAGAGCTTCTGGCAAAAGAAGCAAGTCTCCTTTCACCTTCCACCAAACCTACTGTGTGCTGGAGAGTAAAGGACAGTCCTCTCGCAGGAGTCCAATAGCCCAGATAGAGCAACCAGCTAACATCCATCCACGATGAACCGATAATAGAAATGTGATATACATTTAAAAATGCCCTAAGTATCCAGATCATCAGACAACATCGACATGATATAAAGCAGAGAAGGGACAAACTTTTTGCTCACAGGGAGGTGGGTCCAGTTCACCTTGAGCCCCTGGACCCTGAAAACATCCCAATCAGATGTTCAGAACTTAAGAAACTTTGAAAAGGTACCAGAGTGCTTTGATACCAGTGCCACATAACCTGCCCTAGGAATGCAAAGTAATAAAACCAATGAACTGTGGGCAGTGCCAGCTCACAGTGCCGCTATGTCTAATGTGGGGCACCAACCCCAGCACCCTGAGCACCCCAACCAGAACAGAAGCCAGCCGAATGCCCTCACGGAGACTGAAGAGACTACTCTGGGCATGCCATCTTAACTCGGCTCCCACCAAACACTGCTCATAGACCCCACATCTGAATTATTTCAGGAGAATGTGAGTGGATTATTAAAAAGGTTATGTTTATATATGTTAGCAAATAATTTTTAAAAATACCTGAGAGCATCTAGCGGTGGCTTTAGTCTACCCACTTCTGATCAAATGGAAGCCATGGAATCTTCCAGAAGGTATCTACACCCAGAAGTTCTCGTGTTAATAGGGACAGTTACAGCTCTTAAATCTCATCTGAGACTTCCCAACTCCAGATACAGAACCCTTACAGATGAGCATGTGCTGGGAAAAAAATCACTGTTTCTGGCCTCTGAGCTCAGACACTCCTAAAGAGCCTTTTTATAAAGAAACCTTTTATAAAGAAACATCTCTGCATGGCTACAGGGAAGCTCCCAGGGTTTTTAGGAGCTGTTTTTCTTGTATCTGTGCTGCAATCCCCAAGATTACGTATGTGGGTGAGAGGGACGGGTGTTTGAAGCTTAGAATGTTCCAGAAATACTACTGGCACACTCACTTGCCCAAAGGGGCCCGTGAAGATTTCCATGAGGACACAACACTCTCCACAATGTATGCCAGGCCGTCACAAGACCCAGCTTCTCCCACAGCAGCTCGGAAAACTATTGGCATGAAAGGCAACACATTTCTCAGTGCAGTTTCCACATTTTGATAAGCACAAAGGCAAAATGAAAAGCTTGGGAGAGGTGGGAGGAAGAGGATCGAGTGTGGTCTTCCTCCAACCTCATCAGGCACGGCGAGGAGGCGGCTTGCCAAAACTGACTATGGGCAGGGAGGAGGAGATTCCAGGAGATTCGCTACCAGATGCCATGCTAACCTAGAGTCAGCCGGGGCCAGCAGCCTGAGCTTCAGCAAAGTGGGGAAGCAAAACAGTATGTTATGGGGACAATTGGTGAAACTACTCTGGCCTTTTGCTTTTATTTTTTCACAGCAGAGACTGTCCAGGACATGGTTAGAGTTTAAAATCACTACAGGCAGGAAGGCCCGATGGCAAGGTGACAGCCTTCTGGGGGCTGCCTCTCCCTTGATTAATGAAGTCCTCTGAGGCCTGAAATTGCATGGGATCCAGGCTGTAGGGGCATCTGCTCAGGAGGAGGGAGAGGATGCCTCCACGATGATGGCTAGGCGACTCAAGTCTTTGACCTATGAAAACAGTCCCCTGCAGAGAGGGTAGGATCAGGATTTATCATCAGTGACTATTGAGATAAGACTGGAAGATTTTTCTGCATTCTTCTCACTAAATCAGAAATACAGCTGGATAGCTCAAGTTTTGAATGGGCTGTTAATTGTCCTTTACATTCAGAAAAGGGTTCTGTGGGGGGAAAGTTGAGAGGATTAAAAGGCATGGTCTTTGTGGTTTCCCTGCAGGATGGCTCTGAACCCTTAATAAAGTTAGGTGCCTTGGTGCTCTCCCAGCAGCAATCCCAAAGGCATTGTTTCTGAGATGTGTCTGACCACAGCATTGCAATGTTTAACAGGACGTCTTGCAGTTCTCCAAGTGCCCAGTTAAGAGTTGCTTTGTCCCCTTTCTCAGGCATAGAGCAGATAGTCAAAGGTTTCATCTACCTAGAAAAGAGAGCCGATGGGAATCCCAGTGCAACCTGTGCAGTATGAAACAGATGTAAAGAACTGAATTTTCATGACTTCCCTGACGAGGTTCCTGGTTCCGCCTCATCTGCTTCTCGGTGCCTCGATCCAGAAGGCTGGGGGCTTCCTGGTCTCTGCATACCATCCTCTGGACTCTGGATCAGGTTATCCTCACCTCAGTCCTTTTGTTTCAAACATCTCCCCCACTGGCCCCCTCCCAAACCCTACATGCCGCCATCCAAGGTCCGAATCAGAGGCAACCTTCTCCAGGATGCTGGTCTGTATCCTCCCAGATCTCCCCTCCTCTGGGCGTCCGTCCTCAGTGGTGCCACCACTCCCAGACAGATCAAACTTCTTTACGGTGATGTCCAGTGTTCCCTAATGAAGGTGCCAAGTTTTTGCCTCCATAAGCCTCTCCCAGTGATTGGAATACAGTAGGGCCACTTAGCACAGGGGCTTACAGACAGGCGGTCACTGGGATTGTACCCAGGCTCGTTGAAGTGCTCGCTCTGTGACTCTGGATGAGCCCTCTTGGTTTCAAGCCTCAGTTTGTGTGTCTGTTAAATGGGGCAATTTAAGAGCCAACATCAGAGGGTGGGGGAGGGGATGTAAGATCATGCAGAAGTGGGTCTGGGGCCAGCCCCACCATGTTAGTGCTGGTGACATGGTCATCATCCTGTGAGATGGGGAGGATGCTGTGCTGCCTTGTTGGGGAACAAACATTCAGGTATAACTAGAGAAGGCTAAGGAAGGGCTGCTGGGGAAAAGGCCTTACAAAAATAGGATGCTACACAATTAGCGGAGTGAAAGTTGGCGGTAAATAGGCCTTTAAACACTTACACAGCCTGAATGTGTCACCTCTAATCTTGTTTGCATGGTCAATTGGCTTAACCAACTTTTCCTTCTCCCTTGCCTGTCTGAATGACCGCACTCTGAATGAGGTGGGTCCCAAAGAAGTAGGTGTTACTGTAATGATGAAAAGGAGGAGGAATTGAAATGTCAGAGATGGTCACCCCCAATTTGGTAACCCTCCTACACCCTTGTTTGCACAAGAGTGGAGTCTGGGAGGCTTAAAGAGGAAGACATTCTCTTTAATATAGATCCGAGTGTGGCTTTTCTCAGGGGAGACTCCAAGGGCCCCAAGCAGGAGCACCCTGGGGTGCAGGGTGCCATGCCCTAAAGGCTGCAGGGATGGAGCTGATGGTACAGCTGCAATCCTGGGCTGTCAGGAAGGGAACAGGCACTTCAAGCAAGTCAGGGCCTGTCACTTCCATCTCTGTGCTCATCCCTCCACTGTGGCCACTGAAAGGCAGGGATGTCTAATATGACAGTCTTAGAAAAACCAACAATGTTTTTTTAAAAAGTGAAGTGATTAAGAGTCAGGGCACATGGGCAGAGAAAATCATTCCACAAAGTCTCTACTTAACCTAATCCATCCCAAAGAAAGGGCAGTGGCTTCCATCAACACCACCAGACCCGTCCCAATGTATCTCTGAGCTCTGAGTGAGACCCCAGACCTCTGCACTATTCAGAGGCACATGAGAAACATGAAGAACAGTGACAGTTTCCAGACTCCCAGGATCTGTGCGGACATGGGGCAAGAGAAGTTTAGGTGTGTGCATGGTGGGAGATATGAAGGGGGTAACAGATGCATGAGCTTGGAGTGTGTCCCTATCTTGAAACTGCTTCGTCACTAAACACACACACCCCTTAACCACTATGTTTCCTAGATCCAGGAGGTGCCAAACCTGGGCTGACGCCCTAATTTTTGTTCCTTCTGCTCGCTCCTTGGTCCACGTGGTGTGCGAGGGCTGGGCCAGAGACATGGGCTGCCACTTGATCTCTGTGGTGGGTGATCCAAGCCTGGTGAACTTTTTCTGTCCACGTGATGAGCCCCACATTATCTGCTTCCTGACAGATCTGTGTTTAACAAGGGCTGTGGCTGGCAGCTCAAGACCAGCAGATGTCCACTTTCCATATGTCCGATCTTGATTTAAAGCCGGTCTAAGTTCTGTTCACCTGGACGATGTATCGCAGCTAGCCAACTGGAGGTTTGCTTGCTGAGGGTGACAAAGCCTTATTTTTGGCTGGAAAATGGGTTGTTCCCTTTGTCAGTGGACATTTCCTATCAGGAGGAACCTTGCCTGCAACATGGTTTTCTTCCCTGGAACGCATAAGGACAGGCTGTATTGAGCAGACTTAGCAGATTTCTGAGAGGTCAGAGTCTTCTGGAGGCAGGAAGGCATGGAGCGCAATTCTGGGGTCACATGATTCAGATTCATTGTTGATTCCATGGTTACCAGCTGTGTCACCTTGAGCAAACTGGGCCTGAATTGCCCCATCTACCCAATACTATCCCCAACAGGACTGACCTTGTAGAGCCTGCCAAAGAACTAATGTGTGTTTATATCATTTTGTCTCTTTTTTTTTAAAGACTTTTTTTATTTATACAAGCACTGGGTACAGTTAGAAGCACGGGAGGGTGAGAGAATTCACTAGAGCCAGAGCAGGGAGCAGAACAGACAGACTGACGAAACACACTGAGGGGAGCAGCGGGCGGCAGGAGAGGTCTGTGCACTATGTGGGACCCTTGCCGGCAGCTGGGGATCGAACCAGCACTGCAGAAGCTGTGGGCAGCTTCGCAACCCAGTGCTCAACCGCTGTGCCACCGGGGAGGCCCGTGTTTATATCATTTTGAAGCACCTAGTACAGAGAACAAGTGTATATAAGTATAAAGGATAATGCACATACTTGTATGTAGACACAGGACTGAGAAATTCCAGGTGGGGGATGCGCCCCCACCTCCAAGGCAGACCTCCATCCATAAAGGTCCCCTGGGGAGCTACAGCACTAGGGTTTGGGGCATAGACCCTCTGGACTTTCCAGACATCTCCGCTTTCACCAGCTACACTGGTGAGGAGGTGCTCACACTCCCTACACCTCAGCTGTACCATCTGCACTAGGTTCCAACAAAGTGGGGAGGATCAAGTAAGATGAGGCTGGCACCATGCTCCATGAATAGTGTGGGTTAGTGCACTGACCTCCTTTTCCTGCCAGCTGCCTGAGCAATCCTGGATGGGCCTTTTACCCCTTCTGAGTAGTAAAAGCTTGGAGATGACAAGAGGAGACAGGGTTTTGCGCCTGAGTCTGATGTCAGTTTCTGCCAAAAAACCACTGCTGACCAGAAGCCCAGCCTTTTCCGAGCCTCCCTCACCTTTAGATTCCCCCTCTGTGAAGGAGGGGCTGTGAGCACCTAGGGCTCAATCCTGCTGCCGGCGGGAGTGGGCACAAGGCTAGCACCTAAGAGAAATGTTAGCGTGGCAGACCTGTTCCAGACCATGGGACTTTTGTTCAATGAAAAGGTCACCTCCATTCTTGGTGACTGTTGCTTTCCATATCTCATCATGGGGGAAAGATTGAAGTATTTTAATATGAATCAGAATATTCTACTGGCATTTTGGGGTTTGGGTCCCAGCAGTGAGTCTGCAACCTTGATCCATCATGTTCTGACCTCAGGGCTCATGCCCTCCCTGTTATCAGCCCCACACACGTTCACTCTGACACAGGCAACAGGAAGGGAAGGTTGAGTGACCTACTTCAGGAGAGGCCAGTCCCAGGAGAGACCCTGCAGTGGAGAACTTGCTAGAGTCCACAAAAGACTGGTCTGATTATGGAGACAACAGAGTGAGAGAGGAGAGAAAAGAAACGACGGCATTAGTATGTAGAGGCAGTGTTCTCAAGCAAACCCTGACCCTGAGAAGAATTGCTTCAAGTAGAGAGAGGGTGGCTCAGGTGACTCCAGCAGAGAAGGAATGTGTGGAGTGAGGCCAGGTCCCCAGAAAGCCAACACAAGGGACCAGGAGAGACACAGGCAGAGAGCAGCAGGTAGGCCTGAGGCTGACCTTAAACCTCTGAAAGGGGCCTGTTTCAGGCCCTGGGAGGGTGAATCAGGCATCTGGTGGGCCCCGGGGCCCCAGGGCTTACCTTGCAGGCTGTTCCCATTGGTGCTGGTGCAGGTGGGAGGTGGGGATGTCTGGGGTCTGACGACTGGAGCAAAAGCACTCTTCTGTTTCACGGCAGAGACCATGTTGGCTGGTGAGAAGGAGAAGATGCCCGAGGAACTGCTGCAGTTGGAGGGGAGGCTTGTAGAGGAGGCCATGGTGGGGCTGGATGGCACAACTGAAGGGGGCAATGGGAAGTGGAAATCAGTGTCTGTGCTGGCACTTGGGACAGGTGGCTGGCCCTCCCCACATAGCATGTGCCTTCCCCCAACTCTTGGGACCTTATCCCCTTCATCACCTGGTGCTTGGCAGGTGCCACCTTTTATTATTGACCTTTTACATGATAATGATGGGTCTACTGTGTGTTGGGCAGTTTGTGAGGCACTGGGGCATCCCAGGCCAGAAAACAAAGGTGCTTTTCTAAGGGATAGAGTCTCACAACATGGAGAAGGGGATGGAAAACCAGAGGAGGCCTCATGGAGGAGGCATCTTGGAAGCATTCCAGGTAGGGCCAAAATGAAGGTTCTGTCCACTGGGATGGGGGTAGAAAAGACAGGAGGAGACCAGTTCAAAAGGGTCTAGTGGCCAATGGAATGTGAGGTATGAGGAAGAATCACAATCTAAGGCACTGGGAGATGGTCGTGTGTCTGTTCTCTCTTTTCCTATGATACTGAGTTTCTTAAGGATGTGACTCTACCCTCATGTTCAACAATACAGATACACAGGCATGTAGGAAGCCAGGCAGGTCAATACGCGGCACACGCACCATGGGTAGATAACGCAGAACTACAAGTTCAAGTTTCAGGTTCTCTGCACCACCCATGGAGCTGCACATAAATGATAGTCAGTGAATAAGCAGGAGCACAGGAGTCTTGTATAAACACCCACCGTCTGGTTTTGGAGGGGATGTGGATTATCAGTGTGCTCCTTTGGGAGATGGGATTGTTGAGTAGATACACACTCTCTACCAAACAATGTCCTCCCAGCCTGGCCTGCTGCTAATAATCTCTTGGTCACTTTAGGAGAGACAGTGTGTGCGAATCTCTAAGTCCTCTACACTCAAGACTAGAATGTTCAGATATTCACCCTCTGTCACCTCCCTTGCCTGCCCAATGCTTACCAGCACTTCATTCAGATTCTGGGCACTTCTTCCTTACCATATTATTTTTTTCACATTTTGCAATAAACATACATTGCTTCATCCTTCATGAGAGTTCACATCTTTTTCGTCTTGTGTAATTGGCCAAGCAAGCTCACATTGGAGTCCATTATGTGTTTTTTATACAGGTCAAATCAAGCAAGCAGAGGACTCAGAAAATAGTTCAGTGGCTCATTCAGGGGCCCTCTTTAGAAGGTGCCAGAAAGCACACCCCAATCCAGTGCCCTTTCTACCACCCTTCCCTGCAAATGGAGCTGATGGCCGGGGGGAAAGATCCCCTTCCCCTGAGCCCACCCTCATCCCAAGAGCTGCCTGGGTGGCTTTGCTGGCTTTGGAAAGTTGAAGAGGGAATCAATATTGGTCCGAGGCAGCAGACGCCATCAGGGGGACATGGCCCCTCGTCATCAGCCCCCGGCACTACACAATCCAAAGGCACTGAGTGCTTTATGGAGCAGAACACAGCCACCATTCTCGGAGTTTTCACAAACATTTTCTAAACTGTACTTTTCCTTTTAATGAGGCCAGCATTTTTATACATCTCTTAGGATTTGTAAATGTGAAAATACGCTCAATAATAACACCCATTTAAATTGCAAAACTCCTGCACTGGAGGTTTGATTTTTAAATATTCTTAGACTTGAAATCCTGCTGGTTCACTGAGGAAGGCAATTAATCTCGTTGGCAAATGCGATCATTATGTGTATTTAGAGGTGGGGAGCGTAGAGGGGGAGGTTAACAGAGGAAGAGCTGAAATATAGTCAAGCCGCTCCATTTGTTATAACATTATTAGTTATCAGCCAGCACACCAGAAAAGTGTGTTGTTCACCAGTGGAATGTCTTATTTTATTTTTTATCCTGTTCAGAATTTTTCAACATGAGTGGTTTATGAATAATTAAATATTAGGGAGGCAAAAATTTAAATCAGCTGGGCTTGGTGTTTATTGTTTTATCTGCATAAATGCAGATAAAACCGTCCCATCTGAAAGCCTGTTTGAGAATTTAATACTATATTTGTGAGCAGTGAGGAAATCAATTAATGGAAATTAAATGTTCCAAGTTTCGCAGTCTGACAGATGCAATCTCAGGCTGAAGTTGTTGAGTGTCTGCATGGGCTTGGGAAGACAGCGCAATCCAAGCCCCTAAATTGAATTGCTACCATAGAGCAATTAGTTTATTGATTTAATTAAGAATGCCACCTTTTAATTTTCAGGTCATGATTGAAACATTTTCTGATTGAGTAGATGGGAGAAAACAGAAATGATAGATCTATGAGAAACGATCTTTCGATGAATCAAAATCAGATGTGAGACTGGCCCCAAAGGCTGACTCTTAAGCAGATAGACAAAAGGTATGCAGGCTCTGGGAGGGGGTTGGATTTTAAATGCACAAGCTGTTGATTCTACAGACAGTAGAAACATTCAGCACACACACAACACAAAAACGCACCCAGCAAGTGAAAGGTCCTGAGTATGGCTTTCAGAAATAACTTCTCTCAAAGGCTAGGGAGGACCTTCCTCTCTCAAAGGATTTCGCACACACCACATTGCCACAATTAGAGATAGCGTGCCTTCTATTTTTCACCAAGACTCCTTTATAAAACAAATCACCATCAATGTTCTTTAGCAACACATCTCCTGTCATCATCTAAAAGTCAAAGAGTCCAGCCATGTTTTACACAACATAAGACTCCCTGACACCGTCCAAGATGAACTCAGCAATCTGTGTAAAAACCCTCAGAGGGAGAGCAAGCAATCGCGACTGGAAAGTCATGGCCCATGACATTTTATAAGTAGAGATACCAGCTCCCTGAGGTTCTGTAGGTGCAATCTAACGGTTGTACCCAAAAAAGCCCTTGAAGACAGGGTCAAGACCCCAAAGAACACTTCTAGCGCATGTTTTGTTTTTGTTTTTACCTTGCCAGAGTCCTGGGGAGGGAGTCTGTATTGATTTTTTTTTTCCCCCAGTACACATCAAATCCAAAGAGGAAAATATACAGGAGAAAAGAGTTTATCATTCTTTCATTATGATTATTACTTAGATTTCCTGGCTGTGCCTCTCAGGAGCCAGGCATCAAAACAGGCTCACCCGTAACACCCATCACATGCTTACAGTCTCACAAGTGGTTGGGATAGGTGCTGGTTCCTTCTCCAGTTTACAGACACCAAGACTGAGTCCTGGAGAGGAGATGAGCTTGCCCAAGGACACCAGCTAATAACTGGCTAAAACGTGACTCAAACCCATCCGACCTGACTCCAGGCTAGGGATCTTGCTATGACCTCTACCTCTGCTTTGGGTTGCAGCAAAGTTCTGAGTGTTCTGAGAGGACAGAGATTTCTGCTGGAGACAAGGCTGTCTTTGGTGGCATTTCGGGGTCAATGCCTAGCAGGGAGGGGCCTCTGAGACTCAGGAGGTCCAGCCAGTGGACCGCACAGTCCACAGCAACATAAAGACAACAAGCCCCCCATCTGTACTTACTGGCATAGGGTGAGTTGGCAGCTGAGCCGTTGAGGAAGGTCGGGGAGCCGCCCAGATTGGACATGGCGGCAGTGCCGTATCCATTCATGCTCGTGGTGACGGAGTTATAGTTGGTCTGCTGGGGGGTGGTGCTGGGCACGTACCCATGTGGTGATACGCTGCTGGAGTTGCGGGTGAAACCTAAGGGATTGGGGCAAAGTAGGGTGAGAGTGGTGGTCCTGGAAGATTTGGAGGAAGGAAAGCCTGTGGGTCTTGCCTCCCACCACGTCCCAGGGAAGCGGCCCGGCCGACTGATTCATGCGTGCGGGTGGGTGTGCTCGCTCTGTGATTAAAATGGAAAGCGAGCAAAAGACACATTTCTTAGCAGATCATAAATACTTAGCAGGGCCGTGAGAAGTGGCAATGTAGGCCCTATAAATTATCATTTTGGAGCAGAAATAAATCCCAATCTAAGAGATGTACCCTGGAGTTAACAGGTTCTTATTCCTTGGGCAAGGGCGATGCGCTCTGGCCCCTCAGCACTTTAATTCCAGGCCTCTTTGGGGTCTGTCACTCATGGTTTATGGTGAAAAGTCAAATGGAGTGATGGCTGAATGCAGGCATACTTTCCAGCCCCCTAGATAGGATCACTGGCCGTGACAGTTAGACCACACTCTACTGTAACAGTTGATGCAGACCAAGTAGGAATCTCCCTTTTTTGGGAAAAGGTAGTTGTGGGGGGAGGTTGAGTCTGAGGGCAGGGAAATGAGGAGAAGAAAAGCAGACTTCTGACCCTGATTGGTGGCCTGCGAAGCCTCGGAGACATTCACAGCCAGCTGCCCACTGAAGGAATTCACGCCCATCATCCCTGCATGGACCGAGGTGTTGGTGAGGGCCGGGAGCTGGCTGTGGTTGCGGGGGACGCTGTACAGGGCCTCTGCAATGTCAGCTGCTCTCTTCAGAATAATTTCCTGCAAAGGAAAAGGCAGAGTCTCTTTGGCTGCCCAGTCACCCTCCCAGGGAAACCAGATTCCCCTTGCCTCTGGAGTCCGGGACGGTGCTCAGGGTTTTCCCGTGGTTCACTGCCCCACCTCATGTGGCTGTCTCCGCCAGCCTGCAGGTAGAGACTCACCCTATCACAAGTTTGGGTCTTGAGATCCAGGGAGGGAAGCCCTGCTAAACAGCCCTCCTCATCCGTTTAAGGGCAGAGCTGGGCTGCATAACCCCATCTAATTCTCAAAGTGTATTTTCTGAGCCACTCTGCAAAGCCACCTCTTACTGTCATACCATGTGACAGCACCATGGGCTCCCCTGCTCCACAACACACAGGGTCTGGGGTCATAGGGCGGGGGCTGTAATTCATTCCCCCTGCTGAAGTTAAAGGTAGGTTATGAGGATGCCGGCATCCCTAAGGATAAGAGGGTCTGTGTCCCCAGGACACAGACTCAGGTGACCTCAAAAAGAAGTGAATGATGGTACAGCCCCATAGTTTCCTGAGAACAGAGACTCGTAAATGTTTACTTGCTCTATGAAATAGAAGGAAATAGCAGGATGCAGGTCCTGGGATGCTTTAGAGGAAAAGAAATTGAATCCCCCTTTCCTCCTCAATTTGCTTGAAAACCCAGAGGAGTAAAACCAAGCAGCACGCACTCTCTCCCTCCACGGAAGACTCAGAGCACCTCTGCTGCCCAAGAAAACAATTCCTTCGAAAAAGGAAGGAAAGACTGACAAAAGAAGAGAGACTTGAATGGGCCTCCAAGATGTCAACTGGGAATGACATCCTCTGAGCCCATGTGAGCAGATTTTCTCCCTGCACTTTGTAAGGATGAGGGGGAATCTGTGTGGTGGGGACCCGGCGCGCCTCACCTGGTTGTTGTGTGGCATCCCGTACAGTGCCTCCACCAGGTCCGCGGCCCTCTTGAGTATCACTTCCTGTAAAACAGATAAGCTCCTCTGAATGAAGGCAGGGCGTCCTTACCACGTGGTCACGTTTCCTCTGGCCACGGGTTGCCAAGGCACTTCTGTAGAGGCAGTAGCTTGGGGAACCCCCAGAATGGCAGTAAATCACCAATTTATCCCTGTTTCACATACACACTTCATTGAGTCAAAAGGTGAGCATCATTGGTACCGCCAGATAAAACACATCACTCAATAGCCTGCCATCAGCACGATAAAGCACTCATATGTTTATTGCTGAATACAATTGCGAGGTCATTTGCCAGATTACGACAATCGATGTCATTCAATGCATGTTATGAATCCCTAAGATGTGTTTATTTTGCACTTAATTGCTTATTCCAGGAACCATGACCTTATCAGACAGGTCATTTTCGAGGGATTTCCAATCAATCTTCAGCTACTAGAAGCATGTAGCATTAAACTTCTTTTGTTTATCTCCCTTGTGTGGCAGAGCCTCGAGAGAAGGGGCGATGTAGTAAACCCACACACCAGGCAGTGCACTGTTTGTCAAAGGCTCTTACGAAAGGATTCTCCTGCCCCCGAAAGCTCCCGCTGCACCAATTTTCATGACTGGCAGTGTCTGTTTCTTTCATAGCAGTTCTTTGCTATTTCAGTATTGTTTGTCATTTTCCCCACTTGCTCATTCATTTTCATCCTAGATATGTTTTTCCATTCCTTGCAGTTGAAGAAAAATTATCCCCCTCTTGTCATTTAGGTGGGCTTCCAGATTTAGCTTGCATGCTCGTTTCTAATAATATAGGTTGCTCTACAAAAGTGTGTGCAGTGGTAATTTTCATTCTAACCAGAAGAAATCATTCCCTCTTCCTTCTGCCCTAATTTTCTGCAGATTCATTTATACTGGCACAGGAAAAGGAAAGTTAAGCTTGGGACATGTAATACAGGGTCTTATCTGAGAACAAAGACTGAGTATTTTTATCAGAGGTGATCTACTAGAAGATATGTTTGCAGATTTGGGGTGTCAGTGTTTGCTGTGGGTAAAGTTTCCAAAAGAAGTGTAACTTAAAATATTTTACACAATAGATTTCTGCAGAAGAAGCAGTGCTATTCAATTTTCATATACTGTAGACGCTGATCAGAAAATAGGGATATAATTGCATTCATTTTGCTGTCACCATAGCCTCTTCAAAAATCCTTGAACAACTCTTGAAATGACAAGCTTTTAGATACATATTAGCATTTTTCAATTTTAAATTCTCTATAATATAAGATAAAATAGTTGTCATACTGCAGTAACTACTTATGACATACATAATGTCCTAAATTCAGAAATAAGATCAAGGGGCTTTCAGTTCTCAATAAACATTTATACTTGCCTTAAGCTGCTGGACCCCATTTATTAAACAGTTCAGTTATTTTTCATTTAAGAAATGAAAAAGCATTAGATAATCAATGAGGTTTGAGTTGATATATCTGAAATAGTTTCTTTTTGTAACTCAAGCTATAATTCACTACTTGGTGTTTGCCATATTGTCTGACCACAGAAGTTAATAATTGACCACGGTATAGGTACACTAAACTCTATCCCCAGATCAAATTCAGTTTCTGCTGCTTTCACTAACATCTCACAGCTTTAGCTGGCTCTTAGGAAAGATGAAGACAAAATAGCATCAGTTTGTTTATTAACTAAGATTAGCCTTCTCTGGTTCTGTGTTCACTTATTTCTGTATATCAACCTGTACGCCAGTGTTTGGGCTTGGAAGAGAAGGTATTTTTCCTTTTTTTGCATTTTAGAAAGAAATACTAAACACTCCTATTTGTGGAAAGTTCGAGGAGGTGCAGTTAGAGGCTGCGCCATAATTCTTGGGGCACCATAATTCCATAATTGAGGATGTGGCACATTGTTTTTTCACTGTAATTAATTTCACAGAACCAGGGGAGATGTTCAAAGTAAACTCTATGATTATTGAAGGTATTGTAAACCATAAAAAAAAAATCCCCATTATCTACTTGTTTCTTTTTTCTTCTTTCAATATTCAAAGCTCTCATGACCATTTAATCCTTCAAAATAAGACACAGGAATCTCGCTTCCGAAAGTCGCATCCTTCTTTGAGCCACAAAGCTAGAAAGGGCTTTTCCACTAGGAAAATAGGTGGGTCATCTGCCCGGCAGTGTTGAAGAGAGTGAAGCTGGATTTGCTGTCTGGGAAGTAATGCCCTTAAATTCTATCTTGCCTATTTAAAAATGTCCTGCACTGCAGTATCCCTTTGGGGTTGAAGGGAGAACCAGCATTTGGCTCAGCTTTGCCAATGTGATCCTGCTTCTATTAGTGAGTTCTGCAAATGGAAAGGAGAAAGGAAATTTCTGGGTCCTCTATGAGTTAGTGCCACGGACCTGCAAGGTGCTTGGATTTCGGTGACCAGAAAATTGCTCTCACCTCCATGTCATTACCTTCCCAGTGAACTAGCCCCCAAGCGTGTTTGTGTTGGGGATCTAATATATTGCCTTTCAATCAGAGCTGAGAACCACTGAACACACAGACAGAACATGACGAGCAGGTCAGGAAAGCAATAAAGATTTTACAGAGCTGTCCAAGGTGCTAAATTTACTCAATAATGGGTTTGGCACCATAGTGTTAACCTCTCATTTACTACCAGTTTGAGGGACTAAATTGAAGTAGCTGACTTCATTTACCTTGAAATGTATATTTTATGACATTATGTAAGTAGATTGAAAGGGCACCGCAGTTTTAACAATTTAAAGGCTAAAGCATGTTTAAGATGAAACTTGAATATTTATTGTATATTGCACTTAAAGTATATAGAATGTTAAAATGTATTGATTAAATTTGTAAAAGGCATTATAACAATGACAGGTAGTATAAAAGATGTATGCCTTTTAAAATCAAATTGATAGTGTATGCTATCTCTTCTGTGGTCACAAGTGTAATTTTTTTGCAGTTTTATATGGTAATTTGAAAAATCTGTAATTTCACATTAGGAAATGATTGAGCCTGAGATGTTAAAAAAAAAAAAGAAGAAATTTCCCATAAGGGAAAGAGCTAGCTGTTTCATATAATCTTTTGTCTCTGAAATTGTTCCTAAAGTCTTATTTTTTGTAGCATTAGGAGGGAGCATAGCATTGCATCCTTCCACTCTAATATGCAATTTTAATATTTCTGAAAAGAAAGAGCACTTGGCTAGTACTAATATCTAATTTTTCAAGGCATTTATTTGTCAGGAGAGATTTTCTCTTCTTTTCATAATGTTTTAAACGTCTCCCTGCTTGCAGTTTAAAATAGGAGGGTAGAGATTAGACCCTTCCAAGATAATTAATCCTATCCTAGGATTTAAAAATATATATCCCATTGGGGAATTAAGAAGAAAAATACTAGTATCCTAAATATTGAAAAGCCCCAGAGTCTCCTTATAGAGCTTATGCTCATTCTCCAATCTATTCCCTGAGTCAGACTATTTTTCTTTCCATGGGCTTGAATTTCTTCCCTCTTAAAGAAACAGAAATGTTTATGTGATGCCACCCTTTTGCCAATCTATTTCCTTTCACAATTAAAACCCGATTTTACCTGTCTTTGCCCTGGCCCTCATTTGATGATTATATGAGTATCTGCTATGGAGAAAGTAGAATAACCACACCACATCTACTTACAGTCCATAGAAACACCAAGGAGACTCAAGGATGACTGGAGTTCTGAGAAATAACTCATGATTTGAAAGCTTTATAAAAATGCCAACTGGGCTACAGTTGTAGATGGAGGTACCAACTTGACTCCCTCTGTTGTACCCAGCTAATTGGCAGGTAATTGTTGCGCTTCCCATGGCTGCCATCACTCACCAATATTAGAGTATTGCTCTCCAGCACCTTTCAAGGCACATTGTCTCCCCAGAATTAACTACAGGGTTCCTTGGGGATTACGAAAGATTCCCCCATCCATAGGCCCCACCCTCTTTATCCATCTTCTCTCCCTTGGCTTCTGAAGAACGGCTCACTCTCTTTTCTGGGTCAACTAGTCCTCCCCAGGCCATGCAGTGAAACATTTAGGAAGGTTCCTCCCATCACTCTACTTCATTCATCTCACCTTTCCTTTATTCAGAATGCAGGTGCCTGAATGTGGGAAGGTCTTCCCTTCCCTCTTCCTCTGGAAAGGAAGTGGCTGCTGCTGCTGGCGGTATAGCATTAAAAACCACACTGGTGGTTTATTGAAGTTAGAACACAACTTCCTTAATCTGTACAGACAGCCTCTTAAGGTACACTTTGTATCACCTTCCCCATTTGGCAGATGAGGAAAATGAGGCTCACAGAAGTCAGCCAGCTTTCCCTGAGTTCACACAACTGAAGACTGGCCCAGCCAGGTATTCCACCTCAGGCCTGTGACACATCAGAGCCTGTGCTCTTGTAAATTACTCTACTGGAACAGAACAACTGTGGCCTCACCAATACCCCGCTTCCTATCTTGCTCCTTCCTCTGACAAGGCGCTGACTGTACCACCTAGCACAGCACAGCAGAAGAGATTGTCGGGGCTTTTGCTCTGATCTGGATGTTTGAGTCTCAACTCTTACATCTATACTGTAGGCACTTTGAAGCCAAGAGCATATCTTCATCTCCTTCTAGAAGCCCCTAGCACAATGGTCAGCAAACCACAGACCTTGAGAAATTCTTGTTGAAGAGTTGAGTTTATTCTTAATTACTGATTTTTAAAAGTGCCTGCTTAATTTATATGAGGAAATGACATGTCACGTATCTGCCATGATTTACAAAAGCAGAATACTTACATTTGGTGTTCCATTTGGCTCCAGACTTTTAAATCCAATATATAAATTCTCAAGGTTAAGTCGTGATTACTGAGGGGAGTTTGTTATGCCATTTACTTTTTTTTTTTTATGAATTCACTCTTTTCCTCCAGCTGGCTTGTACTTACATTTTAATTTTGTGATTAATATAATGAGTCATGTTGGGTACAGACATTATCTAAGTTATAGGCTGCTAGAAACATGAGGTTTATCTTAAATATGCATCAGCCTCTTGCTAACTGTAACTCTGAGGTATTTGGAAATACTGAGGTATTTGCACACTCACACTAAGTTACCTGGGGAACCAGCACATCATGCCTGATACAGACATGGCTAACTCAACTTTCCTTCTGTTCCATGACAGTGTTCACCTTCTGTGGGGATTTTCTCTTTCATATCTGACCTCAAGTGGGTAGCTAAGAAGTTATTATTCACACTCACATCTGGCCTTTGAGGGTAAAGAGGAAATGGCCTAACTGTCTGACATCAAGCCCACTGATAAACTCAATTCAACATTTTGAACAATTCAAACCCAGATGAGCAGGCGATATGTCCCGACCTTATTTTCATTTGTAGCACCTAGAGGCCGACTCATCAAGCCAGATGGAGAGCCATTTACCAACACAACATTAATTTCAAGTTTCAGAATCAGATTTTGAGACTCTGGAAAACTCCCTCATAAAATTAAGGTCCAGGATGCTTCAGTAATTGGGGCAGACAGTCTGTTCTGAGTTTTACACTACCGTGTGTGGGAATAACATCTGGTCCAAGATGCTACTCTGCAGGCGTCAATGACCAAAGTCAAGTGGGCCTGGGTGGTCTCTGAGAAAGCACAATATTTTTTGTCACCCCAGTTTTCCCTGACACCCATCTGTCTCCAATCTACTTTGCCTTATCAGAGGAGTCAAAATACAGTGGATCCAAATATCAGCAACATAAAATGCAGTAGAGGGAGAAAATCACTCCTGATTTAGAGGTGATAATTATCAATGCTGATCTCATAGATTTCCTTGGCATCCTCAGTCCAGAGTTTCTTAGAGTCCAAATTCTGAACAGCATATTCAGCTCACTGGTAATTGTTAAGTCTTTTAAGTCTGAGCTCTGCCCCTGCTTGTTTCTCAAAGTCCGGGTGACATTCTTGATTGGAAAGGCCAAAAGCCAAAAAATTGATGAGAAATTTCTTGCAGCCCATTTTCTGCAGAGCTGGAAGTACAAAGCAATAAATACTAGTTGGACTGAGAGGTATTTCTGTGGAGGGTAGTTTTGGATCCCAACTTCCTTCGTATTTATTTAGCCAAATGGAAAATTCCACAATGGTAGATTTTGCATTCTAAAAAATCACATAATGAAGCCAGTGAGGGATGAAGTAAAATAAACCATAATAACCCTTGAGCACCATTGAGCTTCCGGTCCTTTGAGACATTCCTCAAATTTTTCATCTTTCTGGTAATACTAACTTCTTGAAATAGAGCTTACGGCAGATCATTAGGATCCTTTAGTGTCACACTTTAAGCACTCTTTACTCAGAAGCCCTGTGACTGAGAAGAGTCACTTACACTTAGCATGGATATAATTAAACAGGTTTCTGTTGAAAGGGGCATTCTCATTATGGCTAAGGACCACTTTAGAGTAAATTGAAATGGAAAGGAGGGGCGAAGAGGAGGTATAGGTAGCAAGTGGTTATTTCTAGGGCAGCATAAAATGCAAAATGTGTAACAATTATATTTTACAATGTCACATTCTAAAGACTTCATAGTATTTTATTATATAAGCAGCTAAAGCTTACCAAACTTTCTAGCACAGCCATTGCCCAGAGTCTTCAAAGGAAAATAAAATTCAAACTACAAACTCTGCAGAAATTTCCAGAACAAAGGAATTAAATATTTTGAAAGGGCCTGTTGCTCTTAAGACAAGCAGCAGACATCAGAAGCATCCTAGTCTAAAGAAAATGAAGGGGGCATTTGTGAACCTGCTCTCATTTTAAAGGGGATTTTATGTTGAAATTAGATGAGAATCCTCTTCTCCACATATTGCCACATATCATGCCACGTGGCTGGAGGCACCACAGAAAGCTCTGCCTTTGTTATAAATGTGGCATTGAAGCTCCAGAATCGCATGAAATTTAAGTCGGTTATAAGCTAACGCAGCTATATCAACGTAAGACATACTAACTTACATGATTGACTTTTACAGTGGCAAGAAAAAGGCTGTTTTCAAGCAGCTGTTATTGCCTCAATGGAAGAAAAAAAATCAATGGAAGTGAAATGAACAAGAGATTTTGTCTGAGTTGCAGTTAATATCGCTGAAGAGCTATGGATATTAAAAGGTCAACAAATAAATTAGCCAGAGTGTTATGAAATGAATGATTTGGCTTATAATTTTATTGAGTGAAAATTGTTCGCTGCCTATTAGACCAGGTAATTTTTATCTGGTGCCTCAATTACTGTTCTGTAAGCAATAATATAGTTGTAAGAGCTGTTGGTTCGATCGCGTGACCTCTGAGATGCTGGCTAGGACAGCTGACTTTACTATGATGGATAACTAAGCTTGGTCTCCAAGAGGTGCCAAACCTCCCTTTCCTGCAAGGGGATCTCATAAAAGAAACATTACAGTTTGATTCATTTTACCAAAATGTTGGACTTTCGAAAGTGTCAGCAGTTAAGTTAGCTCGTGAAGCCAGGTATTCCCGAGAACAGCATCACAACGGTGTTACCCCTCTTTTTTGGTCTCCTGGCCTTCTCTCCTATGTGGTACCCTGGCTAATTGGTGAATGGGAGCCCCCCGGGTGATTCCTGTCACAAATGCGGGGAGAAATGGTGCCTGCACCCTTGTGCACATGACCCGCTGGGAGAGACAGAGCTGAACTTGGCAACCTCCAGCCAGCGCTGCTTATTCCAATTCATTGTACTTGGTTTAAGCCCGATGCTCTGGGTTAGGTCCTGCTGTGTGGCCTTGGCAATCGACTTTCTGATCAGGATAAAAGTATCTGCTTAAAGAGAAGGCTGTGGACAGAGGTGCCTTTTTCCAGGGTAGGTTGTAAAGTCAGCACATGAAACAAAAACTGCCTGGAGTCAAAATTACCCTTGAAAATCTTTGAGGTCGCCAAGGCCTGGGCAGCTTAGAAACACAAAAGCCCAAACTTAAGTACTTCTCTGCTTCTCTTTGTCTTCTAGCTGTGGCTACCTTTCCCTGAGAAAGGCAGGATAAATACCTCCTTTGAGAGTAAAAGCATCACTGAGTAAATAACAGGATTTATTGTGTGCTCTGTGTGTTTTTGTGTGTATACAGAAGTATATGTGTATGTTTATTTTTATTTTTGGACAAGTATACAGAGTTAAGCCTGGAGTCAGTGATTCTGGAACTATGCTGGACTTTAAGGACATGTAAAGGAGGCAATGATCTAGTTGCCTTTCGCTTCATCAATCGCCGAGCATCGCAGGTTATTATATGTAACTCCAAACCAGCAGTATCTGTAAATGACGATTCCCATAGCTTTACAGATGGTCCTGAGCATATCTGCAATTAAAATCCACTGCCTCAAGACTGCTAGGCTTGGCTCTTACTACTCTGACGCTTCACGGAAGCGTTACTCTGGGCCGAAAATAGTGAGCAGGCTTCAAGACCACCCGGGGTCTCTGCTCTAGAGGACTTCAGTCTCTGAGCGCAGATATTGGGTGCTTAGAAGAGAGACATGAATTAGCTCATGTGCCTTCTCTTTGAACTAATGAGTAATTATGTTCCACACCCCTGTACGCTGAGTGTGTTATGAAGTAGGTTAAACTTCAAGAGCTCAGCGCTAAGAAAGAACTTGAAAGAGGTCCCAGCATTCCGTTATTGGCGTGACTGTTATTACAAATCCCACCACAATGATTGCAGCTAAAGAGGAAAAGAGTTCTCTCCAGGTTTTTGATTTCTTGCCGCTCCTTCCACCTGGCTCAGCCATTGGTGAACCAACCTCAGTCAATGCCGCCCCTTCCCTCCCCTCTGCCCTGGCTAAGCTTGAGGGGTTTTAAGACTGGTTTGCAAAATTCTCTTTTTTTCCTGAAAATTCCTCTTTCTTAATTCTAGGAGGCAATGCTTAGCGATACTAGCTCTGGAGTCCAACAGAGTTGGCACAGACCCAAGCTCTGCCACTTATTAGCATTGTAAAGGCAGGAGGGCCTCTGTTTCCTCTGCAAAGCAGGGTAAATACAGCAGCCGGCTCCTCACAGACAGCCAGTGCCTGTCGAGCGAGAGCAGCCGTGGCGCTGATAACCCTCACTGCTTCTCCTGAGAACTCTGGAAAGGGAGCTGCATGCTTGGAGTCTGCGTGTATCATGTGCTTTGAGTGTGGCTGGAGATGCCAACCTACTCACAAAACACTGGTGAGGAAGGCAGATGTTGGAACCTCCCAGCCGCGTGACCCTGGGCAGGTTACGTGTCCTTGCAGATCCTCTGTTTCCTTTTCTCTGCTACGGGCAGGGTATCGTCATGACAAGCAAAATAATGTGCTGCAAAATGTTAGTTGGAGATGAATAATCTCAAGAAATAAGAATCATTCACTTTGTGGGGGTCACAGAGCTTTGTAATGAAACTTAAATCTCCCCAGAAAATGATACCTGCGCACATGCATGTACCTACTCATCACTGCACGTACACATGTGCATGTGCACACACCCAGAATTCACCCCACAATTTCAGGGGTGTACAGTTCTGTGATAAAGAATCTGATAAAAGAAGTACAAGTGGTAGGGGACACCATGCCCTGAAACTGAGCCCTATCGAAACAGAAAAGTGGGATTAGCCTGTGCATTTTCTGGCAGATTCAAGGAGAAAGAGGGATGTGAACTGCATTCTTTAGTTTGTGTTTGGGACAACTGAATGCAGGGGCAAACCTCAAACTCAAATGTCTGAGAGATGAAAACATTGCATGATTGGCTTAGTTTCTGCATTTTCATTCAGGTATAGTCACTTTGGTGCCTGGGCCTGACATCAGTGATTTCCTCAAAAGGAAAAAGAAAAAAACGTAAATAAGGTGAGGGTGAGTGGTCAGTGTGGTCCCATGAAAGGTAAAGATGTAGCGTTTTTCTTTCTCTGCTAAAGCCCTGAGTCAGTCCCTTTGGGCTAACAGGCCGTGTGGTTATGCAAAGATTTCTTATTTGTATCTCCACGGGTGCAACGGCGGGTTTTTGAATTACTGACAGTCTCTGCATAAAGACTAAAACAATAAAAGCATAATTAGAATACATGGCACACGGTCGGCTCTGTTTTGCCCCAGCTCTGAATTTATGATAAATCATGAAACCTGAGTGCTCTTGAGGGAGGGTGTTTTGGGGTCTTGTCTCACCACTGAGCAAAAACAGTGCCTGAGACTGGAGTCTGAATTTCATTCCCGTGTACAGTTGAGCTGAATAATATCTGGCACAAGCAAGCCACTAAATGGCTGATTTACTAAATTATTATTAGATGGAGCCCTTGCTGCTCCAAATGGAAGTGCTGTCACTGTCTTCCTTCATGGTGTGTTCAAATTGTTCTGTGTTTAAATATTCAGCATGAGGCTAATGTGAACTGATGAACTGAGACTATAAACACTCACTTTCAATACAGATAGAGCGGCAGAGATGCAACATATCATGTGGCCCGCGGAGGTGAAATGATTTATATTTAAGGATGTTGCTGCCTACTTCCATTACTTGAAGGTACTCTTAATTAGCCTGGTGTTGGAAGTGACTAATTCCCATGTAGGGAGAGCAGGTTCATGGAGGCTGGGTTTTTTTTTTTTTTTCCCCACATGCCAACCAAGGAAGAGCCACTTCGAAGATTTGCAGCCTCTAAGGTAGAATTGTGGATTTTATTAGGATGGACCGGCACCGGCAAGGAAGTCTGTCCACTGGAGCAACTATGGTTTTGACAGTCAATGTTTTCATGGACCTATCCAAAGAGTCTAACCTCCACCTTCCTCAAGAGCCACCGTGACACCTCTCCCTCCATCTCACCAGTTTCTTTAGTGACACCTGCTGGCATGAAGAACAACCCTTTGCTCCTTGGACAAACGGAAGCCCCTCCCCCTTCTTCCCCTTTGAGGGCAGTTATAGGCAAGCACTTAAAATACTGTGATCACTTACAGTAGATTAGAATTTTTTATTGGTGCCGTGTTGCCATAACAACACGAAGACAGCAGATGACTTAAGCTAAGCTTGCAAAGCAAAAGGCTGCTCATCTGGCAGTTAAAATGAATACAGTTCATTTCACAAGTTTCCCATATGGACTCTTAGTGTATGGTAATGAGGAGACCATCTGGTGAGAGAAAATGCACCGAGAACAATTGGGTTCCACAGGCTGAGTGGGAAGTTGGGAGGGAACACCCAGACAAGAGCAAGAGCCTGGGGTGTATGCTCTCTGGGCTCAAGGTTTGGCTGAGGCTTGTTTTGGTTGGGTTTGGGGACAGTTGTTTTCCACAGGGGGTTGGCATTTCTTAATCCCTGCCTCAGTATGTCGGCTGTGCGCAATGACAAACATCGTGCAAATTTTGCAATATCATTCATCACAAACTGTCAGCAGTGTTTGCAAATCTGACTTGCAAGATCTTTTAAATGTGTTGTTCTTAAAAGGCAACAGTACTAAGTTTTTAGACAAAGTGCAGGAAAATTTAAGCACTTCTGACAAGCAGAAACATTAACAGTAATCATTTTAAAAACACTGCATCTTTTGCCTGCATGTTTAGCTGTAAATAATGCTAGAATGTATAAAAGCTTTAAAGTAAAAATGTAATAAATACTTTTTATTACATTTCATAAAGAACAAGGAAACGCTGTGAGCCATGTACCGGTGTTACCTGTGTGCGCGGGAGCGCGTGGCCATGGCTCCCTGCTCGCTACTAACCAGATTGGGAACCTGTGAGGACAGCTTGAAAAAGGCTCAGAAGTCAACGCTGAAGCATACATGCTTCATAAAAGATGAATATAAATGCATTAGTTAGACACGGTGAGCTAAATTAGAAGGTCAGGCAGGGCTGGGAGGGCTGAAAAATCACACAACCAATGAGTGTAATTACTCTTTTTTAAGTCTATTAAGTGGTGGTGTTCTATCAAGGCTCAGGGGTATAGGACATGAAGAACAAGATAAAGTAATGTGTATTTATTACTCCCACTGGATCAATTTACCAGATATTTTCAGCTCCATAAAGCAAAATACACAAATGCCTGCCTTTGTTACTTTTCTCAAACTGTCTGATTTTCTTCAAAAGAGGGATCAGCTCTTGGAAAAAAAAAATTTTGCCCTCTGGAGGTCCCTGTGCCAACCCCATCAGTGGGGAAGTGACAATCTAAAGAGGAGGGCTGTGAAGTGAAGAGAAGGGGGCAGTCAAGAGAGGCTGGTCACCTCAAGACATAATTCTGTGGCTTTCCAAACCCCATGAAGAGTGGGAATTCAAAGTAATGTTTACAGAGGACTTGTGTTCGAATCTTCCTTTGCCACTGGTTAGCTGTGCAGTCAACGCAAATCCCTGCAACTCGGAGTATTCTGTGAGTTGGATAATGCCCAGCTGGCAGGATTCAGGAGCCCCCATTTACTGAAGTCTGGCTGTACACCAGAGACCTCTGTGGCCCACGTTATCTCAACTTAGTCACACCCGCACAATGACAGACCTCACAGACGAGGGTGGTCCCAAGAGCCTGTGGCATCCAGGCTGTTGTGTTGCAGGCTTTGCACCTCTGGGGTGCAAATTGCACTCTGTGACTTTCCTCCATGATCCCATCTCTTAAGCACACATTTCTCAGAACACATCCCCATCATGAAGGGGCCCCTGCATAAGCGGTCAGCTGCTTTATGAAGGAGAGAGCGAGCCAGCCACCACAATGAAGGCGAACCACTGCCCCTGCTTCCAAAGTCCACATCTCTCAATCTCTGTGTCTTTCATAAGCCCTGGCCACAGTGGGCATCAAGAAAAGGAGATTCGCCGCTGGCCATCATGCTGGCCAAGCTCAGGGTCTGCTCTCACAGCCTCTTCCCGATGCTCACAGACCCTTAGGAAGACAACTGACAAAGTGAAAGGGGAGGGAGACACCTCTGGCCTTCAATGCAGCACGCTCCTTGCTCAATGCTCCCACATTGCATCATGCATTATTTCAGCATCAGAGTCTCGGGCAGACCACAGTTCCCTTGCCCTGACCGCTGAGAAAAGCCAACCTTCACCCCCAAGTCAGTCACAGTCCTTCCCTCCTGCCAGGACCAGAGAGGACAGCAAATCTGTATGAGACAGAATAGACACTGAGACTGAAAAGCCTTCACCTCGCAGGCCCACTCCACGGTTGCATATGAGGAAGGAAACCAACAAACATCTGGGGCTGGCATAATCACAGTGCTTCAAGTTCATGTGTTCAGCAACTATCACTAACAGTGACCTTCGGGGACCAAATCATTTACAGAGAAGGACCCCACATGCTCTGCGTTCTCATTTGGTGAATGGGGAAGGCTCTCACCACCCCTGCATCTCTCGCAAGAGTGGCTCCCATAAAACAAAGCACATCCAAGGGCTCCAAAATGAGCGTGAGCCTGTACACAAAGGCATGTTATTATGGAGAGCGGTCTGCCAGGTCTTTGGAGCAGTTTCATTTGACAGAATATGTGGGTGGTTGTATGAATCCAGCTTTGTCTAGTCACAAACACATGGGTTTAATAAAGCAGAGTTTGTTTCTCAAGGTGTGTGGTCCAGGGCTCGCGGAAACACTCCCGTTTGACAAACACTGACCATGATTCTAAGAAAGGCGGAGCCCATTCTGGTCCCCCTAACAATGGACAGCAGGAGTATAAAACCGCCCCGTCCGCAGGGATCCTCAGGCTGGCTCCACCACCACTTCCTGACCCTGCGCTTGAACTCCAGCTCCACCTTAACATTGGGAGCCAAGAGGACAACCACTCTGATCGAATCACACACACAACTTCCCGGGGTGGGCTCGGCAAAGGCCTTGCACGGTCAAGTGGCTGCATGCATGCTGAGACAGTTGTGTCCCTGAGACACAAATCCATTGTGTCCTTGATTACTCATCTCCAGCCCAGGAAAGGGGGGCAGGAGTCTCACCACCAGGCCCCAGGGAATGAAGTGACACACACCTGTGATACTTGTTTTGCTTTTCTGAATGTGACGTGTGACCCTAAGACTCATGTTAAAAGTAATTACATAAAACTAACGCTCATGCCTATTTTTCTTCCTGCACTATGAATAAGAACAGTACTTCCTGGCTTCTTTAGAACGCGACTACTAGACACTGTGTCCACGGGATCCCCTCCTTATCCCTATGAACTGCAAAACGATTATCCCATTTTATGAAGAAACTGAGGTACAAGAGAAAGAGCATAACTCAGCTGGTCAAGATCAGGCCTTTCTGCTCTACGGAGATGGGCAGGGAGGTGTGTCATAAGCCAGGGCCTTCACTCAACTGATAGCTAACACTAGCTAACTTCAGTTGAGTGTTAAATAAGTGATTAAAATAACCTGAAAGAAGAGGAAATAGAACCACCTTCATTTGTCAGAGAAGGAAACTGAAGCACAGAAGAATCTGGAAAAGAATTTTGACTTGAATTGCTCAGATGTGCCTTCACTCCAACTTCTACCCTATGAGATAGGGTCTCCAGTCCTTTTGGCAGACTCTGGAAACATCAAATGCCAAAAGTCCCAAATGGAAACATTACTGAAAATGTTGTGGCACCAAAAAGTTTTCAAAAGCAAGTACACAAGGGCCTCCCCGGTGGTGCAGCAGTTGAGCGCTGGGTTGCAAAGCTGCCTGCAGCCTCTGCAGCGCTGGTTCGATCCCGGGCCACTGGGAGAAGGTCCCACATGGCGCGCAGACCTCTCCTGCTGCCCGCTGCTCCCCTCAGCAGTGTACTTTGTCAATCTGCCTGCTCTGCTCTCCCGTCTGGCTCTGGTGAATTCTCTCACCCTCCTGCGCTTCTGACTGTACCCAGTGCTTGTATAAATAAATAAATCTTAGGGGGAAAAAAAGTGGAAAAAAAAAACAAGTACACAAAACTCAACTATACATTTCCGAAGGCACCCATAATATGTATATCTTTATCCCATAAAATTACCAACAAAATGACCTATTATTGCCCTGCAGTAATTCCCTCAAGAAAATTCTCCACGGTACTTCGATGCTGTGAAAGGAGATGGGCACTGTGATGACATGATTTCACTGTTCACCAAGAATAAGTCTCCATCTCTTTGACGGGTTAGCACTCTGCCCCCCAACCCCACCCCAACACCCCTCATGCCTGAATGTCAGTGGTGAGGAGCTTTCTCCTGGACACCTGCTCTGACAGGCAGTCCCAAGGAGCAGGCACGTGGGTAGGATTTGCTGACCAACTGATCCCCCAGAGGGTGGCTGAATGGGAAGGAGGCCAAGTTCATCATTCTAAGTGTCTTTATAAGGAGGAACAGATCGAGGAATGACACATCTCTAGACCTTCTAGGGCAAGAAGAGGCTCTGATCTGCTCATTTGATTTATACTAGTTTTCGCTTGTGTAGTAAATGAAATTTCATTTTGCTGTCACTAACTAAACAGTGAATGGCAGTTGACACTACTGCATTTTGAACTTTAGGATTTAGCTGGCTCTCTTCTGAGTCCTCATAGAACATGGCCTGGCCTTCTGCTAAGTGTACTTACTATCTTCTGTTTTGATTAGTTGGGTGTGATCATCTGTCCCACACAGGTCCCCAGATCCTTGGGTCCAGAAATGGGAGGATCCCCAACACTGGCAACAGGTACCAAACAAATGTGAATTTCCTGCTTTCTGCACTTGCAATGTTTCTTTCGGTTTCCACTGCACCAGGGCCAAGGACGGATCCACAGGTGGGTAGGGTAGAAAAGCAGTGCTCTCTCTTTCTCCTCTTCAGAAATGGCTATGAGGTAGTGAATTTGGATGCTGGAGCCAGATTGTGTAGGTGTGAATCTCAGTTTAGCAATTTACATGCTATGTGACCTTGGGTAAATGATTTAACCTCTCTTTCCTTGATTTGATTATATTCTGCTTTAAAATTGAGATGGTCACAGTACCAACCTCAGAGCTGGTGAGAGGAAGAAATGACATAATATATGTCAAAGTAATGGTATATTACCTGGCACATAGGTGATACTACAAGTAATGAGCACTTTTTAGTCCATACCCACAAAGCTACCTCTCTGTGAACTAATATGTATCAATGGCAGAGTTCTCTGCCTATCACCCAAACTCAGGTGTCCAGAATTAACAATACAAGGAGGTATCCTTACCTTTGGCAAACGTTCAGGGTCGCCTGGGTGCCGGGGAATGACCTTCTGTAACCTCTGGAAACCATAATCGATGGTAGGTTCATTGAGAGCTGCAATTAAGAAGTCACACAATTACAACAATTTCAGGAAATACAACAGAACATCATTTGCCACACTGATGCTGTGGAAATAACTGGGGGAATTCCAAAGTTTAATTGATTCTTTTGAACTAGATCCTATAATGGCACTAATGGATCATTTTGCTGAACATACCACCAGCCACTTATGCTATTTATCATGCCCTGGATCCAACACCCCCACCTCAATCACTAACTGACTCACCAACACCAATATTATGTCAGGAAAAACACCAGCATGAGGAAGCAAGAACTCCAAGCAGCTGGATCTCCGAGCATAATTCTTTGAAAAACTAAAAGATGAACCAACCTATAACAATATTTGGAGACAAAAGGCCTGATGGTGGCCATATTGTCTACCCCTCTTCAAAGCACCCTCAAATTAAACATAATATCAAGTGGACTCTGGTCCATCATTTTCAATATTCCTCCCCAGGATATGAAATTCTTTCAGTCTGTCTCACCTGACTAGGAAGAGATGAGCTCCCTCCACCCACCCCCTTTCCAGATCCCCTAATGGGTAGGTGGGAGGGCTTTTTCTTTTTCAGTGTAACCAAAGTATTCAACCACATCTTTTCTCCCCATACTGAATAAAAAGACAGTCTTTGTAGTTCTGACATTTAGATATACATTAGAAAACAAGTTGCCACACGCTTTACTTAAAATGCATTTCCATTAACCTAAATTTTAAAAGTAAGATTCATAGTAGTACTAACTTTAAAAAACTGTATTAAATTCAAATAGGTCCCAAGGCTAATGGAAGCAATTTGTATACCAACCCAAACTGACTGGCCCACTTTTCAAAATACAGGTATGATAATCTTGTGGTTTTAAAAGGACATTTAAATTGAAAGACTGTGAATTTAGTACATAATTATACCAATAGAACCCTTTAACTTGTCAACTTGTAAATCTAAAAGGCTATCAATCATTTCTAAAGAGGAAATAAACCTTAAAATTCCTTGATTGACAGTGCTTACTTTTTATGTAAGAAAAAAAAAAGGGGAAAAAAAAGGCTGCATAAATGGCCAGAAATCCATTTACAAAAGTACATTGTTTTACATAGGTGAGTAAAAAGCCAATAATTACACCTCCAAAAGACGTATAAATCAGTGTAAGTACTTTTTTCTTCACTTGTATATTTTAAGTTGAAGCAAACTTTCGGTAACTTTTTATTAAAAAGATTTTTTCCCAAATGCAATGCTTATTGAAGTTGCTAATAGAGTAGCATTTTCATTTAAGATAATGTAATCATTTTTGCAAATAGGAGATTTAACCATCTACCTCCTACCCCGCCTCCCAAACAGTAAACTTTCAACCTGTCTCTGGTGGAAATTAACTAAAATTACACCCAGGTGTACCAAATCTATCTGTACTAGCATATGAGTTAAGGCACAATATTTATTATTCCTCCCATTTTATGAATTACTTTCTAAACCCTTGAGAAGAAATCTTTTTTTCAAATTAGACTTGTAGGAAAAAGCCAGGGATCTCTTTATGCAGGGAAGCTGTTACTCGTAAAATGCATGAGAACAACAAGTAATAAGTGCTGAGGCTTAAGCAGTAGATCACATCCACCCCCACCCCCATAATACTAATTGCCAACAAAGATGTTTAACCATAAAAATAACTTTAGACAATTGAATACATCATTTTAATATCTGAAGACATTTCAGGATCCTGAAAATTCTAATTCCTGGTTGTTGTTGTTTTTTCAGTATATGCCTCCAATAAAAACGAAATTATTGACCCACCCCCTTCAGTTATTTGCATAATGAATTAATTCCTTCCATGTCAAGAAAGCTGCAGCTGTTAATTGAATGACTGTCAGATGTATTTCTCTGGCCATACAGACAATTCACAGAATGAACGACACTTAATATCCACAATTAAAAAAACAGATTCAAGTATCATATGGAACTAATAGTGGAAACGCTGAGAAGTCACTCTGCTGTCACAAAGAGCTTTTGAATTAGGTATGCTAAACTCATTATTTGGAAAGAAAAATAAGCAGCTTATTTTATGGAGGTGTAGTATGTGAGAGGGAAGTTCAGATAGTAAGTCAAAGGATTTTATTTTCATGCCTGTATCTAGTCAATGCAGTCAGAGAGACCAACGACTACATAGGAGGGACCATCTGATAAAGACTGTGACAGTCTTTAAAAACCTGAAAACAGATATAAGTACCTGGGGAGGAAGAGATTTATATGATGGCATACCCATGGAATATCATACGGTCTGTAAAAGCAAGCCCATAGGGAAAAACACCGACTGACAAATATATTACCAGGTTGAAAAGCAGATTACCAGAGCATAAGTACAATATGGTTATTCTTTCATAACAAAAACGATAATAACCACTATGAGATACACGTTTCTAAGGAGTAGATCTTAAAGTGCTATTTCTCCCTTCTCTTTTATGCGCTGTGCATTCCCTGAGTTTTCCACAATGAACATATTAGTTTTATAATCAGAGAAAATGGTTAAGAGTAAGAGATTGTTGCAAGATGGAATTTGACCTGCTCGTATAAAGTAATGACATAAGAAAGCAGGCCTTAAAAGGGGTCTGTAGACCCTTTAATAAGCTCACATAGGTTATTACAGACCATAAGAAAAATAAGTAGTATACTTTTGGCCAGTTGTATAAATATGTGACTATTCATAAACTCTCTGAAAATCAACAGAGAGGGGAGCGGGGAGGAATCATAAAGAATGGTATATTTATTTCATCAGTGGGGGTATTCGTACCTTAGGGACATACATCGACTCTGCAAGAATCTAATATAAAGTTAATCTTTCAACAAAGTGACCTCATTGTACTCAAGCACAGGGCTCCGGGGGCACCAGTAGAAATGGGACTAATCAATTTTTTCCCCTAAAACTTGGTACAATTCCGAGAATCTAGTAGAAGAGAAAAAAACTTAATTGGGCATAATTAACCACAAATAAAGAAGCATGAGCAACTTAGGTTGAAAAAAGAAACTCAGATGAAGTTGTAAACTGCAAAAGGATGAGAATGGCTTATGTGGCCCTGCTTCCAAACACCTAGTCCACACCGGCTAGAGAGGGCGTTATTCTACACCCATTAGACATGGTAGCAGAACAGAGAAAGGCGCGGAGGTTTCGAAAAAGCCATAATCCCAAATAAGAAAAGCCTCCATTTTCAAATCACCAGAACAAAATGGGGCCAATGTGGGCATTTTAAAAATTCCACAAGATAATAAATTATCCATTGCTGCAATAATCATTTTTAGCACCTGCCATGTGCTCAAAAGGCACTTGCAGGAATTCACTGTTTGGTTTCATAACACCATCAACCCTTAAAAGTTTCTGAAAAGCATGAGTATTCAACCACATAAAGACAGGCAAATTACTTTGTAGATCTGGAACGTAGCTCAGACTCCCTTAACTAGGCTCCTACTGTTCAGGGAGCCATTCCCTTTCCTCCCTGGCACACCCGTCTCTGACAAAGCCGTAACTGGGGTCACACTATACCAGGTGGGGATGCAGAATGTGAGCTGGCTCTCGGGAAGGCACAAACATGTGAATGTGGGATGTCTTCCCAGGTCAGCCAGCTCTCAGAGTTAGACACATGGCTGCTAAATCCACACAGTGGTTTTCAGGGCGCTCCACACACACACACACACAACAGAGGAGGTTGGACACTTTCCCACCCCTGTATTGAGAGCAAGAGCAAATGCTCCTGCACTTGGGAACCCACTGGCAGGCAGAGTTCAAAGTCCTCTCTGGCTGGCTGTGATCTGACCCTGGGGAAGGGCTCCTAGAGGTGAACCCAAGATGGAAACAAGGCATGGGGGGGGGGGGTGCATTCAGCTGCCTTGAAGGCCTTACTTTTTAGAAAGTTTAATGGTTTAAAAAAAAAATCAAACTACTTCAACTGACCTGCCACAGCGAACAGCTCCTGAAGGACTTTGGGTTTGCATCCCAATCGAGCACCATCAGACTCCCCTAAAGGAAACCTGCAATTTCTCGCGCTGCACCCTTCTCCTGGGGACTTCTGCAAAGATCCCGGCCAAGAACACAACAGCTTGGCCCAGATAAAGCTATTGTTGACAGTGGCCACGTTCATGCAGCAAGAAAAACAACTTAGAATCATGCTACTAGGTTTATACACTACTAGTAAATCCATTCAAAAATTAGCTCATGAGTAAATCCCAAACAAATGTATGGATTGTAACATTTTCATGACTATAGTCTCTTTTAAATCTACTTCACAGACCTACCAAGTCAAAAAAACCTCTCTGGAAGGGCAATTATTTGCAAATTAAACATTAGTCAAGATGGATGCATTCTCCTTTATGACAACTGATTTTTCCCTCTTCAGCTTGCTTTTTAGAGAAACCACTCCTCCACCCTCCTTGACTTCTGGAAGATGTATTGCTGGAAACAATGAGGGGCTAGAGAGGTCTGTTCCCCAACATCGGGGAAAGCGCTGTGGGTTCTGTTCCAGGGCTAGTGTGCACAGTCCCTGCTTTTATAGCTCAGTCACTCACTGCAGCGCTTTAACAGATTTCTGGGGTTTTAATTTCCTTTTTTTAATGGTGGTGTGACATGATGTCATTTTGACTGGAAATAAAAAGAAATGCAGATATTAGGAAGGTAATATTTATATTCTATTGCCATTTAATGTCCAAACAAATATCTAGACTCTATGCCAAGTAATAAATAAAACCTCATAGCCGCGGCAATGATAAAACCAGCACCTGGGTCTCCAGGCTTCCCTGGTGACTGCTCTATATTTGAACTAAAGGAGTAACAGCAGAGCATTTCCCTTCAAGGCAGATCCATTCTGGGCAGGAGAGTTATTACATATGTGTGAGGCAGAGTCTTTTTGTTTCATAATGGCCCCATTTTCCCCCCTCAGTCACTGAATTAACAACCAGAGGTAAACAATAAAACAGCAAGGTATCTTCACGGACCTATCTTTAAGACTTTCATATAGATACATACATACATACCTATCTTTAAGACTTTCATATAGATACATACACACACACACACACATACGCTGCAAAATCAACCAGAAACCAAAAAAAGAGCCAGAAATATGGCTAATGAAGAAAATATGTTCCATTTCCAGCCATTTGCCTATTTGATCACCTGCCTGCATGGGTATTACATGAACAGTGTTCTGGATCATCCCATCCTTGCAAGGGAGACAGTCCCTAAGAAGCCTAAAGCCAAATCCCTGGTAAGAAGAGCCCCTGCCTTCAGGATGAAATGCATTCTCAGCCTGAGGCCCACTTCAGGAGCCAGTGAGGCTCAGGAGAGCTCTGGGAGGAGGCTCTTAGAACTACTTCAGCAGGCTATACCCCGCCCAGAAGGGTGTCAGATGAAGTCAATGTGGGCAGTTTACCAACATAGGAGCCAAAGGAAAATTTCCAAACTGGCTTTCAGCATGCCCTGACTTCTGATTTGTCATCTTCAAACCTCTAGATGTGTGGCAACAACTTTGAGATTCAAAAACCAAGAGCAGGAAGTAATAACCACTCTCTACTAAAGGCACAATCCCAGCTATGAACTGGCTGGTGTGACTCAGGCCTCTTTACAAAGGAGGATTCAGGGAACAGGCAAATGCTGGAGTTTTGGAGAAAGGAAGCTGGAAAGCAGATCAGAACCTGGGAGGATGTGATACAGAGGGCTCTTGGAGACGGAGGCTGGGATGAAGACCCTGGGGGTCTTGTTTGGAATGCCCACAACTGGCGTGATACCTCCTCCAGAGGCGAAAGCAATCAGGAGGAAGAGGAAAAAATAAGAGTGACTTTTGTTTTACAAAATTGAAATAGCCTTAATGCTTTTTTCTAAATCTAAAAGCACTACATTCTTATTCTATAAAAAAAATATGAAACAAAAAAGGGAGAAAATCCCCATTACAGCCCTAGTCACAGATAATCACTACTTAATTACTACATATGCTTTTAGACATATTCACAACTATAAATATCATATTTATATCCACCTCATTCTTTGTAATGCAGTAGCATATTGCATTATATGGATGGCCATAATTTATGTCACAAATCTCCTCATAATGATGATATTTTCCCCCAAAATGTATTGATTTAAGAAGAGCCCATCACAATTACCACTCAGGAGAAATTCTTAGATGAAAGAATATGTTCATTTCAAGTCTTTCCGTACATCTATTTCCTGAGTCCTGAAAGGTCTACCAATTTGCACTTTAATAAGTTATTTCTAAAAGCATCTACAAAAGAAAACTAATTTTAGAGAATAAGTGAGTGCAGGATGAGGAATCTTAAAGTTATAAGGACCCCTGAAGCTTGACCATAGATGCTAGCGCTCACATGGTGACTCAGAGAAGTATCATTTTAAACACTGCCTGAGGTCAGGTAAGACTCTTTCCCCACAGGTACCAAAGAGCTTTTAGACCTTTCCTCACTGGTTTCCTTCAGTATACCCTTGACATAATGTCAAAAATGATGACTCCAGTTTTGAAAGTCAGAAACTGAGGCACAGGAAGAACTAGCTGCATAAATTAGAACAGAAGCCTCTTTTGAAAAAATAAAAAATGGCTGTGCTTTACGTACTGTTCCAAGATGACTATTTTATTTAAATCTTGTGGACTCTCAGCTCGTAGCCTATTGCTGAGTCCTCCTGCCACATCTATGAAACTGCCCCCCCCCCTTTTAAACTAAATATCCATAGAACAGAAATGCAGGGAGAGGAGGAAGCCTTTTGTCCAGACTCCTTACATCACAGGCAAAATCATCTTCACTTAAAAAGCTCACAGGTCAACACACACAATCCTGGAGGGGCGGCTGCACTGTTGTTTTAAACTGGCCCCACAAAAGATTAAGACACTGTTTAGTCTGTCACCAAATTCTCCTCCAAGGCCTGAGTTGAACTCTCAAAGCTTGATTGGTCTTTGAGAAAAAGAGACACAAAACACTCCTGAGCTACATGAAATCAACTTTTTTCACCACCACCAGTTAGCATTGTCTAGAAGATCCTTAGTGGTAAGTTCCCCACAGAAAAGGAGCATTTCTTCACAAACAGACCCATTTTCTGCCTGGAGGGTGACACTATCTAGGATGGGAAGTAGGTGAATGTACAGTAATTAGGGAGAACTGTACAGCTCTCTAATTGTAAGGAAGTCAGCGAGACACATTGTCCCTGTTACTCCATGTAATGTGCTCTGAACAGCCTGGCCTTCCAGGAGCCTTAATTTAGATTTCCAAATTTGATGTGCATTTAAAACTAAAATTAAATCCCTCAAGCAAACAGAGGCCTGAAGATATTCATGCCCTTTTTTGTGGCTTTCAATCCTTTTCATTTTGGCTTTTTTAAAAACTCATTTGTGATTAGGCTTCAAATGAGGTTTCTCTCCTCATCTGAAGAAGGATGATTTTCGCTGTGTAATGGATGATGGTGTTTAAGTACTGAAGACCAACACATTCAGTCTTTCTTAACGTTTCAGGATAAATCCTTAATTCGCTCCCCTCCTGGCACAGCTTCTGATATAACGAGAGTAATATTCCTCCTATAATTGTTCTTCAGATTTCTTCCCAAAGAGTTTTGACAATAACTGTTATCAAGGGGGTAAAATCACCCGGGCTGTCTGATAAACATGTTTCCCCGCGTCCCCACCCCGGCGAGGGCTTGACACGGTACTTTTATCATCCAGTGTGTGTTCAGAATAAGCTTTAGAACAGCAATTGCCGGGAATAGGCAGGCGATAAACCGCATTGATTTAACACATCTTGTTTTCAATCATGCTTGGATTTTCTGAGCACGCATTTTTCCTGTACTCCGGCTTGTAGCTTTTATCTGACGAGCTGATCCCTTTTCAGTGGAAAATGAAAAGGTCGCACAATAAGACACGGTTTACTGGAACTTGAACACGCACCAAGGAAAGTATTTTAGATAAATACTGTCAGACACAGTGGAGCTGAATCTCGACAACACAATGCTGAACAACAATACTTATTACTCTCCTAGAACAAGCTACCAGCAACTGAGGGCGCGCAGCAGGGAACAGCACCACGGCGGGTTCCTAAGCTAAAAAGCCCTTGTCCCAACCTCGAGCTCACCAAGCAGAGTTCTGGGCTCAGGTCCTCTGCGTGATTGCTTCTGTCCCAGTTTTATAAGGCCATGCGAAAACCGCTCCCACTGTTCACACAGTCGTTTCCTCTTAACGAGAGTCGGAGAATGACATTGCAGCAGAACCTGCTAATAATAACTATAATAATAATACAATAATGGAGTATGCGAATTCTAAGATTGGGAGGGGGAAAAAATCCCAATGGAAGTGACTCCAAATAATCCATTAATTCCACTAATAAGACCGAAAGTACTTCTAAGTGGGAGAGAGCAGAGGATTAGTGGTTACTTGGTAACAGTTTAATGGAGTCAAAGAGAACCGCTAACAAGGGTGGACCCCAGTGACCTTGCAGAGAAGCCTAGAAGTTCTTATCAGACTTACATCCAACCTACGGAGTGCCTTGGCAGAAAGTAGGTGAAGTCAACCCTCTCCAGTGCTTATTATTATTATAGCTGCCAGTCGATTGTGAGCCGTGGACTCAGCCAGAAAAGCTCCCACCTCAACACGGGTTTACACCCCTGTCCTGTGAGCCTGAACACACATGCCAGTTCCATCTTCACTCCTGCCTACTCCCGAGCTGCTCAACCTCTCTTTACAGTGCCGTGTGGGCCTTGGTAATCTCTTCACAGAGCCTCTGAAAGCCAACCATTCCACTGACTCACAATTTGGGTCCCTGATATGTATACTGCAATAAATCAGTAGCCATTTGATAAAAGCAATTAAAAGAAAAATGTGTAATATTTCATCTAAAATAATCACTAAAAACTTCCTAAAGGAAAACTTAACCCATGAGAGCCACACAACTTCTCGAACCTTGGCTAGGACTGGACATCACCACCTTTACTTCTATTCCACATTGATTTTCACGGGCCACTTCTCTTAGACCACTGCTGAAAACTCAGCTTCTCAAAGCTTGGGCACCACCAAAGGGAATGTAGGGTGGTCTAATTTTGTGCTAGTAGCTTGTGTGGTCTCAAACAGATCTAAAGTATTTTCACTGGTTTTTCTTATCTGTAAAGTGAAATTAAAATACCCCAAAAGACCCCTATACATTTGAGGAATGCCTTGTTACATTTGCTTAGGAAACACGGACCCACTGAAAAGCATGGCATTAATCCAATGTTAAGATGCTACAAGGATGCATTGCAGTCATTCATGTGTGATTGTCTTCCAATTATAACATCCTTAATGGCAGCAGCAACTTACACTTTCTAAGGACTTTCACTATGTGCCAACTTCTTTACATGCCTTCACCTACCTAACCTTGACCACACCCCTACAAGGAGGTATGACTGTCATTCCCTTTAAACACAGAAGGAAACTGAGGCTTAGAGGGGGTAAGTATCTCGCCTAAATATAGAGAGTTATGAATGAGAGGCCAGAGATTCAAACCTAGTCAGTGCCTCCAAGCCCTGCTCTTAAACTCTTTGCAGGAACAGCCAAGTTAGGACAAGCGAGAGGCCCCAGAATAGACTGCTAATATCTCATCTTTCATGGAAACCTCTGCTACCTACTCCAGACTTCATTTAACTTCCATTTTTCTAACCACACACCCTTCTTCCCTTTGGAGTAAGACACTGCTAGATTTGCACCCAGGCTACATCACTGACCAGCTATGTTCCTTTTAGAAAAGTTATTTACATTCTTTAATTCTACCTTATCTGTAACTGGAAATTTGATAAGCTACTATGTGTACAGTGCTTCACACATAATAAATACCCAAAGGGCAGTTGTTATTACTATTAATAGAATATCTGCCATGTGCTAGAAATAGGGGAACTCAGAATCAATTGGACATATTTACATATTTTCCACTCTAGAGTCTGAAGGGGCAAGAAGACACACACAGAATTTTGAGGCATGTGACAGGCATGATGCAAGGGTGCAGTGAGTACCTTGCCCTTGTCCTGGGCTCAACCTTCCCTCCCCCACTCAAACTTATGTGAATTACAGCTTAGAGAATAATACCAGTTATGATTCTCAGCTATTACCCTGAAACCAAGTTCATCCTGGAGTAGAACACAACTGTTTTACAATAATATCAATTCTGTGACCAAACAGGAACAAAAATAGGTAATAGACACCAAAGATGGAATTCCTTCCCAGGCTGGGGATATTTCTTAATTAATTGAAGAAAACTGGGTGCTTTTTGTATATAAGGCTGTAAGCTTATGAAGAAAAAGAGGTCCAGTTTCCTGCTCCCTCCCAACTGTACCCTGCGAAGAGCACACAGTCAGTGAGGAGAAGGGCCTGTAATCAGAGTCTCAGGAAGATAAACTCTCACAGTGCACCCAGAGTACACTGCAAAGACTGAGAAAAGATAATCCTCTGTAGTACAGTCAAGAAAACATTGACCAGTGGGGTCACATTTGAGTTATATAAATAGAATTTGCCAACTGAAAAGTGTTGGAAAAGTATTCTAAGCAAAAGGAACCATCAGCAAAGGCACAAAGATAAAGTATAGGATATGCAGACACAGGCTGGATACTCCCATTTGTGGCGAGCACAGATTATATGTTGGGACTAGGGTGTTGCTGAGTAACTATGAGTAACAGTAATGCCCTTGAGGGTCTTGTTAAGAACTTTGGTTGACATCAAGGTGTTCATTAAGGTTTTCCACATCCCAGGAATGAAACAATCAGATCTATATTTCAGAGATATAACCATAGGAGTCAAATAAAAGACAGATCTCAAAAGTCAGTACTTTTGCAGTAATCCAAATGTAAAATGAAAGATCACCTGATGGTGAGGTGGTCATGAAGAAAAGGAAGATTTCAGATATATTTTAGAATCCACATGACTTTAGCAGCATATTCAATGTGAGGGATTAGAAAGAGTGGAGAACTGACATTTCTAATTTCTCTGACTGGCTGGATAGAGTGGCCACTTAGCAAGGAAAGAATGCAAGAAGAAAACTGTCTGTAGATGAGTTCAATTTCAGACATGCTGAAAAGTAGGTGCCAATAGGTCAGGCACAGAAAAATTTTTAGTAGAGAGTTAGAGATAAAGGACTGAAACTCAAGAAAAAAGATCTAGGATGGAGTTAATATGATGGGTAATACAAAGGTAGAGGTAATAGCTGAATCCACTAGTGTAAGAAGAGGACCAGGGAGAGACAGAACTGTGGGGAACACTAGCAGTTAGGAACAGTTAAAGATCAGGACACTTAAGGACAAAGTCAGGTCATAAAAGTACAAAGACTATAGAGAAAATAATGTCACTGAAATCAGATGACAGGGGTTGCCCACACCAACCAGTGGGGCTGGCTAATCAACCAGGTGAGGTGTAAGAATCTGTCTGGGTAGACCATTCCAAGGTCATTAGCACAGGTGGCAAGTAACAACTTTAGAAGACAAATGTTCTAAACCATAATCAAAACATGTGTAAGGAAGCATGTAAGACACTTGGCGTCAGATTGGAATCAACAAAGTCCTAACAAAAAGCATAGAAGTCCAGGTCCCCTTAGACAAAAGCTCTGAAGTCAGATTCACCATTAGATTTTTATCAGTTCCTATTAGTGTAACAGGAGGGATAAGGTGAAGGGGTTTTCCATGCTTCTTGATTTTTCCTGCTCCCAATCCTGAGATCCGTCTTTTAAGTAGATGGAGCCAGGTAGGGCACTCAAGGTAACCCGAGAGGGTTCTACGGCTCCCAAACCACCCTCGATTTGGACTTACAAACCATGGAAGAATAGGTCTCCTTGCCACAAAATATTGACACAATGAAATCATATATGTAACCAGAATTTAATATTCTCCTTTTAGATGCTGGTGGTCTTAATATTAGTCCCCAATGGCTTACAATCAATAGATGTTTAGTTAAGCAATTCACTTGTTTTGGATTAACAGTGATTGTGTGGGCAATGGGTATGTAGCCACTTCCGTAATAACCCCACGTCTCCTGGTGGAGCGAGCATTACAATCACACATTTGTTGCTATTAGCTCATGAGATGCTGAAAACCAATTTTGAAAAGCAAGTAATAAAGCACCACATAAAAAATAACGGTGTAATTACTTCTTGGTCAGGTTAAACCTACTGTGACGATAAAAACCAAAGGGAGCAGCAGGCATCATAAGTGGGTTTGCTGTAAATTTGACACTGGTTCTGACCTTCAGCAAGAAAAAGGCTGATCCCACCCACCTCCACCAGGTGTACAGAAGACTGTTTGTGCAGCCTATCTTTACTGAGTCTCTCACATTCCTGAAAACACTTTAATGAATGTATCCCAGTGATGCCTAGGTCAGCGCTCAAGAGCGGAAAAGAATCGACCAGTCTCTAAACTAAGGACCCAGAGATTTTCAGTTCCCATTTGAATGTAGACCCCAAAGATGATCTGCACCAGAGAGCAATCACCAGGTTCATGTAATTTGTCTATAAATGTGGAGGAAAAGTGGGAAGTAGGTGCTGCAATTAGATCACAGACCTCACTGTCCAGCGGTAATGGAAATGCTGCCTGTTGCAGTGATATGTGAGCAAACGCCCTGTCCATCCACCAACATAAAGAGAAGAAACAAACTGTGATCTTTGCCTTCTTGTCCCAAATGCATGAGAGCCTTCCCTGATCCACAGGAAATACCATGGCAGGTGGCTGTAGAGTGGCGAGAGGGTGAGCCAGATTTATGCCAAGAACATTTCAGGATGGTGCGACAGTTCATGTGAAGGGGTATCATGATCAACTTCTCAGTGATGCTGCTGTGGTTATTTCTAAGGCTGGAGAAGACCTTTAGTTACTGTGTCTGTTGAAACCTTCTAAGAATTGCAAAGGGTTCTCCTAAGGCTTGCACATTATGAACAGACTTTATGATGGGATAATTTTGGAGAACAGCATTCACCGCCCGTAGAGCAACAGAAGACAAGTTTTTGCTCACTAAAGTGACTTCTGTGGCTAATTTCTGAATGACAGCAATTTGGAAACACAAGTACTCTTGTGGACAGAGGTTTAGTTGCAAATGGGTACAAGTTTTTCTGCAGCGCAAGTTTTCTTTCTGGGGGCAGGGGGAGAATGAAAGAATGAGCTCAAATTTTACTAAGTCATTGAGTTCGGAGGCATCTCTCAAAGTAGGTCCATGGCCACACAAATCTCTTCTAACAACTCTTCTGTCCAAGGGCACAGACCCTCACCATGCATGCCAGCCCTGTCAACCTTCAGAAATGCTATCTCAGCTTCAGGAAAATAGCATCCCTGTGCTGACTACCCCAGGCCCTCCTCTTCCTTCAAGCTAGAAACAGAGACTGCAATTCTCCAAACTGAACTTCTCAAAATGGATGGAGAACTTAAAATGGATATTAAGTGGAATCATAACCTCCTGCTCCTACTGGAGACTACAGCACTCTACAGCTGCCTGCCACGGTATTTCCTGTGGATCAGGGAAGCCTCTCATGCATGCAGGACGAGAAGTCAAAGATCAGTGTTTCTTCTCTTTATGTTGGTGGACAGACAGGGCATTTGCTCACAGATCACAGCAACAGGCAGTGAATTTAAAGGAAATGAAAATACCTATCTCCGTCCCTGCATGCTATTCATTTTTCTGAGGCCACCATGTCAGATAACATGGCTGGACTTTCAGGGGGCCAAATCATACCTGCAGGGGCAAAGACCAGGCTCGATCAACTGCTAACCTATTCCTAAATAGGAATTTTTATGGTTACATTGGGGAAAATAGGTACTGTGACCCTGAAAGGCCCAAAAGGAACATACTGGATGGCACTGCTCAAAAGCTACCAAAATCACTTTCAGGTGAGAATACATTCTACAAATCTCCATTCCAACTCTGGAATTAGTGACTTGATCCTGATGCATTCAGGCAGAGGGCCAAAGGCACATCTACTCAGTCAACTTCAGAACTTTATTCCTGCCAAGATCATCCCTTTTACAGTAGACACAAGCAAGCCGGGAGACCCTAAGGGATCAGTGCAAGATCCAATAGCTAGTGAACAGATGAATCAGATGGAAAACTCAATTTATGGGACCCAGCCCACCCCAGGTCTGCTGTGGAAAAGCAGTACTGGGCTCTTTTGATAACTTATTATTTCTTCAACATCCAAAAAGGGGTGTTCCTATTTCACAGATGTGAAGACTGAGGCAGTTCAACTAGGAATGAGGGGTAGGTAGGCAATGAAAAAGTGTGATTGAATTATACCTGTGGAACAGATATCACGTGTGCCCCCACAAAGGTATCTTCATTTCAAGATCCATCTGTTGCCACTGCTGGCCCCTTCAAGGGTCCTGCCATTTTACAAAAGGCACCTTCAACGGTCCTGCCATTTTTCAAAAGGAGCACCAACCACAAAGAAGATGACGCAGGCTCCCAAGACCCTGGGAGGACCACAGGGCTCATCTATGAAGTGTCTGCCTCTTTCTTAATCAGTGCCAATCTCGAAGTCTGTCTTGCAGAAGAGAGATTAAAACAACATGCTCTGATTTTACCTAAATTCCTGTAACAAAACCTGCTAAGATTTGCAGGCGATAGTAACTGATGCACTGCCAGAACGTGCTGGAGGCTGTGCTCAGAACTCTAATCTGTACCATGAATTCCTAGCTATCCTATGAGGTCTGCACTGTGAACATCATTACTTTGACAGAGGAAAGGAAAACTCTGAGGATGACAGAGATAACAGGTCTTGCCCAAGCTTTACAGCAGTAATAACAGAACCAAGACTCAAACTTAGACAGCCTGTCTCCAGCATGCACCCACCTGTTCACCTTCACCTGGGCAACCCAGAGGAAGCCCAGGCTTATGCACTGGATAAGCTGCCTTTCCCTCAGGGCAACATAAAGGAAACAAACTCACCAGTTGGACTTGCAAATCGAAATGGATAGCCACATTCGCTCTACAAAGACTTGAGCCCCATAAGACCTAAGTTTCCTCAAGGATCCCACTTCAGACCCCAAACCCTTCTCTGCACGGTGTATGGTGGTGAAGTCACCGAAAGATAAAGCCATGACACTGTCTCTCCACGGTCACTTCCTACCTGCCCATTCCCACCTGGCGTGTTTTCCTTCATCAAGTGACTTGAAAATTGTATGGAATGTGAGGCCGCTCTGGGTGAGAAGGGTGGAATTCTGATATGCTTTCTTCATTAACTGCTCAAACGCCAGAAATGAGAAGAAAGCCTGTCTTCCTGGGGAGTCTTTTAACTGAAAAACTCATCTTAATTGAATGCACACATGAGTTAACTATCTTCAGAGTCACAAACCATTAAGGCCCCATTTTCACAGAGTGTCTTTTCTTCTTCCTGGCTTGTTCAAGGCTGGCACTCTCGGGGCTATGCTTAGAGAATTCAGCAGGAATGTGGGGGGGGACAAGAGTGAGAAGAGGGAGCGCATTAAACACGCGTCTTCACCAGCAAACGAGCGTTCCGGGGCTGAGCGGCCAGAACAGCAAAAAAATGCTGCTCTCGCAAAGTTGACAGTTCCCGTCATTGCGCAGAGTGGATTGGAGGGAATCGCAAATAATGCCATTCGGTCCTCTGAGTACCAGTTAAGCAGGCTTCAAATGTGCCTACCGAGGGAAGGCAGGGCTTGCAAATAGAGCTTCGTGGATGTCAAAGGATGCTATAATGATAAGGGGAGGGAGAGGGAGGGAAATGAATTGCACATTTCTCTCCTGAAATATTTGGCCTGTTTCAAAGTCCCACTTCTCATTCTCTCTCCAGAACATAGAGATCTAAACAGGAGTTTGAGCTGGGGCCCCAGAAGACTCTTGTCAGGTTGCTCCCCATAAATTAGCAAGTGCCCCTTAAGAGACCCTAGTTGGATGTCCTCTGCCTGGATGAATTCCTCCAGTTCTGCCCCTAATCACGCTTGCAGCCCCTGCAAGTCAAGGGGTGTGAGGTGATGTATCTCCAATGATAAGACACTGATAATTACTCTTGGTAAAAACAGAAGCCTTCTTACTACATGGGGATCAATTTGAGCTCTCCTGATATTTGGAAAAAAAAAACTGTCAGGTAAAGATCTGATACCATTAGAAAGATCCATTTCCCAAAATATGCAATGCCATCTTTTTGGAAAACATGCTTTGCTTTGAAATAAACTCAGAATCTGACCATGTTCTCCTCTGACCACAATTTGAAAATCAACTACGACTATTATTTCATAATGCAGAAAAAAGATTTCTGGCTCATTACAGCCCGGCCCCTGTGCTTCGGTATGGAAGGCCACTCTCTGATGGTGACCTCCTCACTCGGGAGGAAAAGGTGCGAACGCCGGTACCCAGGACACCTTGGCTAGTGATGCCATGTGTGTCACATGAGCCAGTGGGCTCCCGTGGCATTCAGGATATGGAGAAAATCAAAATAACAATATTACACGAGGGAGACACACACACACACACACACACACACACACACACCCCAAGTAACAGCAGTTATGAGTTTCCTTTACGTGGCAGGAATATGTTCTTGGCTATGGGATTTAGAATGTCAACAAGGGAGGCTGGTCTGGCCAATTCTGAGTTTCATTAGCCTGCCAGGGTATTTCGAGATGTGGGTCTCCCACATGCTTGCAGGGAGAGAGGGACCATGGATGTGTCCCGAACTGAGGATTAAATTATCTTTCCTCCTAACACCAATGCTGAGACTTTATAAAGCCGCTCTCCGGTCTGCAATATGGCCGCTGGATTTTATTTCCCTTTGGACAATGAGACTGTGGTGCTCACTACCTCACTGAATCTAACAACAGTCCTCTGCAAATCATTCTAGGGAGACCAGAGAGAGGTGGAGAATAAAGGAGGCAACCAGAGATCAACACTAGAAGAGAAATAAAAATCAGTTCTGTAAACAACAGAAGTCAAAGCTTTCTTGGGTCATTCAACACCTCGTGTTAATATTCAGACCACAGCCGATTTTACTGAAAGATCAGATCAGTTCTTAAGGGAGAGCTGAGCCCAGTGCGGCTCGCCTAAGGTCCCCAAGCCCATGTCCATTTCACAGGGGCCTTGTCTTCAGTAGGGTGGATGCAAATAAATTCTAACAGAGGAAATAGATTCCATGCCCTCTGTTTACTTTATTACTATTGATTTCTGAATTCCCTCCAATCTCTTTCCTAACTGAGCAGATAATATACATTTAGTACCAAAGGTAATTATCCAAAATGAATCCAGTTTGCAGCTGGGTGATAAAACAGAGAAGGGACAGTGATAGATTAAATACTTACACATTTAAAAGTATGGCTGATGGTATTAATATATACAAGAGCTTTAATACTCCCACTTTATGGCTGGATAGAATTTCCTAGGCTAATCATGAGTTCATTTGTACACTTGGACATGTTTTATTTCCACTCTTCTATATTTTATAGCATTATTTTATAGTGCAAATAGTAAAAACAAAATTATTTCAAATATTTTTTAAAGTTTACCTTTTTAATAAAGGAACCCTTTGGGGCAAACTTTAAAATATTCAAAACGGGTTAGAACATTTAGTTGCTGGAAATGACAATGGTATTTAAAGCATCAAAGTTAGAAAAAGAGAATAAGGTGCATATCATTTTAAAAGTATATATAAAACAACCTAAGTGTCTAGCAATAGAGAAATTGATAAATAGAGTAAGCCCAAACTGTGGGAGACTAAACAGTCTTTTAACATGATGTTTATGAAGAAGTTTTAATGCGTGGGAAAATGCTTAATAGGCTCTGTGAAAAAAAGCAGGATATAAAACCACTTGCATGTATACATTCACAGAATAACCACAACTATGAAAAAAATGTTTGTATACATATTTGTTAAACACAGAAAAAATATGAAAGAAATACATGAAAATCTTCCGAGTGGCTAACTCTGAGTTATGGTTACATGATAATTTTAATTTCTCTTACTCTATCTTGTTCTCCAGATTTTCTACAATTATCATACATTATTCTTTTTTTTTTAAAGATTTATTTATTTATTTATACAAGTACTGGGTAGTCAGAAGCCGGGAGGGTGAGAGAATTCACCAGAGTCAGAGTGGAGAGCAGAGCAGGCAGACTGACGAAGTACACTGCAGAAGGGAGCAGCGGGCAGCAGGAGAGGTCTGTCGCGCCACGTGGGACCCTCGCACGGCGGCCGGGGATTGAAAGGCGCTGCAGAGGCTGCGGGCAGCTTCACAACCCAGCGCTCAACTGCTGCGCCACCAGGGAGGCCCCATACATTATTCTTATATAATGTCTACATGATGTAATCATAGTGGTTACATTAAAACATATCATTCTGTGTTCAAAACTGAGCAAGTCAGAGAAAGATGGACACAGAGGCTGCCTGGATGGGATGGGAGGTTTGCCCAGGATTTATTTGCACCCAGCTCATCCTGACCTGCTGGCATGAAGACACAGCCCACACTCAGGGGCTTCTGTGCTGGTTCCCCTTTGAAAACCTGTCCCCTGCAAGTCAGGAAGTCCCACCAGCTCTGTCCCAGGGTGGACACCCAGGGATCATCACACTTACAAAACAAATACATGGCCATTTACATCTTGAGTTCTTCTCCAGGTGAACGCCATGAAGCAGTTAAGGGGACAGATTCTGGAGTGTGGCAGCCTGGGTCTGACTATGGCTTATCCTTTTTCACTGGGGAGACTCTGACAATGACTTAATTGTTCCACGCCTCAGTTTCTTCATTGGTAAAATCAGGACAATAAAGCAGCAACCTCACAGAGACACTAGGAGGTCAGTGCATTCGTCTTTGTAAAAGACACAGTATGCGGCAACCTATAATAAGTACTTAAAATACTTCTTAGAGGAGATCAATAGAATTCTGACTTGTGTTGATCAGAATAAAGATACAAGTGAAGAAACAGACACAGTAAAAATATCTGTAAATATTAACGCTTTTATAAGTTCTTTGATTAGCTCATCTAGGACAGGAATGTCAGGTTCTGTTGAATTTAGGCAAATACACACCACAGGACAGCAGGAAGTGATTTTTCTTTATTTGTCCAAGTTCTGTCTCTGGAACACTGATGAAGATGCTAAAGTTCAATGAAATCTCTACTATGTGCTAGTGCTGTTTCCTACTCTGTACTTGGATGTAATGTAACTAAAAAGGTGTTGAATAAACATTTACTGAGTGAAAAACAGGTGAATGAGTTACTTTACTGCATGACATCAGCATGACCAACATTAGGCATGTGTATAATATGTTAAAAACTAGAGTTTAAGTACTTCAGGTCATAAGACCTAAAACTTATTTTTACCATTATATCATGAAGACAATGAGATGCAATAGCACAGAGCAGGGGGATAAAAAAAATTATTCTAAGGTAAATGTTGCAACTTAGCACTTGCAAGTCTTCAAGGACCCTTTCCAAGGGAGATCCATCAGGATGGAGGGAACCCTGGAAGTGGGCACAGGGCGAACAGTGCCAATAAATAGAAATCGTGTGTCTTGTTGTTTCTGTGTTTTTTCCCTACCAGGTAGAGCGTGACAAGAAACTGTCAAAGCAACTGAAATCAGAGAAAATATCTGAAATAAGAAAAGCATATAATGGTAGATTTTACTAGAATAAATTTCATTTCTAAGTGAAAGAGGAAAACGCCTATTTTTAGAATGTGTCCATTGTCAGGACTTATTTTTCACACATTCAATGTCTAAATTCATAGCCAAACCTTTAGTGTTTGGTGGCAATCTTGGCTCCAAAGCAGCAAAAGAGAAGTGAAATGTCCTGTGGTGGTAAAACCTTGGTGAGCTCTCAGTGCCACTTTTTTCAAATGTGGAACTGCTCAAACCACACAGATAATTATAGATGACCAGGTTGTAACTGCTTTATGGCTTCTTTTTCCCCATAAATTTTAATTTTGGAAAGTTAAGTGAAAAATGTGGTTTCAATTTCCTACAAATTGCACACAATTTGGTTTTAACAAGAAAATAGAAAGAAAGGGTATGTTCTCTAAAGTGAATTATGAACTAGAGTTTGTTTTCTCTCACTCAATACCGCAAGAATAATAAAGCACAAAATTTAGAAAAGATGCCTTCAAAAATGGAAATCATGAGCTGGAGTAAGAAAAGCATAAGGTAATTTTTTATCTAAACATGGGTTTAGCAATCTAACAGGATAACACAATTGAGCTAGTCTTTCTCTCTCTGGTGAAGCCATCTGAAGTTAAAAAGGAAAGAGAAAAAGAATGAAAGGAAGCAGGAGTGCAAGCCGACAAGCTGGGTGCACTGTACAACAGGAAATCTAATAAGAAAAGGCTGTGCTGCCCCAGTGGACCCTCGCCAAATGTGCCACTGACTACAGAAGAACTATTGAAAACAATTAACATTGAAATCATTGACACTTGTACCTAGAAACAGAACAAAAAACAAGAGAGATTTTCAGTGGGAAGAAATTAGGGCCACGTGCCGGGCTCTTTCTGTCCCCGTAGAGCTGGGTGGACATACTGCTCTATTCAGGGTCGTGGTCAACACACTGCATGTTAAAGAGAGGAAACCTGTGATGTGTGTCGACCACACCAAAACCACCAGCTGTAATGCAAACAATGCAATCAACCAGCCAGCTGTTTTCTGTCCTTTGTGCCAAACTTGGGGTTGAATGTATTTTTCGCTCCTTCAGTGGACCACTGCTTTCACCTTATTAGCAATGTAGACTACATCTATGTGTTGGACAAATAAATCATTTAGATAATAAACTATTTGATCCCCATGGATCAGATTCTCCATTACCTACATTACTTCATAGCACCATCACGTCTTCCTCAAATTTCTATTTCCAAAAAGGTTTACTCTGAGACCTACTACAAAAACCACAAAAATCTCTTGTCCTCTATGACCTGCAAACAAAGCCAGTACCCAGGATAATGTCACACCTCTAGGTTTTATTTTTTGGCCAAAATGTAGTATTTGCTGATATTTTTGTATCTGGGGTTAAAGTTGCAAGTATAGTCTCTGAGCATTAGGACACTAAGTTCTGACCTATGAAGGTCCAGCTATAAACCAGGGCTTGGCAAACTTGAAGTATTACTCATTGCAAATAATCCTATTAGTCAAAACTGCAAACTTCTGGTCACTGCTGCATATTTTACTGCAGAAAGCTCTAGTTGAAGTTCATTGTCCAAAATGGCCTATGCAGGCATCACAATTAACAAGAGGTGCTTTATTCTGGGTGTGGGTGAAAGACCAATCCCTACCTGTAACCACCAAGTCATGCACCCTCAGCAACTTTTCCTTGAGCACAAACCGGCCCCATCACAGTTTGTACATGCTTCTAACTCCCAACTACTCAATGATGCTGTAGTCTAATGGGTGTGAAGGGGCAGTAGAATGGGAGGATTTCATTGCAAATGCTCAAAAAACTCAATACCCAACAGGTGGGGAATTTGCAGAAGAGCACCTCACAAGGGAAACAGCAGAGATGCTCTTCTCTCATTCAGTTCTTCTTCCACAAATTTAACCACAAAAGTCTCCTCACGCAGTCACCCCAATCCCAGCCTTGTTTCCAAATCTAGGACATGAGATAAAAAATGCCATATTTTTTTCCCGACAAGGACAAAGAGCTATTTGGCTCTTTGTCATAGCCTCTTATTTCTCTCTAAGAAGAAAAGTATCTGGATGGCACTGGACAAAGATAGGAAACTCAACTCACTTCAGTGTAAGTAGATGTTCTGGCTCAAAACTGAATCTGAGTGAATGCTTGGCATCTCTCATTCCAAAGTGAATAAAATTAAAACACCCTAAAACCCCTCAAATCTCTCACAGGGTAGGCTGGGGGAGATAAGAGAACAGAGAGGAACAAAGCAAAAGGGAGCTTGGGAAATCATTTGTCCAGGATATTGGAATTCATACTCTGGGAAAAATATAAGGAGATAACAAGTGGGACATTTTTTTCTTATAGTTTCATGTGATATATAATTTTTGCATACGATGACCCATTTTTAAGGTAATGGAGCTCAATGACAGAGGGAGAGAGCTGGGGACTGTAATTTAAAGGAATTCTTCCCACCCTCAGTCTCCATCTCTCCTGACTTCTGCAGTCCCCTGGACTCCCAGGCTGGGCCGCCCTCACTGCACGTGCCGTGTACCCCGGCTCCTTCCCAGCACTCTGTCACTTTGATTAGCATCAGATGCCACCACAGCCTGCCCTCCTCTCATCTCTGCTGTGCACCTGATTCATGTTTGTACCCCCACGTACTTTGCACATAGCTGGCATTCAATAAAAGACAGAGAGTGAAACCCCAGAGAACAACAGACTTGCTTCTGCTTTAGAAAGGTCATTTTATTTTTAAACTCCTAAACCCTTCTTGGGATTAGTTAGCTGAAGGCCCAAAAGCAGGGGAAAGAACAGGGCTTGGGAGGGTATTTGGAGATACTTGAAGGACCTGGAATTCTCACAGAATTTTAAAAAAGAGAGACTAAGACTTATGTAAGGGACTCCGTATAATGCCTGACACAAAGCAGGTGTGCATTTACCCGCTGAGGACACTCACTGGAAATGGAGCACGGGGTGGTACAGGAAGACTTCTGGAAAATGGCCACCATGGAGGTATTTCTGGAGAATCCATGTCAAGTCTGAGGAGTCTGGGAGAGTCTGCCAGTAGATGTGAACACTTGTACCCACATATCGAGCACAGTTTGGTGAAACATCACCTGACAATCACCTCAGACACTAAAGGTAAACATTTCGATCAAGACAGCTGGTGGCTTTTCCTATTGAAAACAGCAAAGTGTGACATCAGGTTTTTGTTAAGGCCTCTTCCTAAAATTTCCAACCTGACCAAAACGCCCGTGCCTGCGGTCTGTAGTAGCAGACCTTACTAATTCTTGGAGTTGGCCCAGAGTTCTCAAGCATGGAGGGCGTTGTGCCCTGGAGTGGGGCTCACACTACCCAGTCGTGGCTGAGCCTCTCGGGTCCAAGCTCTCAATCTGGCCGCTCTTCCCCTTCGGCCAAATCTCAACCACAGCTAAACTTTCCCAGCCTCTGGAGACCAAGTGTTTGGGCTCAAATTCTGACCAAGTGTGAGAGAGTTTTTTTTTTTTCCTGTTTATGAGATAGGCTCTAGGCCTTGCCCAGGCCCATCAGTCATCTTGACTGGCGCCCCGGGCAAAGGCAGGCAGAACTGGGCGATTCCAGATCGATAGATTGGTTGTCAAACTCACTGAAACCTAGTAGTAGAACAAATTCCATTGGGTTTTCCTCTCTTTTTTTTGCCCGTTTGAATTGAATGACTGACTCATACTTCAAGTTACTTCAAATTTCTTTCCTGAACTCATTCCTATTTAAAAATAATCACTTGAAGTATAAACATAATGGGTTATTCTTATTCACCCACTTATCTATCCACGCAACAGCCATTAATTGGACTTTTTACTCTCCAGGAGTTGTTGGGCTTACAATGATCAAAATGCAAGCTCTACCCTTCCTATTGCTATTTATCACTTTTCAATAAGTGTTCGGTAAGACAAGAAAATGAGCCATGAATGAACTAGGTAATGAAGAAGGAAAGTCCAAGCAGAGAAGGGTGAAATGCAGATATGTGACAAAGTCTAGATGCTCAAACAAACCTTGGCAATCCTACCCAGATTGAAAATGTGTGCATCCCATTGCCGGCTATTCCCATGGCCTTGAAGTTGAGATGCTAGACATACGACAAAATAGCTGGTAGGGTTTTTCTATTAAAAAAAAATGTGACTTCTGACCCAGATGCTCAGAAAAGAAGATAAAATGGGCTCTTTTCAGATACCCTGCCCCCTTTGTGGGCTGAGCCAGAGGTCTCCTCTTTGGGGAGGGACCACAGCTCCTACCCAGAACTGGGCATGTACAGATGGCAAGACCACACATCTGCTCCAGAATCTGAGGCAGAAAGGGCCTCAGTAAGATCTAGGTCATCAGAAGGTGTGTGCCCTGTATCCTCTACAGAGAAGAAGCGATGCCTGCTGGGTAACCTGTAATGATCACTGCATGCCACCCCACAGGATCCCTTCCAGGCTTGCTCCTACACTTCCTTACTCACATGCATAGCCTTCCTCCTGCTGCATCCTGGATGACCTCCAAGTGTCTGTGATTCTGAATTGAAATTGGAGATAATCAGGCATATTAGACTATCATCTCCACGGGGCAGGGACCATACCCAGGGTACACATGGTCTCACCAGTAACTGACACACAGATGATGATCAATGTCATCTATGGATTGAATGAATGGGGTGCAGTACAACCTTTCACATTACCTCTGAGCCTAAACACTGAAGTAATGCTGTGTGCTCAGGACCCTGAGGCCAGTGTGTACCCAAATTCTGGTTCTGCTCCCTCTATTCATGACCTTGAACAAATCTTGAACTCCTCTGTGACTCAGTTCTTAGGTAGAGTGGGGAAGAGAATAGTACTTACCTCATAATTGTTGTTTTTTTTTTTTAAGGTTAGCTATATAAAAATATGGCACATGCTTAAAGCAGTGTGTGGCACATAGTAAGAGTCTTCTAAGTATTAGCAACAAGTCATCTTTTTAATTAATGAAAATCAGAGGATTCAGTCAGTCAACAAGTATTTTTAAACATCTGCTATGGATAGCATAGCACTAGTGGTGAATCAAATGGAGAGTAAATCAAATAGACATAATCTGGCAGACATTCTGTTCACAGATTGAGAACTACCTGAGGTCAGGAGGGAGAACTACTACTTCTTGAGTCCTTGACATGAACTGTTTACAATGTGTTAAGTGTTTTACTCATGTTATCTATATTAATCATTACAACAAACTAGTCAAGAAAACACATTTATTTCTCCCATTGCTCAGGTAAGAAAATGGAGGCCGAAGTGGTGATGTGAGCTGTGGAGGGCCAGAGGACAGATTCCATCCAGTGTGCCTGGGTCATTCAGCACGACCCTGTGCTGCTAAGAGAAAGCTACTGCACACGAACATCACAGCCACAAGTCTGCCTTTCAATAATCTGCCAGCCTCAAATTAAAACAAGCACGCAGCAGAGAATGATACTAGATTAGCTCTGATATGACATTAATCTCCCTAAACCTGGGACAGCAACATAATCAAACCACAGTTCATTTTGACTATCTGTTTGCCAACAAAGGAAGAAACAATGTTTTAAAACAATTCACAGGTACCTGCTACTTAAAAGCATCAATGATTTCAAATATATATATATATATGAGCTATTAGAAAAGTAATCTTAATGTTCTTTTTAATTCAGGCGCAACAGAAGCTAAGTAATCATTGTTGCAATTAATTGCTTTCTTGTTGCTTGCCACTTTCCTTTCATTACAAGAAATTAAAGGGTAGAAGCATATTATACAATATATATTTATTCGAGCTGAGATGAGCTGACATCATTTATTGTATTGTTCTTCCCAAACATTGCCTGCTTATTCTTTTAAAACTAAAATTCCTTTAGCTCCAAACTGACTTAGCATACTCCCTGCAGGGATACACACGAAAATCATGACTCAAAAATGTGGAGCTAGAAGGGGCTGAGATAATATGTTGTCACTCCCATATTTATCACCACATTTCCTGAATCATCCAGCTCCGTAATGATGATTTCTTTCCATTCTTTGCACTGTTTGGCAACTACGTATTTTGTGAATACCTAAGAAGACTTATAAATATTCTCTTGCCTTGCAGCCAATAAATCTCGAAAATTAAAAGACAAAGTTAAAATGACTGTGCACTTCACCAACGTCTCTGCTAAATGTATCGTATATCTCGCAATTTCAATATTCACCGTTTAAGGCTCAGTGATAGCTTTCAATCTTACTTCGTGGATAAAGAAGGAGGGGGTAGGCTTTGCAGGTGATGGAAAGCTATGGGGGGGGGAGTTTGTCTTGATGGTTCGATGTTTTATTCTTTCTGCTTCTTGATCCTTCCCTCACCATCCACCTTTGTTGATTTCAGGCATCTGTCTCTTGTTTGAGGAACTTTTTTTTTTTTCTTTTAGAGTCAGAAATGGAGAGACAAACAATATAGAAACAACAATTTCAGGGATCTGGTGCAATGACATGGATCAATGCTTATTGAAATTTCAGGAAGCTTGATCTGCTGAGGACATAGTCAGGCAGTATGGCTCATATTTCTAGATAATGATCACAGAGTGGCTGGGGGATGGGGAGGGAAAGAGAAGCTTCTGGGCAAATGCTAGCACGATTTTAGCACTGAGGAAAATCCACAGATGCAGAAGACAAAAATGTGTTTGCCTGTGTGATTCACATAGGCTCAAAGGATGCCATCTATATACTATCCCTCTCCCAAGGTGCTAATTGCTAGCTAACGCATCACTTCAATCTCCACTGTGCCTCACCAGGTCACCCCTTATTTCTTTCCTAACCCTTTCATGAATCTGCCAATGGTCTTATTTACATCTTATTTTCCTCCTGTGTATTGTCTACCTTCTTTGCCGAGAATATAAGTGACTTGAGGGCAAGACCACATCTATCTGAGTGAGGCACATGCCTGGAACAGGGTATGTTATTGACAACGTTTTCATTAAGGAGGAATTTGAATGTTACCGCACCCTCTCCTCTGGAAAAAAAATAACATTTGCATTTCCTCAACTACTTACAGGATCCTCTTCAAGTCTGGAAAGAACCTAGAATTCTTCGGCAGGGAAATACAGACTACTGAAGGAGTCTCCCTGTTGGCAAGGCCCTGCTGAGTTAATCTGTCACTTAACAGCTCAGAAATTACAGATACATTTGTAAACATGGATTTACAAATGTGGATTTCAATATCACAGGCCCTATGAAAGGTTTGGCTAAGAAACCATCCTACCCCTGTCTAGTCTAAAGCTTGCCCTGCAATATAAAACAATGCCATGTCCAAGCCAACGCCAACAATGTCCATGGTCCAAATGGACTGTTTTCCTTTTAGCGACTTAGGAAGAAATACAACAGAGGCGCACTTCCTCCGCCAAGATGTGCATTCCTTCCAAACAGGAGGGCCCATTATAGAAAAAGCAGGCCTGCCTGCTCCCTAAATGAACCACACAGTATTGGGATTGTCATTAGCTCCGATCAGGCAATGAAGAACTTCAGACAACCGAAGCCAATGCGTTATAAAGCCCGGGCACAGTGGCCTTCTGGCACTGGGGATTTCTGAGCTATTTATTTATTTATTATTATTATTATTGCAGGTCCCACTCCCCCAGGTGCAGCCATCCCAGCTCTGCAGGGCCCATGTAACAAGGCGATAGTATCTAAGAAATAATGAGCGAAGGAGCGCTGTTCTTTCTTCCAGAGCAATCTTAGGTGCGATCTTACACCGTAAAGGACTGGATCAATACTGCCAGCAGCCAGCCGCTCGATACCCGCTGAATTATTGCTTCATTTTTCTTCTTATTATAGATGAGTTGTGTTATTATTTTCCCCAAATCGATATTTTACAACCTTTTTTATCCGTTTCTCCATAAATTTTGTGATTACTTTAAACTGGGAATTCCGGTACACTAAATAAGATGCACTATGTGAAGAGGACAGAATGTACTGCCATGTTTTTTGTTTTTGTTTTTGTTTTACTCTTTTAGACACAATGCCTCGTTTAAAGACACATCATAATCAATAGCTGAAGGAACATTTTCTGGTAAAAAAGTTTACCATAACCCTGTGCTCACAAAATAAAAGTGCAAATCCTTTAAAAAAGCAGCAGCCCAAACAACATAAAGCTGAAACAACACAAAAGGTGGCGCGATTGATCAGCACTTTGCATCTGAAATTTCATTCCTAATGCTCCTTCTTCCCTCCAGTTAAAGGGCCAATGCAATTCCCTTAAATTGTTTCTCACAAAGGAGATAACTCTTGCACCTTGGAGAGACTTAATTGGCTTCTATAGCTGTCTCCTGCTAAGTGTTTAAAACATCAGCAAATCAAATCATGTAAACCCATACCCTGCTCTGCTGTCAGTTTGCTCCAAGCTTGATTATTTAGAGGTTCACATTAGCAGCGCCTACACTTAACGAAAGAGATTGGGAATATACTCCCTCTGTGAGTTCCGGGACGACTTGAGTTAATTCTATGCTTCCTATGAAATAATGCGTGTTATTTGGCAGAGAATGCTCAGTGGTAACTAAATAATCATTATAGTGCAGCCAGTGGTAATTACATGGTAATTCACATTAACTTCATCATAAGCACTGCATTTTTCACTATATCCATCTGAGAATGAGGCAGAATCATAGTCTTTCATTTCTTTTTAATGCCACCCAAAATAAAAATAAAGTGAAGTCATTTTAAGGACAGGAGGACAAGGAATATAACCCGGGTGAGTTAAGCTACAGATTTCATTAGAGAAAGGCTTAAATCCATTAAGTCTAATTAGACATGACATCCCAGAATTCGCAAACAATAGTTCTAATAAACTCATTAAAAATTTTGGTGGCTTCCTTAGAAAATGGGAGAATATTATATTATAGGCTGTTATATTGCATTAAGCTTTTATAATTTTATATGGGCTCTTCTCTTTTTATGTAAAAGCCTACGAAACTTTATAAGAATAGTTCTGCTTAAATCAATGAGTCTTAAACAACAATGTACTTCATGTAACATGCACTTAATAATGTAATAAACTATTCTAAGTAGTATAGAATAAAAAGGAAAGCACTTTATTCTGATTGGCCGAGAAGTAACCGGATATAGGGACTCAATTCCTTATAGCATTGCAGTGCACGATTTACAATCAAATCGCCATTTACATACACATTATTTAATTTGGGCAATTATGAAGCCCTGAAACCACTTTTTCCTTACAATCTGGATCTTCAGAAAGGCTCACACCATGAATGCATCATATATAAGTACACCAAAAAGCATTCTGAGAAGAAAGCGGTCGGAAGCACTCTAATCAAATACTTATATTAGTGGATTAAATTAGGTCTGTTTTTAAATGAACCACCATAATTAGCTGTAGTTGGGGAAGTGGAAAGAATATATTTTACTTTTTACTCATTACAATGGACAATTGGTCTTTTTTTTTCTCCTTTCATTTCACCAAAAGCTGACTGCCTTCTTAGGAAGGTCTGAAAAAAAGTATTTTATTTGAACTCTAACACAAGCCCCAAGCAAAGGTCTAGAGCAGAACTCCCTTGTGCCATCTGGATCTTGGGGTATGAATTGGGATGTTTCAGTGACACAGCAACATCCTCATCTTCGATCATTGCAAGGCTGGCCTGGTAATGATTCACTCATCCGTCCATGTCAGCCAGTTGGGCAGCAAACAGTAGCCCAAACCCTCCCCACTATAGAGAACCCCTTCCCAGGCAGGTCTTAATCTGGTCCCCAATAACCATCACTAGCAGTATTTCTCTCTCAGGGTCCCTGATGATGATGATTTAGCCTCCAAACCACTAAACCGAAGATCATATGGCAAAGCTGATCACCCCTCCTCTCCTCTGGGACTTCCAGGGAACTGAGATTTAAAGCATAATGCAGGGTCCACAGATGCCCTAGGACTGAGCAGGAATGTCCCCATCTATCCCCACAGGCTCCAAGTACAGGCACACAGTGGGGACAGCACATTCAGGAGGCCCTGCCAAGTCCCTCCCTGATCTGGACCTCAGGAATCTGACCTTCCAGGCCCAATGAGGTGTCCTGACAGCATGCTGGTGTCTGACAGCATCCTTTCATAAAAAGACAAGATGAAGGAAATTCCTTAGATTGCTTGAATCCACTTCCCTAATGGTGAAATGGCCCTTGAATGTTTTGTGGGACTTTGATTTACTCAGAGGTGAAGAAAATCTCCTTTTATTGATCAACAGAAAAATCAGACCAGTGATGCCCATAATGCTTTTTTAAAAAACAGAACACATCTTGGAGAGCCAAGCTCTCAATATGCTATACTGTCTCATCCTTTCCTGGAGAGTCTACCCAAAGACTGATGACCTTGAAAAGGTCAAACTGATCTTGCCAGATGACCATGGCAATGTCAGTTGAATGATTTTCATAAATGTTACAAAAAGTGTAATGTCTTTACCTATTTGTAAATATGGAAGTCTATTCACAAAGTAATTTAAAAATTCATTTATATATGATTTGTTCTGGCTCTGAATATAAATCAATCCTGTGTTAGTTTGGGCCTCAGTTGACTCCTATACAAGTTGGGATATTGGTCAGGCTACCTCCAGGGGTATTTTTTCATGTCTAGAATTCAGGCTAAAATTGTCTAGTCTCTGCAATTCTTTGTTATAAGATCTAGCACTAGTTGAACACTTACTATATTCCATGCCCTGTGCTACACTTTTCACATATGCAGTATCCAACTGAATCTTCACAGAAATCCTACCAGATAGTATCACCCCCATTTGATAGACAAGGTAACAGATTCTTATATTGGTTAAGAAACTAGTTAGATGTTCACTGAGCCAGGGTTCAAACTGGAGTCACTCTTGACTTCAGAGAGCTAGAGTCAAACAGTTTCTGTGTAACTAGATGAGACCAAGGGGAGAGACACAGTGTGAAGACAAGGTTTCAATTGAGGGACCAAAGAAAGGACTCTGGTAAAAAGATCTACCCTAAGTGAGCCAAGTATTTTAAACTCTGGAAGCCTATTTTTTATAATATATATAAAGATAAGGACAATGTGCATAATCAGGTTATCTTTTTTTTTTCCTAATTTTTTTTAAAGATTTATTTTTATTTATTTATACAAGCACTGGGTACAGTCAGAAGCACGGGAGGGCGAGAGAATTCACCAGAGCCAGGGCGGGGAGCAGAGCAGGCAGACTGAAGCACACTGCTGAGGGGAACAGCGGGCGGCAGGAGAGGTCTGCGTGCCATGTGGGACCCTCCTCCGGTGGCCGGGGAGCAGCCGGGGATTGAACCGGTGCTGCAGAGGCTGCGGGCAGCTTCACAACCCAGCGCTCAACTGCTGCGCCACCGGGGAGGCCCAAATCAGGTTATCTTTAAGACTCATGTTCCAGAAATTCATGATGAAACTTTGTAGTCACTCATTTATGCATTCCTCCACTTGGTGATGTGACTGATATCACTGAGTGTTCCCACTCTGTGCTAGGCACTGTGAGACACTGAGATGCAGCAGTAATCATGGCAGACAAGGGTCCTGCTTTCACAGAGCTTTCCAGTGAGAGGCAAAGACTACCCTCAAGCACACAGATAATCCAGAGCACATCAGCAGTGGTAAGTGCTATGAATAAAAGTGCTACAGGATATCAAAGTGTCGATGCTAGAGGGGCAGCCTAAGACTCTCCAAGTCCCCAGTCTAACTAGTGGATTATGTCCATTGGAAACTGACAAAAAAAAAATGGAGTAAAAGTGGTATAAGCCCATTTTGCAGATGTAAACATAGAACAACTAATCAATGACTGGAAGTAATGCAGGTCTAATGTAAGAACTCTTTATGAGGTAACCTAACAGCTCTACCCTCATATTTCACACCTGAAAATAAGGCTAAACATACCTGTCCTCCCTACCTCACAGGTTAACAAAAGAGAATTGATCAGGGAAGACTTGGTGCACTGTGAAACCACATGTTAGTGAATGTGCTTAATTGCACAGACATAAGACAAGACACGCAGAGACTGTACTTTAGCCCTTGACATAACGCTTTCCAATTAGTGACAATAGTTTCACTTTGATGTTAATTATTTTATTAAGTGAAACTCCCAAGCTTTTACAGGATTCTCTATGTCTTCTGAGCCAACCAGAGCAAATGTTTCATTTTTCTTGCTTTAAAGAAATTGGAGAAGTACAAGATCCTCCAACTTGTTCAGCACAGATGCTCCTGGGCCACAATCCTCTACCCGAACCTCCCAGTAGCCTCAGAGCTCAGCCTGGCCTCCGCGGATATTTTAAAAATCAGTTAACTTTAAGAGGAAATGATGCACATGTGTAGAATGACTGGGAAGGCCTTATTCTGAGCATATATTTAAATGTGAATATATTTTTGGCAGTATGCATAGACCTAAATTAACTCCATATTAACTGGGAGTTGGTACTTCCTGACACTAACTCCGGAAGCTGACCCCAAGGGGCTCTACCAGCAGGTCAGGTCCTCCACCCATGATGGAAAGCAGTGAACCCCAGCTCATGTTAACAGGAAAAAGATGAACAATTACATTTGTGAGGCCAAAGAGTGGTGGGGACCAGGGGAGGTCTGCTCTGCTATTGTTGGTCCTGCCCATGATTTAGCGAGTCCCAGCTTCTGTCTTCCCCACTCTGCTGAAAGATTTGGCAGGAAGTCTCTAATCTGACATGAATAAGATGGTTTCCACCTGTACTTTCAGTACCCTGAATAATCTGAGGTCCACTGACAAGCATAAGCATAGTTTATTCACGTCAAAAATATTATGGTGTGTAGTATTCAGTTCATATCAGGGATCATATATGGCAAATAATCTATCAACAAGAAAGGAATGTCAATGTGTTGAAATATATAAATACATGGAAAGAATATCTCCCTGGAAAAAGCAGTTCTCTTGTTATAGATGTAGATGATTTTAAAGTCTGTCTTATGACAATCTACATCCCCAATTATGCTCTTTTATACTAAGTGCCATGGGGGAATGAAATAACCATAAATGATGGTGGTTTGGGGACACTCTCAGAGTTCACCTAAAGAAGTCAGTCAAAAGAAAAAGGGGCATTAGAAAACCAACACAAATTTAGTGACCTTTCCTCGGGGACTGACCTCTTGCTATTACAAACATCAAAACAAGTTTTATAAAGATAGGCTTAAAAATATTGTTTGGAGGGCCTCCCCGGTGGTGCAACGGTTGAGCACTGGGTTGCGAAGCTGCCCGCAGCCTCTGCAGCGCCAGTTCGATCCCGGCCGCCAGGCGAGGGTCCCACATGGCGTGCAGACCTCTCCTGCTGCCCGCTGCTCCACTCAGCAGTGTACTTCCATCCTTCTGCCTGTTCTGCTCTCCGCTCTGGCTCTGGTGAAATCTCTCACCCTCCTGCACTTCTGACTGTACCCAGTGCTTATATAAATAAAAATCTTAAAAAAATAATTAAAAAAATAATGTTTGGAGGTTCACACATAGCAAGTGGTTACTTATGACTCAAGATAAAATTTCCAGCAAAAGCGCCATGCAAAAAGAACTGGATCTCAAACAACTCAGAAGAAAATAAGGTGGCCTAGAAGTTAAGTCTCAGTGCTATCACTGTGACGGCACGAGTTCGACCCAGGCCAAGGAGCTACCCACATGGCACAGCAGACCTCCCCTGTCTCACCTACTGCTACCCTAAGCAGTGTATTTCAGTCAATCTGCCTGTTCTTCTCCCCACTTTGTCTTCGGTGAATTCTCTTACCACCCCCCTGCACCTAGGGCCTACACCCCAGTTCTTCTATGCATAAATAAATTTTAAAAATATCTTTTAAAAATGTTTAAAAAAAAAAGAAAAGAAGATGGACTAGGAACAGCTCTGGTTTTAATGTCAAAGGTGGCCTATGAAGTGTCTGAACAAAAATATAATTCTAAACATGGGGAAACATTAAGTAAGAACTGTAAGTTATATATGTAGTTTTAAATATGTGTGCATAACTAAATGAACATGTGTGATATTGAGTAGACAATAGATAACTCATTTGGTATCTATAACTATGTAGATGGTGAATTTGGCCTCACACTTATAAACATTTTGTTAGGAAAATGGGGGAAATCTTATATTGAAGAGGGCACTCTATTCTGACCTATCTGATGCTGAAAGTTCTACGAAAAGAAAGATGTGCCTATCCAATGAATAGGAAATGATTAAGTAAATCTTGATGTAATCACACGACAGACTTGTGTATGATATACCACCTAAAATGCATTTAGGAAGAATTTGAACAAACACAGGAAATGTTTATTTTACAAACTAAATTACAAAGCAGGGTGCAAAATTATATAAACATACTGCAGTTCACACTGATAAAAATACCTAAGAGTACACAGAGAATATTAGAAGAAAGTATTGAGAAATATTACCAGCAATTATCTCTGAGGTAGGAAATTGGATCTCTTCAACACTTCTCTGTCTTGAAATTTTCTCTATTGAGTATGTGTTATGTGTATAATGACATGATTTGACTAAAATATACCTAAGGCTCCAGTTCCTGTCAGGCACCAAATGTCCTAGAAATCCCCACATGCTCACATCACCAACAATCTTAGGTGAGGGAATCATCAGTTCCAAAAATGAACAGGCTGAAGCAGCAGTCAAGAGGCTGCTGGAGAACCCTGGATCCAGTTCTGCCTTTCCTGTCTATAGAACCCTTGGAAGTCCCTCAGCCGCTTAGGGTTTCTTATCTTTAAAATGGGTTGATAGAGAGAGGTTTACCCAGACTCTCGAGGGGAAGTATTTGACATTTCAGTAATGCAAAAAGGAGATTGAGAAAAAAGATAAGGTGAAAATAAGTTTGGAACAGGAAAGAATAGGCTGAAAGTCAAGAAAGGTGGTTGGGAGCCAACCGGAGTAGAAAGTGGGTAGAGAAGAGAGTTCTAGTGTTACAGGGAGGGTGACTGGCCTGGTGCTGTGCACTTGCATGCTTTTGAGCTTCAGATGTTAAGTGCTTTGGATGAGTTCCCATTTTTACTTACAGAATACATGGCACTGCTTCACAGCAGGGGGCTGTTTTGGGGATTCACTGACACCCCCCCTCCAGGTGATTCAGGTTGAATCACAAAGGACTCCACACTGGCTGAATCTAATTCTACTTCCCCCAGGAGCTGGTCCCAACCGCTAACACACCAGGCCCTCTGAGACATCAGCCTCTGGGTTCCAAATACACTCAGCCAGAGCGGCCCTGGGAGAAAGAAGGACAGGACAGGCAGCCCGAGCTCAACACGGCTGTGCTTCCACAGGAAGCTCAGCCTGTCTCACTGTAAGATCCCGCCAAGGGATGAAATGATTCTCAAACACCTACCTGCCCTGAGGTTTACCATATAGCATTAAGTGAAAAAGAAAAACTGCCTAATACCTTGGGAGGTGGCACCCATTTTGGTAGGTTTCGGCACAGGAAGGAGCCGAGCCCTGAGCCACTGCAAGTCACTGCTGCAGTTAATGTTCAGAGTGTTTTAAAACCGACAGAGACGTGGGCGATTTTAATATTGTTGTAATTACTTTCTATTGGTGCTCCCTCAGTTTTCTGAAATCAGCATATACTACTTTGTGAGAAAGAAAGAAAAAAACAAGTTTCATGTGCTGGTGCGTGCCACATCACTTAGTTCACAGTGAACAGAAAGACTAGCATCTACAGTTCTGCCAATGCGGGCAAATGAAAGAGAAAATAATCAAACATTTGGAATAAATGAATAAATCTCAGGAAAGGAGAAAAAAATAAATTCAGTTGTGTCTCCCTTTCTATCCCCCCACCAAGAAATTAGAGAAAGTGTGTATGTGTGTGCGTGCGTGTGTGCGCGTGTAATTAAAAAACTGAAGGGTTAGTTTATCATGATGCTGGGGGGAAAAGCAAAAACAAAAGCCTTGAAAACCTCCAAAAAGTTTATTGGCTTTGAAAACCAAATCATGTTATATCACTCTAAAGAGATTAGAGGTTCAAGACTTTATAGCATTGCATTACATTGGCAAGAATACATCTCAAGTTCAGTTCCTACCTTTATTGTTAATAGCTTTCTAATCCCCGAGCAGAAATTTATAGTTTGGAAACAGCAACACATCTTAAAGATTAAAGCCAGGTGACAAATAGATCGTGTCCCTTAATAACCAAATCACATGCCTTAGATTGGGGAAGCTTATCTGCTTTTTCCTTCTATACGGTTTCATTGGTAGGAAATACTTTATATCCCTATTACATGAATGATGAATGGGACCACTGGTTACGCTCCCTTATTTGCTTGGCTGTAGTCAATATGTTTTCTTTGGACGGGGATTTCTGTGATTTATCTCTCTCCCGGTCTTATCACTTATTAACTCTGAGTAGACAGGAAACACCAAGGTCGTCTATACGGCCTAGTGGCCATTTAGGCCTCTCATGTCAGTGAAAATCTCCCTTTTAATGATCCTCCTACACTAGCTACTCAAGTCCTGATTACACTGCACTCCAAATAGGAAAGAAAGGTCATATTTCTTGGAAAGCATGTACATAAAATATGCAAAATAATATGCTTCCTTGAGACCAGCTTTATTCTTTTCAGAAAGGGCTTTCGTTATTTCACAGATGCCAAGGACAGTGGCCTCTGCTAGTGATTCTCATGGCTGCCTGTCCCGTTACGGAACCAATAGAGTTTAACTTCACAAAAGCCCTCGAGGTCCGAATCACCTATGGCATCCAGCTACATGAACCAGGAGAATCTGATTTCGTGCATAAAAAAGGCCCCTGAAGTGGAGAAGCATCCTGGGTTGCACTCTTTGGATCACAAAAGCCAAAGGAATCAACATTCCCTATGCCTTGAATTCTTTTCTTTGTATGTAAATGGTTCATTTGGAGTCATATTCAAGACATGTGGACGGGAGCAGCCTGTTAATTTTTCTTTCTTCTTGGGTCTTTTCCAATTAGGACACCGCCAAGGCAGAACCGCGAGCACAGTGTTCGTGACACTGCCTTTTCTCAGCTGAATCCTAAGTGAAAACAATTTGATCTGAAAGAAAACACATTCTTCTTTCCCCGATCCTTCCTGAGTTTGCTTAGGCCTGCCTTCACAACAATTCCCATGTGCACGGCGTTAGCCTCTGCCCATTCTTTCGCTGATATGCAGAAGACCCTTGGGACACCCAGAGAAGGGCAGGGCCCACCTGTCCATTAAGCCAAGGAAGCCCAAAATCTACTTGCCTCAAGCCCCCTGTCTCTCTCACCCCTACAGCCAAGCTCTCTCCAGGTCCTGTCCACTTCCCCTCTGAAATCTCTCCTGAACATCTCTCTTTACTCCACCTCCATCCATTACCACCAAATCAAAGTCACTGATCTCTGTCCCCGATGACCGTGGTGACCTCCTCACCGGTCCTCTTAAACCCACTCTGCTTTCCCATGCTCCATCTAGTCAGAGTTGGGTGTTTTCCAAAATGCAATCTCTTCACGGTCACCTGTCATTTCTGATGCTGCCTATTGTACCTAAGATGACGGAGAAACTCATCCCGTGCCTTATGAGACTTGCCCTTGCACTCTTCTTAGTCTCCCACCCCCTACAAGGTCTCTTGAGTTTTCAGCCTTCCTGGCACACTTCCAGCCTTCCAGAATACCACATTTCCTCCCATTCAGTGCCTTCTTACTCACTTCTAAAAGCTCATTCTCTCTTTCCCCAGTCCACCCTATTATCCCCCCTTTGACTTGCCAGCTTCACTCTCAATCATCTTGCAGCCTCAGCTCCTGCATCTTTCAGAAGGAAACTATTTCTAACTGGCCCATTGGAGTTCCTTTGTTATATGCTTGACTGAAACTCTGTTCCAGTCTTTTAGGGCACTTGACCAGATTTGAAATGATAAACTTCTACATGTTCCTCTTACACTATACAATCAATGAGAACACAGGCAGTATCTGCTTTTCCTCACCACTGTACTAGATACTGCCTAGAATAGAACACGTAACCCATACATATTTGAGAGATGAGTGAATCAAGTAACAAAAATGGTAAAATCAGAAAAACAGGTAGGTCTTTTGACTCCTGGCCTACTGCCTAGAAAGAACACATTTCTGTAACCATGATGAAAGCGAGCACATGTAAAGTGTGCTCTAGTGACCATCCTTTCTTTGGATTTTCAAAAGAGACATTTTCCCATTGTCTGCTTCCCTTCTTTCTGAGTTTACTTTTATTGAACACCCACAACACACCAGGTACTATATGCGCAGGCAGTATGTGTGGGTACTATCAAAATGTCCCCATTGTACAGATGAGAAAATGAACCATATTGATAATATAGAATCAACCTAGTTTTTTCTTTAACAGAAACCCCACTACTGTGTTCTCCTTCATGTAAAATTTCAAGTGAAAATGGACAGATTCTTAATTAACACCTTATATTTACGTCCCATGTCATCTAGACCTCAAAAATCAATGAGGACTACATTGATCCCTGGCAATTTTGTCAATCAATTATTAAAGAACACTTATGGCAAGTAAGATATGGACTCAAGTTGCTGCAACACAGTGTATTGAGTATATAAGATCAGGGGAGGTGAGTTCTCTCCTCACAGAGCTGGTAGACTTTGTGATTTGTCTACCCAACAAGAGAGCGAAGGCCATGAAGAAGTGAGGGTGAGAGACAGAAGGCATACACATTCCACAAGAGAGAGCCAAGGATAGAGGTTCTGTCCATCAAGACAAGCCAAGGGAACAACAAGATCACCTGGTCCAACGGGCTTATGTTACAAGGAAGTGACTGGAGCCTAGAACATGGAAGCACTCGTCCTAAGTCTCAGTGCCAGGCAGCCACAGACTGGGGTTCCTAGGCCACCTTGTTCTCAGCCCAGGGCTCTATCCACTAGAGGGCAGTGGTCAAGGACCGTGCCAGAGGGGAACCAGACTTTGAACCAGATCTCACAGAGGAATTATGTCTGAAGTTGCTCAGTGTGAAGTTAGCTTGAGGCATAATGAAGGGACAGGTTTGCATGGAACTGGGAAAACACTGGGCCTGGACACAGATCTGTGCATGCCAAGCCCAGGGGCTACGTGCTGTAAATGGTGAACAGGTAAGACAGATGTCTCCACAGGGCAATGCTATGAAAGTGATTGCCAACGGTTCCTATGGGAATGAATTTGTGTAAGAAGAAGCTGAAGAACGTGAGATTGTTGAGGTACAAAGTCACCACTTTTCCTCTAAAAATGAGGACATTGTTTCTCCTACAATGACAGACTTCATTTATGGAGGAGGTGTCCAAGAACGAGAGATAGAACTTTCTGCAAGTATAGCTGAAAATCACTTAAATACCTTTGAAGGGGGCTGGCGAGGGGTTTTACTCACATTACTTATGGCCCCTAGAGAAGGGGTTAAAGTCTGGAATGGAACACAGGTCTTTTGTCCCTGAAAAATCCACAGAACTTTATCAAGTAGGGTACTGCCTTATAATAATATATATTGTTTAAGGCCACTCCTGAGAAAATATCTGTCCTATCACAGTTGCTACCTTTACATTTAAAAGTCTCTTTTACATGCTACCTTATCTATATTTAGCTCTTTTTAATCTGTGGTATATTGGTGTTACTCGTATCTTTAATTTACTAATGCCTACCATTTTGTTACTAAAAAGTCTTAAGGGACTTTTTTAGTCCTCTAGGAAAAGGATGGTGAAGATAATACACATGAAATGTTTACACCATGTAATGGACTCACCAAGCAATGAATGAATAACCATCATTCATTAATGGAAAATACTGATATCTGACTAGGCATTCATGTCAGCTCACGCTAGGAGCTCTCTCTATATATGTATCTCTCTGATGCTAAAAACAACCAAAGATGAGGTGACTGTGGTTCAGAGACATTATATGATGTCTCCAAAATATCCTCTCTAATGAATGGTGGAGCCAAGAAGTGGGTCTCCATGAACCCAAGTCCTCAACCACTAGGCTACATTGCACACTTTGGGGAGAAGGGGAGAAAAAAGAGGTGATGGCTGTGAGCAAGGGAAGTGGGGATGGAGAGAGCACAGGGCAATGAGGAGGGAAACATGAGAAACCTGGAGGACAAGGTGTATATTCACAAAGCAGGTTCTGCCATCCAGACCCCTTCTACATGTGAGGTTATTTGGCACATGAGGTACAAACAGGAAGTATTCCAGGAAGAATTCTCATTTTAAAGTCAATTTTGAGACTATCATACAGGAATTTGGGTTCATCCTTCCCTAAGGGCAGGAAGTTTGGTAGGAAATGTTTGAAATGAGAGAACCTGGCATGAGCAATGACTTCCATCACCAAGCACCAGAGCTGCTCAGTGTACATTCATTGATTCATTGGGGTTTTCCACTAAGTTGGGGGCATAGGCAGTACACAGCTCTCACTGCACCCTGAGTTAATGGACCATCATCCCGGTGAACTTTTTCTTCAGCCCTATTTTCCCCCAAATTAGCAAGCTCTCCAATGGAGAAATTCAGAAGGAAGACTGAAAACTACATCTAAATTTTGCCATCTCTTATCAGAAAAACCAATTCTAAGAACTTTGGAGAAGCAGCAAAATGTTTCTAAGAGTTTCCAAGGTTACTCGAAGCTTAGCAGGAAAGATAACCATCCTAAAAGATCCAAGTCACTTAAAGATGTAATAACTACAGGAAAGCAAGTTTTGAGAATGACAGAAGTTTGGGGAGGATCCCTTCTGGGGATTTACTTGCTGTTAGGAAGTCCCCACCAAACATATAGTTAAAAGGCCTTGAAAACAATCCTGTTGTTAGAACAGGTTTTTGCTTCCTTCTTCACCCAAAACATCATTTAATATTTTAATATTTAGAGTCAGCCTTGCCCTGCATGTATGTAAAAGTAACTGGTCACAACCCTCAGGTCTGGGAAGTGCATCAAGTCGGGATGCATTTTGTTTCCTCACCCTGGGCAAACCTAGGAGAGCGGCACATCTGGCTGCTTCCTAGAATTCCACCTATGGCCCTGGCCGGAAGATGCATAAGGAGAGGGCACTCGGAGTCCTCACATGGAGCCAGCTTGCAGGCAATCTGTGTCTGGTCAGATTCAATCCTCCCTCCCAAAAAAGTCTGTCCTTATTTGCATAGATTAGGCCATGCTGTTCCTGTCTCCGCTTTTTTCTTTTTTTTTGATTATGGATTTGCAGAGATTTCCACACACACCCTTAAACTCTCACGCACTCAGAAAACAGCAACAGTGCCTTCTTTTGGGTGGTGACTTTTCAGTTTTAGGCACTTTTTTTTTTTTTTTGCAAAGGGAAAAATTCCAAGTGACATTCCACTAAGAAACAAGAGGGCTGGCTCACCCCATCCAGAAAACCAAGCCTCGAGTCTTAAAATGCTGTGGACATTAAAGAAATGAAGTGTGAGCTTCTGTGGGTGGGTGGGGAGGGGGCTGCACATTTACAATGACTCTGTTCACATAGAAAGAACAAAGGCTTCACAGCCCAGTCCTTCCTCCACTAATCAGTATGACAAAGCAGAGAGGGAAACTGAGTAAATGACAAGGGGCCAGCCATCCGGCCATGAACATGTGAGCCATGTGTGGCTGGGGCATTTAATGCTAAGGATCGAGAGGTCTCTGTGTACTTCACTCATTAACAGAGAGGCCCTTTTGTTAAAAATGATGAATATCACAGTGACAGCTAACAGCCACTATATCAGTGAGGAAGTTTTTATGCCAGTTTCTTCAAAATTTTATTTTCCCAATGTGGGGAGAGGTTATACTGCCTCCTAGAATACTTAAAAAACAAAGTCTCCCCATCTGTTGCCTACACGGGGAGGCAGATCAGCAGAAGTCTTCTTTTCTTACTTTAAATTTCCCGCATATCCCTCACGTGCACACACACCCAGGATTGCTCCCACTCATCCTTCAAGGTCTTGCTAGCCTTGCAGATCTCTCCCTTCCCCTCTTTGATCTCAATTCCCATTTGATACAGGTTTTCCCAGACATGATTTCTTAAATTGATGGCAATTTTTTTTAACGGTTAAAAAATTCCCAACTGTGATAGGTCCCTGAGCTATTTTCTTTTGAGAATTTAAGTAATTTAATGGGGATGATTTTTTTTTTTTTTGAAACTTTTATAGCCAGGTGGCTCAGGGGGATATTTTGGTGAACCCTGATTAAAAATAATTTCTTCTAAATGAGACCTGACCACAGAATGGAACCATTCATGGGCAGGGGCCTGTCACCCAAGCGGAAGCATGCCTGAGTGCCTCTCCCACCTTCCTCCACACATGCATTTTCGTCTTCCTCGTCTTCTTCTCCTTTTCTTGTTCTTAATAGCAGAGTAAATAAGCAGCCAGCAAGGCCTAAATGTTTTCAGCCAAAAACAGAGTCCAAACTCCTCAGAGAAAACATTTGGCCTCTGTGGTTTTGTAATATGTTCCAGAACACCGAGTTCAGCGAGGAACATTGTGAAAAACTCCCATCCACTGGAATGATGGTGGAGAATGTTACAGTATCAGAAGCTTCAATTGGTCCTTTTCCTGCAGGCCCATAATGAGGCTTGTAAAAAAAAAAAAAAAATAGTGCTATGTGGAAGTTCTCATGGGAAAAATGAATGGCAAGAAATCCTAGCTTTAAAAGAAACAGCTAATCTGCTAGTTTGATTGTTCTTCAAAACTTACACTGAACCAATGAGCCTAATTAAAAACACTTGGCCTACTTCTCTAAAGCATCATAGCTTTCTCTATGCTTCGTTTGTATACACCACAAAACTCCAGATAGACTATTATTTTTTCAAGCCCTCACTAACAAAGTGCTGACTTGGTTGGGATGGCTGAGCTAATTTCTTGAACTCAGTGTGAAACCTTAGCTAAACAAAATTGTGGTAATTTTCCTTAATTTGTAAAAGTGATTGGAGTGCAAACAAAATTTTCCTCTTGGGTCAATCCTATAATTTTCAATTAACTAAAACTAATCGCCAGGCAGGCACCAAACCTGCATTTTGTTTAAAGGGCTGGGAGGCATTTCCATGGGTCAGGATGCATTAATTGTTTTTATAATTTTGAGAGAGACACTGAGAAGTGTGGTTGGTTTTATATTAAAATACAAAAGGGAAGAGACTTTGAGGTAAAATGTCAGCGTGAAATGAAAAGTTTCCATTGGATCAATTGCAGGGTTAGGACTGATCAGCATGTGTGAACAGAGCTGTCCCTTCTCTGCTCTGGAGTCCATGCGTCCCCGGGGGCGATGGGCCTCAACTGAGAGCAACCTGCACCAGGTCCTGGGAACAGTTACCCAGATGGCTGCCACTACGCAGCGACCCTAGAATGTCCCTCCATTCGGTGGGCTCCTTGGACCAGGGTCTTCCACCTCACCTGGGAGCTAGTTAGAAATGTAGATTCTCAGGTCTCCCCCAGAGCTACAGAACCAGAATTTGCATTCTACAAACCTCCCTGGGTGTCTGGTTTGCATATTACAAAGTGAGGATCTGCCAAAATACACGAGGCACAAAGACTGCCTCCATGTGGTTCCACAGACAACTTGCCTGGTCGGGAGCAAATTCACATTCACCATAGAACATTCGTTTCTTACCAAGAGGCGGGGCCGCGTGCCCAGGCTTTTCGGGGAACAAAAATACAGCTTTCCGGGAAGAAAGCACCACCCCAGAATTTAAGATGAAAACTACCAATTGTCTTGAACACAAATGCCATGCCTAGGCTAGAAGCAAGTCGGACTGTTGTTCAAAGCACATCCCAACTCCATACAACAAACAAGCCCCAACACAGATGTCTCACGCAGAGCCAGATGGGCTAGAACTTCGTCCTCCTTACTTTCTCATGTAGCTTCCTTAGGTATTGAACCAGTTATTTCAATTAACCCTTCATTCAACACAGATTCCGAGATGAATTCTTTAATGCTACTAGTAATAATAAATGTAATAATGAAGCAACTCATTTGGTCATGCATGTGATGAAAGGGATAAAGAAAGCAGGTCTTAACACAAACTAGAATTGGAAGTAAATGATACACTTAATTAAACACTCTGAAGAAAGGGCCAAGGTAGCCCCGTGCACTACCGTCTGCAGCAGCAGCTCCTACCTGTGTAGATGAATCTTCCAGGCGTCCCTTTGCAGAACTGCTTGGATTTGTAGGACAAGGTGACTTCCACCACCCCGGGGATGTGCCGAGGAGGGGTCTGCACACGGATGGCGTGAGGAGTGATCAGCTGGAGGAGAACATAGAGGGGACTGTTATCGCCACAGGTCAAGGACTCCTTTCTCAGCGTCCCTCTCAGCTCTCAATAAACAAAGCTTTAAAACACACAATGAAGCTGTCAGTGTTTAAATACTAGCCTGACAGAACCCACAGAAAGGGCCCTGACAGCAACACTACAAGTGCCCACCGGGGCCCTAACGACGTTATCTCCTCCCGCCTCCACAGGGGGGTTCCCTGCTTTCCTGACTGGGAAAGTGGACCTGGCCGAGCAGAACGACTGATCTCCTACAGGACATCCTTTGGGAAATCTCTGAAGCAGGCACCCCTGAGCTGGGCTCTGCCGGCATCTACAGAAGCTGGTAGACCTGGTGTCTGAACTGAGCACGTGGACAGAGGACGTCAGTGGGGAAGGATCCGTTCACTGCAGGGGCATGTCAGGAAGCACCCCTGGAAACCAACAGGGTACATTAACTACCAGAGACACAATCAAAGAGCTTCAGAGGGAAAGCAAAGAGGCGGCCTCCCCGGAGTAACTCGTGGACCTGGCAGAACTCAGGACTGTCCATACAAGGGACATGGGCTGTTGGGGCAGGGGCGGCAGGGCGCTCGCTGGTCCCTTGCTGCTCCCCGAGGTGACACCGCGTGCACAGTGGGAAAGTTCGATCCTGAATCCTATCGACAATCGGCCTGCACTGTGAAGCAGCATTTTTTATTACTCTTATCTGTGTTTATAGAACTAAAATGTTATTAGTGGCCATAAAATGGGCATTATCTTGTTCTTTGAAAAATCCAGTCCTGGAATTTGACTGGCTGACCTCTGATGGAGCCGGGTTTACGGGCTAACTCTGTGGTGCCCGCCATTGACCACTCGGCCACTTTAATAGCCACTTAGTGTTTGTAGTACTGAGTCAGCCTACAAGCGATTATCACTCTGGTTTGTTCGAACTTGTTTGTGCTGCTCTTAGGGGGATAAGTTAGAAAGGGTTTTTATTTGAACGTGCAAACATCTCGCCCTGAGAATCACCTGTGACACGCACAAATGCCAGCCCTAGGTCCCACCACCCTGTCCTACCACCAAGTTGTCCTACCACCAAGTCCTGGGGGAAAGTGTGAGAAAATTGGTAAGGCCCAAAAGTGATTTCTGTCAACTGCTCCTTCTGGGAATGTAACAAGACTGCATAAAAATTTACTTTATCTGAGCAAGAAGAAATACCTATCCCAAGCCCAATTCTGCTGACAGATGATTAGATAAAGAAGGTGTGGCCTAGACACACAGTGGAATATTATTCAGCGATAAGAAAAGATGAGACTCTGCCATTGACAGCAAAATGGAGGGAGTTCAAGGGAATTATGTCAGGTAAAGCAAGTCAGAATGACCAAGACAAATACTGGACATCTATATAGCAGACAAATCCACAAAACACTTATAAAAACCAGTGGACATTAATAAGTGTAGTGGTATCTGAGGTTAAGAGTGAGCTGGGAGGGAAAAGGGTCAAGGAGACATAAGACATGGGGATGAGGAAATTTTAAAAAAAGAAAAAGAAATTCCTGTTCTCTTTCACAGAAAGTGTGGACCCTCAGTTTATTTGCTGGAGACGCAAAAGGATCTTCAGGAAGGCCATGTTCTGTGCTCCTTGCTCCTGGAGGCTGGGTTCATCCATCACCCTGGCTGGGTTTGCGGATGGCTAAGGGTTTCCCCATAAAAGCACAAAAGAGTTACTTAAAAAGTTTTGTCCTTTTCATATTGAAATTCTCCCCCAATGCACCGTTTTTTTTGTTGTTTTTTTTTTTTAAATAAGCAAAGTGTCAATTTAGCTTCATAAATCAAGTCACCATTTGGAACACCCCTTATTACAATTTGCACAATACAGAGAAGCCCTAAGGAACTACGGCGGCATGAGGGGCTGTTTTCCCCTGTATTAAATGACCCCAGAGAGTGCTGGGTTTTAAAGAATTTTTATTTTATTCACTTTCCTTGTCTTTTTCCGGCTGGTGTCCTTTGTACCTTCCTATCTGTTCTCATCTATGAGCATCAAAATGAGGAAATCAAGTTTAGTATTGTATAGAGAATAGAAAGCAAATGACTCTGAAGGGCGGTAAAAGCTGATCCTCAAAGATGTATAGTTTCAACTCTTCAGAGAATGCAACTGCAATGCTGAGAATTAACAGAGTTCCTAGGAAGTACATTGTGAGGACTTTACAAACAGTAGGAGGGTTAGAATTGGGTATTATTGCCCCTTTTTTCAGAAGTGAAAACAGAATTTCAAGATGGTAAAGATCACCCTTGTTAGAGCAAAAGATGAGATGAATGCAGTTCAAAAAATGAGAGACATTTTCAATCACAGAAATTATTCATAGGGATACTCTGCAAAGGTGGTGACAAACTCAGATTGTCCAGAGCCAAAGACTGCGTGTGTGTGTGTGTGTGTGTCTGTCCCCGGGCTATACCTACTTATCATTCACTGCCTGGTCCTCAGCTGTGGTTCCCAATTGGAGGTCGCCAAATGGTTATACTCCGATGAGGTGACATGTTTCTATTTTTTAAGAGTTACTTGGGATGCAGAGTAACATTAGTTCCCTATAATAGGGAACTCAATGAGTTAGAAAATACTTCCCCTTTTCTCAGGGAAAATAAATTCAAATGATGGAACAATATTTAGTAAATAGATGGAGGCATCTTTCTTGAGTTGCTCTTCTGAGGAACAAAATTCATGGACCTGATGAATTCATCAGATGTGACTGTAATGAAAACTACTGACTTGAGAGTGGAGTGTTGGCATAAAGCATGAGGCTCTGGAAATCCAAACAAGTTTCCACTTTTAATTGATTGCTCTAACTAAAGCAGAAATTCTTTCTTGAAATAGCTGTCCTTCACAAATGAAGGGGGACAGGGATCATCATCACCACAGAATAAGTTGGCTGGTTTTCTCCTGCTGTGCACATTAGGCTGGAAACAGTCCCTACACGTGGCCCATGATATGAAGGGTTTGCAGAGAAAGAACATTATATCCAACTTTTATAAATTTGAAAGAATAAACTTATTTACTAATCAAAGAATCATAGAATTTACTGCAGGAAGAAGGATCAGTGAGCATTGCAATCTAACCCTCTCGTTTTAACAGCTAGGGACACAAAGTCCAGAAAAGTGGAGTGACTTCGAAAATTGATACAACATCATAGGAGAAGGACAGGGTCTAGATGAGGAAGAACAGAACCCAGCCCTCCCCACCTTCCACCCCAGACTGTTCTATCCTGATTGAACTAAGGCAGGAAGGGCTCTATCAAACCTAAAATCCCCAAATCCCATCCCTGGAAAATTATGTTTTCTGTTTTGCCCTCTCTATATACTAACTATATAATTAAGAATGTAATACTTTTTATTTTTGTAAAGATTTATTTATTTATGCATACAAGAGCTGGGGTACAGGCCAGAGGTACAGGGATGAGAGGATTCACCAGAGACAGAGTGGGGAACAGAACAAGCAGATCGACTGAAATACACGCTGAGGGGAGCAGTGGGAGAGACAAGAGAGGTCTGCTGTACCATGTGGGTAGCTCACAAACTGGAGATTGAACTCATGCTGCAGTGGCTGTGGATAGCTTCATAGTGCTGAGACTTAACTCCTTGTGCCACTAGGGAGGCTCCTGAGAACTTAATACTTTTTAAATGATGATCTTTTTGTTTAAAAGACTTATTTTAAAAGGAAACTTTCTATCACTACTATAACTGGATAACTGGTCTCCCCTGCCCATATAAGAAGATCAGTGGATAGCAGCCTTAAAGGGAATACAACATTGCTCACTGCTAGCTACATGCTGTTGACACCCACAGAGGCATGCTGGAAGGGAGATTAGCTTGAGTTAGCAGGGGCAGACTTGTTATCCCAACTCAGATAACAGAAAAAAAAAAAGAAATTAAAAGAATTAAAAAGAATTAAAAGAAAAAAAAGAATAACTTTGTCCCCATGTGATTCATTTCTCCTAATGTCTGTCAAATCCAAGTTGCCTCCTATATTCTGAGGAGCAGATGCCCCAGACTTTGGGAATGCTGTTTAACTTCCTTTAAGTCACACACCAGGTGAGCTGAGCCGAAAATAGTATTCCCAAACTCTGGCATCTGACACAATTTTCTTATTTCTTGGGAGTCTCCATTTCCTTCACTTCTGTGACCCTAGTTATAAGACTTCAGTCTTAAAGTGTCTGATAGTTTCCTGAAACACCTCTACATTCACTGTCTTTTAAAGCCCACCCTTGTGGGTATGTATTCCAGATGGGGAAAGTTAAGGATCAGGTTATCTATTTGAAATCCGAGGAAGAAAACAGATATCTTATGCCTATAAATACGTATTTCCCAGAACTTGTCCCTTATTCATTGGGTCCTGTTTACCTCATCTGCCAAATTTTCCTTTCTGCCAACTTGTTAACTGAAGAAATTTCACAAGTTTGGTCCTATACTTTCTTCTCTTTTTACTTGCCTAAGATTTCTTGAGTTCAGTCCTGACTCAACCACCGGAGCTCACCCAACTGCCAAATCTGCACTTGGAGTTTTGAATGCTCTGGTCAAGCACCAAACTCCTCTGAGCAGCCAGGTAACAGATTCCCCAAACACACCTTCCTGCCACCTCCACCTCAACATGATGCACATTAAATTCTTCATCTTGCCACTTACGACCCTATGTCTTGCTCTGGAATTCCCTCTCTCGATCACAGGACCACTAGCCTTTGCATCACTCAAAATACACCACTTAGGGTCCTCTTTAATTTTTCTGCTTCCAATTTTTCTCTTAGTCATGTTGATCTTCCCCCACTGAGCTCCACCAGCTCTTGTTTCTGTACTTTCTTCTGTTCATCTTGCCACCATTTCTCACTAAGCCTGTGACAATTTTATAAGGGCTTTCCTAATGCTCTCTGCTTTCTCCACCAGACTTATCATCTTCCATATGACCTCTTCATGGCAATCCCAGAGTGAAAACCCTCTGCCCCACCCCCCAACCATGCACACAGTCTTTGTCTAAACTCCTCGGCATACGGTGCAGGGGGCTCTGAGGTCTGACAGTCCATCTCTCTCTAGTTATTACTCTTACTTTGCCTTTCCACATCCAGGAGAATGGGGTGCACAGAGAGCTGGCGCCCTGACCAGACACCTTTGCTTTTTCCATGCCATTTCTTGCCTAAATGTGCCGCGAGTGAAATTCTACTTGTTTGTTAAGACCCTAACCATATATTCTCCACCAGAAAGTCTGACCTGATCATAAGTCAGAGTTGCCTCACTTTTGTAAGAACTTAGATAACTATGAGTAATTTATACTCTTGTACTTAGTGTCCTGTTTGTTTTGTGTGTAAATGTTTCCCTAGCCATTAGACAGGGGCCAGGTCCAATTCAAATGTGTGTCCTCTAAAGTGTTTAACATAATGCCTACATACAGGATATTGCCAAAGTATCTCTAGAATGAAAACTTATATAACTGAGACCAAAATTCTAGAAGTTTGCATTCACTGGCACAGCAGTCCATAAGAAACCACTGTTGTTCACTTGATAATACTGACTCTTAATCCCTAAATTATGCTTAAAATTAATTATCCAGTTGGCTCAATTCAGTTCCCTGCATAAGACCACTGCTCAGATTTCATGTAAGTAGTAAAAAGGATTCATCAAGTTCTGTGGTTGTTGAGAAAGGTAAGATGGTACAAAGAAAAACAGTTAAGGAAGTAATACTAGAAAAAAAGTAGCCCTCAAGAAAGCATCACTAAATGTTCAATGCTTATTGCTGTACTGACAACATGACATGTGATTTTTCTTCTCTTCTCCTGAGGGGTGCACAAGAATAATGAACTAATATTAAAATATTAATGTTAATAGATATTTACATTCATATAAAACATATTACATCTGAATAATATTATTGTGAATATATGATGTAAACATACATAAGTAATAGTGTGAATAACAAATAATGATCATGTCAATAAGTCTGGAATAAATTTGTGCAAGCATTTATATCAGTAAAACTCTAAGTTATAATAGCATGAGTTTCTTGCAATAGGTATTACATGTGATTATGTAGAATGAGCTAGATATTTGCAGAGAAGAAAGACTTAAAGGAAGATACCAAGTCATCAAAGGGAAGTCACCTCTCAGTGGTAACATCATATGTGCTTTGCTCTTCTCTGCTTACCTCTCTGAATGCTCTAACCGGTCCACAATGAGAAAGCATTACGCAGGACAGTCATCAGTGCTCATCGTTAAGTGCAGCATTACAGTGAAACAACCACACGTTGTGTCCCTCAGTCTCTGATGAACTGTAGCCGACAAGGACACTCCCTCCCAGCCACCACTATGCCTGTTTCCTCCTCCCCAGATTCAGAGCACAGGAGCAGAAGGCACACCGGTGGTCGGCCAGGTGAGGCAGGCTTGCTGTGGCCTAGGTGCAAAGAGCAGCTGCTGTGCCTTTAAAGAGCAGAAGCGCAGACAGAGGGTGATAAGATATGGAGAGTCTTTGACAGATGTGTTGGAAAATGGAGAAAGGAAATCCCCCCACCTCCCATGGATGCACAGAAGGTTATAAAGGATGCTTGGAGGTTTGTGGAGGAGGCATGGAGAAAGTGGAGGGAGGACGTGGAGGACGCAGAGATGATCATGGAGGATCATAGAGGACGCATGGAGGGTGGTGGAGAACATGCATGGAGACCATGCAGAGGACTGTGGGGGGTCCATGTTGGATGAATGGAAGTGGAAGCAAAGCTCCAAAGAAGAAGCTGCCGAGAGCACAAGTCTCCAAAGGGTCTTTGTAAAGGTCTCCTCTAGTATCAAAAGTATGACCCTCTTGGTGGGTAAATGAGAATACCCAGTATTTTAAAACATTAATAGAAACATGTAGAATTCTGGAAAAGAGGGACTGACTTTTTGCTGAGCACTAGTAGTAGGCGTTATCTGTATCACTCTCTCCTACCACTTATCTATATTGTTGATGTGGGAATGACCTTGATGGCAGCTTCAGCAGCAATGACCTTTCACTGTGATTACTATCCTGTGACGTAGGAGCAGTTATGGATATTAGCTTGCTCACAGAGGAGAAAATGAGTTTCAGGCAAGTTAAGAAACACGGTCAAGGAACAATTAAAAAAGGCAAGTCTGTCTAACTGAGGTCTGCCCACATTCTACTTCAGCCACCCTGCCGGCTACAGCAAATCACGTTCCCATCAATGCTGGTACCTGTTATTCTCATTCTGCCACCATCTACCACTGAGAGGATGGTCTGGGTTCTGAGCAATTCCTACACCCTCAAAGGTCTGGGAAGCTCATAGGTACTCAAAACCAACCTTTCCTATGGGTGAGAGGCTAGCTCAGAAGTGTTTCCCAGCAAAAGAAAAAGGTAATTCCAAGATAAGCCATCATGCATGTGTTGCAACCAGTGGGTCGGCATGAACGAAATGTGATTTGAAGTTCCAAGCCACAAAGCCAAAAAAAAAAAAAAAAAAACCCGGGATTACTTGAAAGTACACCAGTGATTTTTCATGACTAACTTTAGGATTTAATGTATTCGCCTTAATCACCTTCAACACCAAAAAGATTTTTGAGGGCCTCTCCGGTGGCACAGCGGTTGAGCCCTGGGTTGTGAAGATGCTCGCAGCCTCTGCAGTGCTGGTTTGATTCCCAGGTGCTCCCCAGCCACCAGAGGAGGGTCCCACATGGCGCGCAGACCTCTCCTGCTGCCTGCTGCTCCCTTCAGCAGTGTACTTCGTCAGTCTGCCTGTTCTGCTCCCTGCTCTGGCTCTGGTGAATCCTCTCACCCTCCCACACTTCTGACTGTACCCAGTGCTTGTATAAATTAATAAATAAATCTTAAAAAAAATTATAAAAAAAATGATTTTTGAAAGTCCAAAATAAGCAAAGGCTTCAAGAAAAGGGGTGAAAGGAAGGAAAAGTGTCTTAACACATATGGCTAGGGAAAGCACCAAGGTGGGCACCAGTCCGGTGGTGTCAGATGTTACCCACCACCACCATCACCTCAGGCCTCAGTTTACTCATCTCACACAGCCCCAGCTCCCACCAGCTCTGTGGGAATACTGATAATAATGTTAAATATGCTTTGTGTTTTGGTAGAGCTTCTCCTGGGACCCTAAAGCACTTTCCAGATTAATTTTTTAATTTACGTATTAATAATTCTCACAGCATCCTCCCTCCTCCTCAATTAGGATAATAATATCCATCTCTTCTGAGATAGGCAGGGGGTGCTGAGTGATGGACACGAAGTAGACACTTAAATAAGGAAACTGTAACATAAAAGCATAATTAAAGCTTCGAAACCAAGTCGACTAAGGATTTTTAAAGAGACACTACATGGCAGAGACTGAACAAGTAGAGGTAACATCCCTCCACTCTGAAACGTCCATTTTTCTGTAGTTACAGGTGGTGCTCAAAGGTAGATTGATAGGTAGGTGATAATAATGGTGATGATGATGATGATGATGATTTTCAGGAGTTCCTAAAGAAAGCTCCTAAAGAAAGCTAAAATATGGAAAGTGCATAGTCTCGGTGACTGTACCGGCTGATCCTTCAAATTCTTTCTTCCCCTGAAGGACACACAATAGAAATCAGGGATGTGACTTTTCTCCTGCGTTCCTTAGTGTATTCTGGTTTGTTCCTTAATCAGGCTTCTCTGGGTTTCGAAACACACATTTTTTCTTTCCCAAGAATTGCCTGTCTCAAAGGCAGGATTTGATTTCTCAGGGAACGTGAGAGAAAGCCAGCAGAGGCATTTACTGTTTCACAAACATTCTGGTTTCCTTTTGTCCTTTCAAGAAAATAACTTTAAACCAATGTTTAGCAAAATATGTTGGGTCACATGAATGCCCAAAGATAAACTTTATATATGAAGGTCAGAGGAGACTTTTGAAACTAAAGTCTCAGGAATTGAGTCAAATGGACGATTTAGGAACCGTATGGGGAATATAACCCAAATGAAAATGCATACATTGTGCAAAGAAAATAAAATATATTAATAATAAAAAAACTAGCTTTTGACTATTCAGCTGTATCCCTTAACCCAGTCTGTGATTCCTCTCATGTAGACACAGACTAGAGGAGAGAAACGATTATTCCACTTATTCTCTGTGTCGCAACTAGAACGTAAACCCTGTGAGGGTAGAAGTTTTGTCTTTCTCTTCTTCACCACTGTATTTCTGGTGTCAACAGTGCCTGAGGCTGAGCATGTTCTCAATAAATACAGCCAGTCTTCACTTAACATCACCTTTAGGTTCTTACAAACCGCAGCTTTAAGAGGACCAATATTATAAGAAAGCCAGGTTTTTAAATAACATCATCTTGTTCAACATTGACTGTGATTCTTTCTGTCTCACCAACGTTTTGATGAAATAACATTGAACGAAATGACTGTTAGGTGAAGACCTACCATATTTGCTGAACACTAAATGCCTGAATCCCCCAAAGCCTTTACCCGCCACTAATAATTAGGATCAAAATTCTTTAAACTCTCTTCTGAATCTACAAAAAAAAAAAAAAAAAAGAATGAAAAGAAATGATCAATACACTCCACTGAGTAAAATCCTTCTACTCAAAAAAAAAAAAAAAAATTATTTATTTTTTTTTTTTTTTTGCCCCTACAAACGTCCTAGGGACCTCATTAAGCATTTGCAAAAATACATTGCCAATTTTGCTATTCAAGACATGGATGGGGTCCCTACAGCAATGCACTGGATGGTATGAAATAAAACAGTGGTAGGATCCTCTTTCAAAAGAGCAGATTTGGTGGGGAAAGAAGGTTAAAATAAACACATTATACTTCAACCATCCTTGGCTTTGTGGGTTGATTTATTTATTTATTTATTGGTAATTTATTTTTTTAAATAAACTTAGTCCGGCTCTTTTCCCAGGATGTAAGCTTTGTGCCAATTGGACTCCATTAAGGACTGGATCCTGTCCTGGCCATCTGGGAGCGGGAAACACGCTGGTGAGTTCCTGAGGTCTAAAGTATTCCAGAAGGAGGGGACGGGACACCAGCAACACCAGCCACTGTGGTTTGAAACTACACAATGAGCTCTTTCTCAAGGCTTGTTTTTCTAAATCCAGTCAAGAAAGAACATTGCTCCCTACTCAGGCCTCGCTGAAGGTCCTGGCTCGCTGCTTGTTGGTTTGAAGGTTAATATATATATATATATATATATATATATATATATATATATATATAAAGAAAGGTGGATCCATTTCTGGAGGTACTGAATGTTATCAAAGTTGATGGTTTGCAGGGCAGAATCCTTGTCCATGGAATTAAGGAAGAACGTATTTAAGAGCCAAAAGACAGAAAGGTGGGGGAACAAGAAGATTCACCTTCTTCCAAAAGTCTTTTAGGGTCTTTCAAAGTTCTAGATTTTAAAAAAGCCACCATTGTGTTCACTAAGCAGAGACTCGTTCTAAAACTTGTTAGGGGTACAGGTCGCGCCTGCACACTGTACAGCCAGGCGCTCATCCGTCACGTATCCTTGCAGGAAGTGGGTGCCACAGAACACTGAAGCCAGGCCCTCTGCATACAGAGCCATGAACTGCTTTCATGGCAGGCTTTTCAGAGAGAAGTCAGTCACATCTCCCTGTTTAGACAGAATATACTGACTCTAATTGTCCTATCTTTACTAAGGACTCAGGGCCACCACCATAAATGTGCTGCCCCTAATGCAGTTCTGTGTCTGCTTTTAGATTTTCCATTTCTGCCCTTGACATGAAGCTGTCACTGAGGCTACAATGGACGACCTGCCTCCTCCTAATTTACTGAACCTGGGAAACCAGATAACCTAATTTGTTAAGAAGTACTGTTCTGATTCCCCCAGTCTGTTATTTTATCTATTTTCTTTTTGGTTTTTGATTACCTCTGTTATCGTGTTGAGCTTGGGAGAGTTGTGGTTATTGTAACACTCTTCTCTGCATAAATGGGATTTCATTGCATTCTTTAAAGATGATTAAGAGATGGTTATAGAGATGATGGACTTTAGTGGGTCCAGTCCAAGCCTTGCAAATAACTAGCTGTGGGGCCTTTGGAAAGTCATTTAACTTCTCTGGTCTTCAGCTTCATTATCTGGGAAGAAGGTGGGTCAGGGAGAGGGAGCTAGTTACCTAATGAGTGTTGTTATAAGGATTAATTGATATAATAATGCCTGTAATGAATCTTGGAGAAGGCCTTCACTGGTATCAATCACTTAAAAAGTGTTATTTTTATTACTACCTAATCCTCAGCATAACCAACAGATTTACACTAAGGTATTTATGTGCATACCAATTGCACAATAAATATGTCTAAATAAAACTACCTACCCACACACGCAGCAATAAAAGCTAAATTGCAATCTATCTGCTACTGACACCTTAAAGCATCATTGAATACAATGGTTGCTAATAAGGAGCATTGGCTTCAATGGAAGGGAAGGAGGGCAGAGAGGGTCATTCAACAAGTTTTCATTCATGCCTTTGACGTGTAAGGTTCTGTGTTGGGCACTGCAGGAGACCAAGCTGAATTTAGCACGGATCCTGCCTTCAAGGGTCATGACTTGCGTTCAAAGCACAATAACTAAAAATAGAAAGTGCAAGGAACATAATGCAGTACAGAGAGGATCATATAGGAATTTGGAAAGAAAATACTCAACACCAGAAATGATAATGGAGAGTGCACAGACAAAGGTGCTATATCCCTGGATAAAGGGCAGAAGGATGCAATCACAGAAAGCAGAGAAAGGCACTGAGGAGAGAGGAGTGGCATAAGCAAGACAAGACTGCAGGGAAGAGTCACGCCAGTATAAAGAGCAGCTACTGCACAATGTGACTGGAATATAAGGTGAACAGTGGGCGAGGACATGGACAAGAGAGGTCAGAGCCTTTCAGTGGCATGCTTGAATCCTGAAGGAGGGAGTTGTGGCTTTAGGAAAAAGGGCGGCTGTGAAGGTTGCATGAGAAAGAAAGATTCAGGTAGCCACTCCAGCCATCAGCATTGAGCTCACATGTGACATGAACAGAACATTCTGTAGGTATCCATTTTCTTGATGTCACATGACTGCAGCCAGGTATGAATTCTGTCCTTGAGCCATGTTAAAATTAGACGTACATCATACTTTTGTGGTTTCCATTTTCAAATTACAGGCTCATACGTGTATTTCCTGAATGTGCTGAAAACAACTATTTGAAAATGCTTTCTTAAAGTCCCTTAATTATCAACATAGGGGATAGATTCCAAGATCCTTGGTCATTAAGAATAAAAATATTGACTAAAGCATTTGGGGGAATAAATATGAGCATGGTTGTAACGATACAACTACATTTTTGAAAGGTTACTGGACTATTTTTAACCTTTTTTTAAAATATGCTGGCTCATTTAGAAATGATTTCCCATAAAATAACTTGAGTGTGAAAGGTGTTCTTCAAAGTCATATTCCAAGTGCAGCACTATTTATTCAGACATGTTGTTTTTATTCTTCACAAATAGCTTATAAATTTGTATCAAACATCTTCTACCTAGTAGGTGATCAAATACAGACTGGATATAGACTTGCAATGTACATAGTTAGGAAAAAGTAGGCAACTATGCATTTTGTTTTATTTAGAATTTATTTATTGCACAGAAGAACTGGGTGGGTACATGTAGACCAGAGGTGTGAGAGGATTCACCAGAGACAGAGTGGGGAGCAGAACAGGCAGATTTACTGAAATACACTGCTGAGGGGAGCAGCGGGTGAGACTGAAGAGGTCTGCTACTCCATGGCCATGCATTTACTCAACTTTAAATTCAATGTATGGGGCCTCCCCAGTGGCACAGCGTGTTGAGTGCAGCGCTGTGAAGCTGTCTGCAGCCTCTGCAGCTCCGGTTCGATTCCCAGCCAGCCAGGGAGATGCCCACATGGCGTAGCAGACCTCTCCTGTCTCACCTGCTGCTCCCCTCAGCAGTGTCTTTGGTCCGTCTGCCTGTTCTGTTCCCCACTCTGTCTCTGGTGAATCCTCTCACCCTCCCACACCTCTGGCCTGTACCCCAGTTCTTGTATAAATAAATAAATCTTTAAAAATATATATATAAATTCAATGTATGTGAACCTCAATGTTTGTTAAATAAATGACAACCATATTTCCAGAGTGCCACATTAATATCAAATTTTAAAAGAGATGGTATTTGAGAAGTCTTTCTCCTTTCCTTAATTTTTTTTTTTTTAAGATTTGTGTCTCAACAACAATGTGATAGGGATAACAGTGTCAATACCATTGTGTACAAAATATGGGACACTTTGTACCTACCACAAAATGACACAAGACTGTGGGAACATCACGAGAAAACTTGGTACTTGGCAAAGCTGAGTGGGGGTTGAGACTGGGTGTTGGGAAATGTGGGCTGTGACCCCACCACTGAAGCACTAATGAGTTCTCAGGATAAGTCACTAGATAAATCTGAGACCTCTTTCTCCTCACTTCCAAAATAAAACAGCTACACCTGGTAACTGGAGAGGTCCCTCAAAGTCCTCAAATTATTATGATTATACATCCAGGCCAAGCAAGAAAGCCAGGGAAGCTTCTAGGGGTGTGTGTGTATGAGTTATAGTCGTTAATTTGTGAAGGTCACAGAGGAGCAAATCCTGTTGTGAGTCACAATCCTTTCTCAGAGCCATGTATACACACAAGCATGGAAAGCAGGTCAGGAATAAAGAATAGCCTTTAAAACTTTGATGGGGCCTCCCTGGTGGCACAAGGTGTTAAGATGCAACCTATGAAGCTATCCACAGTCACTGCAGCATGAGTTCGATCCCCGGCCAGGGAACTACCCACATGGCAAGGCAGACTTCTCCTGACTCACCTGCTGCTCCCCTCAGCAGCATATTTCAGTCAGTCTGCCTGTTCTGTTCCCCACTCTGTCTCTGGTGAATCCTCTCTCCCCCCACATCTCTGGCCTGTACCCCAGTTCTTGTATGCATAAATAAATAAATCTTTAAAAAAATATTAAAACCTTGATGGCCAACAGGCACATGAAAAAAATGCTCATCTTTGGCTTATCACATATCAGGGAAATGCAAATCAAAACCACAATGAAAAATCACCTTACACCTATATCAAAATTATGAGATATAAGAATGGTCCATATCAAAAAAATCAGAAACAAGTGTTGGCAAGAATGTAGAGAAAAAGGAACGCTTGTACACTGTTGGTGGGACTATGCTATGGAAAACGGTATGAAGGTTTATCAAAATATTAAAAAATAGATCTTCCATATGATACAGTAACCCCACTCCTAGGCATCTACCCAAATAATGCAAAAACACTAATTAAAAAGGATATATGTTCTCCGATATTCACTGTAGCACTATTTACAATAGCCGAGCCGTGGAAATACTCTTAAGTGCCCAATGACAGATGACTGGATTAAGAAGAGGTAGTATATATACACTGTGAAATACTATGAAACTATAAAAAAGATGAAATATTGACAGCATGTAGGGAACTGGGGGATGTGATGCTAAGTGAAATAAGTCAAAAGAAGAAAGAGTCCAGATGATTTCACTCGTATTTGGAAAACAGAGGAACAAAACAAAGAAATTGACAAAACAAACCCTAGAAATCTGACTATTGTTGAGGCTACCAAAAGGTGAGATGGAGGGCTGGAAGTGAAGAGGAGAGTGGGTTAAATTGTCTCTGGGGAAGGATTATGGATGCTTGGAGGTGGACATGGTATGGTAATATATGGGATCATGGGCAAGACATGGTAACAGACATCTGAAGATCTGCAAACCCCTAAATCACTTACAGTGTGGTCAACCAACATTATCTCAATAAAAATATATGTATTAAAAATTAATTATGAACAAAAAATAAAACTTGTCTTCCAACTTTTGGATTTAAGCAGCAAAATGTTTCTTAGCCTCCCAGCTGCCATTTACCCAAGTCTAGTCACCCCTAGATACTTTCCCCAGAGTTCTCACTATCTCTGGGAATGCAGCTGAGGAAAACATTCATCTGGATGAAAATGACAGTGTGGAGCCCATGGGAGCCTGATTGGTTCCTACGGCGATGACACTCTGGCTTCTCCTATCTGAGCTAATCGGGATCCTACAAAATCACATGCCATCTCATGCCAAGTGTATGCTGACTAAAACCAGATGCAAAATATGAGGGAAATTCTGTTCAAAGACTTGCAGCATTAAAAAATAATGGCTGTAAACATTCCTGGTCTGATCTGAATAATACTCTGCAAATATTTCAGACCATTTTCTCACATCTCCCCTAGCCCATCACTTCATAGTTGAGTTTCATGATTTTGCTTCATTACCATGAAATCCAGATGCACTCAGCCATCACCAGTCTATCCTTCTGTAAGTGGACTCCTCAAAAAAAGGGGTACTGTGGTCACAAAAATTTGGGAAAGGCTGCTTACTGAAGCTTAGGTACCAACAGTGAGTGTATGAGAGTACCCTTCAAATAGCCCTGCAAAGTGCTAGAACAAACACCTGGTGAATTTATCTGACTCATCTTTTTCCTGACTTACTGAAAAATACCTTTCCCCCCCCACTTTTCACAGGGTATCTAGTGCTATCCCAAAGAGTTGATATATTCCATAGAATTATCTGGAAGATGAACTGGAGTGGTATTCTGGTATAAGTTTCAGGTTACTATCGCAATCAGCATCTGCTGAGGACATATCAATGGGGAGATGCAATTTTATGGATCTAATTAAATAGTTTGGAGGAAATGCTCAGAATTCCTTTGCAAGTCAACATGGTATTTGTGTATAGCAAGCGTGTTTGAAAGAAAAGAACTATAGTGGGAGAAAGAAGCCACTTCCCACCCATCATCAATCCCCCTTTTTTACTTTGGGAGCATTCTCTGGGAAGTAAATGAAATAAAAGGAATTTTATAGTTGCATATCAATTCAAAAGGGATTTGTCTACATCCCTCACTTCCAGAAGGGAAAACTTGGGTCCAGGAACCAACACAGATGAAAATCTAGATCCTCTGATGGGACAATGTAAGGACTGTAATTGAGATCCAGGTTACCCAACAGGCTCCTTGCCCCCTACTCTCACACGAGATTTAAACCTTTTCCGGGATGACTGTCTTCAGTTCCCTCCATCTCCTTACCAATACCTCCATTGTACTTTCTTTACAGCCTCTTAAAAGCTGTATAAATTCCCTCAGATGTTTCAGTGATCAAATAAATAGATGGTGGGAGCCTGAAATGCCTGGCACAGAGATCCAGCTGTATGGAACTGAACTCGATGGGCTATTTGATCAGTCTGCTTCCAACTCTATCATTCTGGCTTCTAGGACATTATCTTGAAATTTAAACTGCATATGTAACACTGCATTATATAAAAATATATGGAGATCTCTATTTTTTTTTTTTTTACACAGAAGCAAGCTGTCTTTCCATAAAACACCAGATCTGACAGAGTCTAACTAGTCACCCATAGTACTTCATCAGCAGGCAAGTCAACACCCAGCAGGCAAGTCAACCAGTATTCATTATTTAGAATTAGAGGAATTCAGGAGGAGATATTAAAATAATGATCAGCTCTACAAACCAGGAACAGGAGATTCTTGCTCTACCAAATCTCATGTTAGTGGAAAAGCAAAGGCCACCAGCTCCATCTCTGGTCAAGAAAAACTCAACTCACATTAACCATTAACACACAACAGTCCTATGGTTCTTATATATAAACACTATGAAGATTTCTTGTTAAGTCTTTTGGAAGGAAGACAGGATAAGGAGCCACGAATACTGACAAAACAATTTTATTTTCTAGAAAGAAAGGAGAAATGGTAAGAAACAGTAAGGAAGAGTAACAAAGATGGCAAAGTAAATTCACAAAAAGTCAGGTGGCTCATCCCAAACTTGGTAGCTCACAGAAGGCAGCCCCAAGTTAGGAGCAATGGAGTGCCACTTTCTTTTTCCCAACCCTCAGGGGGCAATCAGTAAGCTAAACTGAACTACTCATTTGCAAAAGATTGGGTTGATAGGGGAAGAGCACAGATGAGGGCAAATTAAGCCAGCCCTATTTTCTCTGGCTGTTTTTAAAATTCTTCAGCTAAAAAAAGCCTCCAAATAATAGCATCAGCTGCTAATCTAAAATGTTATCTGCTTGTCCTGGGCCAACAGCCTGCTTTCTGAGTGCTTTGGGCTATAGAGTAAGGATAAGATAAAAGCTTATTGAAAATTAAAAGAACTACATCTTAGAGGTGGCATAAATTCATGCAGCTAGAGATAAAGGGGGTTGGGGGTATATTCTAGAGATGAGGTCCAGACTGTCTGGCCTAAGGTCACTTACACAGCCAAAGGAAGAGGTCATGTCTACCTGCAACACCAGGCAAGCATTCTTCATGAAGACAGATTCCTCTTCCAAGGCAGAGGCTCCAACCAAAAGGGATATAAGTAGAAAATGAAGGAATCACTCTTGCCTCTCGGATTCTCTACATGCCAAGCCTACATGATCTTGAAAGGTAAGATACCTCCAGCACAAGGCATCGACAGCATTGGTGGGCATTACCTCTTGTCAGATGAGGTAAAACTCTAGGGTAAAGAGTCTGGGCAGTAAAGGTGGTGAGTTCTGGAATTGGACCGAGTGTTGGGATTCAAATACCATCTCCTCTTGATAGCCAAACACTAATTTCCCCAAGTTTCAATTTCCTCATCAGTAAAAGGAGAACAATATGGTCTATAGATGCCACCAGGCACGCAGATACTAAGTAGCCAATCAAAGTGAGTTATATAAATCATTGTTCTACAGGTACAGCTTTTTTCATGGCTATCTTCTCTGAAATAATCAAGTTCTGATTCTATCCCATGGAAACCTGGAGAAATGGCCTCCCAGCTGGGTTGGTATTTTTTGCCCCTACCAAAAGAGAAGGTGCTATAATTTTATTAGATTAAAAACAACCACCCCAGTTACTGCTGCTCTTGCTGTCACTATCACTTCTACTTCTATACCATCTGGACTGCTGTGCAGGTCATATTTTTCCTCTCCTCTTCACATCCCTCTTCCCTCTCTCAAGATTCTGGGTTTTTATTCTCAAAATGTTGGGCTTTTATTTAATTTGTAAATATACTCACTGCAGTTCAAATCCCACCTCTAGCATTTAGCTGTGTGATGTTGAGGAAGTTTCTAAACCTCTCTGACACTCAGTTTACTCATATGCACAATGGGAATAATGAGAATATCTAATGCAAAATAATACTCATAAAGTGTCCATGCAAGATAAGCCCTTAGTGAAGGTGAGTTGTTCCTCAATTTTTCATCATTACACAGCAAGTTTTAGATTGGGAGCACTATCAGATTCTCCCCTGCACTAAAAGGAGGAGAAAATCCTAACAGCCTAATGATCTATGTGAAAATCTAAAGGTATCAGCAATTTAGAATACTAACAGAAAGGTTTACCTCTGCAAGTCTTGTTTTTTCTGAATGTCAAGATTATCAAGATCATGACAGCTCAAATTAAAGTCCTCCATCCAGACACCCAACTGCTAATGCTGCAGGGGACTGATTTATTTTAAAGGAATATCTGTTCAAACATATGGGGAAACTCCAAGGTCGGTTTCCACCAAGAAAGGGTCATGGTTGATTTATGACATAGCCACAAATGACAGCGTTTGGGAGGAGGGGGTGAGCAAAGAACGAGCACGAGCCCCCACCCTCACCTCCTAGGTCCATTGTGAAGGGCTTCTGGTCCACGGGAGGCAGTGGCTGTGGAGGCACCCGGGGTTTAGAGGATGGAGGAAGATAAAGGTATGGCCTTAATGGGTTTTTCTTTTCATGACTTGCATTGATTTTGTTATATGGAAGTGGTCCTTGAAAGCCATTTGGATAAATCTGAGTTGGAATTTAACTTCCCTTAACTGTTCCCAAGGGAGACAAAGAGAAAGTGGGGAAGCCAAGAGGAAACTGGGCGTCTGGACGAAAAACAAGTTGGAGGTGCAAATCAATGACTGTCTGAAGTGCCCAACTCGTCATCGCTTCTCGGCCTTTTGGCTAAAATCAAATGAAGGGCCCAACTCGTTATCCCACAGCCCAGGGGGTGCACTTGGGCTGAGTCACCTCCTGGTTCTAAAAGGAACCACCAGCCAAATGTGCCACTTCTAACACACTTCTCAGCCTCACTTTGACCACAGAGACAGGGAGCAAGATGTCCAATTTGTATTTACTCTTCTCCCCCAGTGAGCAGTGGGACGAGGAAAAGAGAGGGATGAAGATGGAGTCTATAGCACCAGCTGTCAATGAGAGGGGGCCTGGGTACTGCAGAGAGGAGACACCAGACTGGTAGTAGTCTGCCTTTTACGTGATGCTTCTGTATTTACACCCTAATGGATCCCAGGAAGAATGGCGTGCTGTCAGGAGGGGTACCTCAGCCACCTTTCTTGCCTACCATGTTCCAACTTGGACCACAACTAGCTGGGTGGACTGAGAGGTCCATCTCTGATTCAGCTTTATGAGAATTTTGATTCTCTGGCCAAACGCTTGCTGCTGGTTGGCTGCGTGGGCAAAACAAAGGCAGCGGTGGGGCTGGCAAAGGGCTTGGCTAAGTGGGTTCTTGGCAGAGAGACATGCACACAGAAGGCTTAAAAGGAAGGGCAGGCTCTGCTCTGCTCTGGAAAGATAAACACACTCAACTCTCACATTCTTAGTTCTGTTGATCACTGCACTTAGTTCTGTTGATCACCCCTCTAAGGAGAAAACACACATCATGACATAGATGGGCAGGACGTGGTATTGTGGAAGGACAGCTAGAAGAGGATATTGAAAATCTGAGTTCTCGTTCCAGTTCTGCTACCAAGTTCTCTACCTACTGAGCACTGGCACCCTGCGGGCTCCAGGTGGTCACAGAACTATGTGCCTCTAAGCCTTGGTTTCCTTATCAGAAAAGAGACGTGCTGAGAGCATTTCCCTCCTCTATGTCAAGAGTGTAGCACGTTTTAAGTCTGAATAAAGTCGAGCAATTCTTATGACTACTGGTAAAGCCAGAGGGATATGTGAGCTCTAGGCTACTTCATAGCCCTAACATTAAAAATGTGGTTTGATTCTACTCTGGTGAAAGACAAAGGCTTCTGAGCATACCAGCTAAGAAATCTAGACTCCAAGTTTAGAGAACAAAGCAAGTGTGCGTGGCATCTGTATAAATATCATCTGCAGTGAAGGTTGGTGTTGGCCAGACAAGTGCATGGGCAGGGATGGCTTGGAAAGCACAGAACACAGAAAGCATCATCACTGTGACTAGGGCACCATCACCTGCTAAGGCATCTGGGAGCTGCACCTCAGGGATTGGGTTCTAGGTTCCCCTGGCCAGTCACCTCCACTTGGATTATTACTGCCACCCAAATAGTGTTCCTTATAGAGACGCCTACAACAGACTCCATCCACAAATACAGATTCTCACCTACCTTGCTAAAGTCTGGAATGGGGTTTTTCCAAGATACCCTGCGACTGGGCCTCTCCTCTCCCCTCCCTAGCCTAGGACAGGACGATGCATCGCGGCCAGCCCACAGGACAAAGTACACCACTGGAGGGCTCCCCGCGCTTCCAGGTCAGAGAGTGGAAGTCCCTCTGGTAGAAAGTGTCAGTGACCCCATCCACCCTTCTGAGTTACCCAGAGTCCTGCAGACAAGAAGAGCTGGCCCACCTAGGTGGTACCACTAAGTTCTATGGTCTATTAGAAATTCAAGCATAGAGGGGCCTCCCCGGTGGCGCAGCGGTTGAGCGCTGGGTTGCGAAGCTGCCCGCAGCCCCTGCGGCGCCGGTTCGATCCCCGGCTGCTCCCCGGCCACCAGAGGAGGGTCCCACATGGCGCGCAGACCTCTCCTGCCGCCCGCTGCTCCCCTCAGCAGTGTACTTCGGTCCTTCTGCCTGCTCTGCTCCCCGCTCTGGCTCTGGTGAATTCTCTCACCCTCCCGTGCTTCTGACTGTACCCAGTGCATGTATAAACAAAACAAACAAACAAACCAGCAAAACAAATAAATAAAGCATGCCTCTAAAAAAAAAAAAAAAAAAAAAAGAAATTCAAGCATAGACAGTATCCTTAAGCAGACCAAGCTATTCGATTCTAGTGTTCAGACAATACCTACCTCACTCCAGACCAGCATGGTACCGAATATGACCTGCAACCCGTCAAAGAAATTGTCCCCTATGATGATCACCGTGGCGCCGCCCGTTGTCCATCCTTCACTCGGGCTGATGGCTTTGATACAGGGAGTAGCTGCTTTTCAACACACATGAAAAAAGAGAAGGAGTCTGCTGTTAGAACCAAACGTTAATGATGGGAGACTTGAGAAAAAGAAAAAAAAAATCTTTTATCTTCTCACTAACAGCAAGTCCCTCAAGACCTCAGTTATTTCCTAGCTGCACTGAGACCTGCAACCTAAGGGTGCAATTTGAGTTTTTAGAAGCATTCTTTTCATTATGTCCATGAAGATTTATATATGCACATATTTTTACCCCAATTTTTTTCAAACCTGAAATCTTATCAGACAAAACATAGAAACAAAATTTATCAAACGTTAAAAATTAAAACAAAAATGGGCAACTTTTCAAAATACTCTGGAAACTTTACAGAATTGTTTCATGATTAAATATACCTCATGAAAAGAAAACCCACAGATTTTTAGATCAACCTTTCTGTACAATGAGAAGCCAAGAAGAGAGGAGGCTGGAGCAAGAACTTAGTCTGGCTCCACACCTCCTATCTGTAACACTAACAGGGCAACATGCCTCATTAAAAATCATGAAGATTTTTTTTCAACCAATAGCTCCCATTTTATAGCTACAAAGTATGCAGGTCATGCAGGGTGAATTACGTAACCAAGTAGCTGAGTCAGGGCTCAACTAGAGCCCCATGACCCTTTGCTTTGTAGTCACTCCCAGGAACAAAACCCTACGACTGACTTTTCTCAACATTTCATATCTCTTCTCTTTCCATCATAAATGGCCCTTGGAGATGAGAACTAATTTGAAAATCCTGTGAGTCAAAACAGACTGGAGTTGAACATGCCATATTTCCCCAGAATTGCTGGGAATAAATGTCACTGTAGGATGATGTCTTTGAAATTCCTCCAAAGGCACCCAAGTGCCATCATGGTTGTTCAACTCTGGGATACCACCCTTCTGCCCACGCGATTACTTTTATGAACAGGAACAAAGCAAAACTCTAAAGCAAGGGGGATACTGTGCAAGGAGAGAAAATGACATCCTCCTTTTTAATAAAAAGTTTATTAAGTATCCAAGACTCACTTTCCAAGTAGTGAAGCCAAAGAGAGCACCAGTTAATTTTAACGGGAAAAAATTGGCGAAAAAATTATTGGACTTTGTCGAATTTGGCAAAATGTCCTCCTTTAACTTTTGCAAGAAGAAAAGAAAACATTAAGCCCAGCCCAGTGGGACCCCGGCTCACGCGCCACCGCATAAGCACGAAGGACGTGGTTTGATTTTGATTCAAATTCATCTTATAAAATTGCACAGAGAAATTTGGATATATCCAAACTAAACATTTCACATTGGCTGAACTCAGCAATGCATTTACAACTAAAACTGGGCAGTTTTTGATGCCTTTTCTCTCCTCCATGTTCTCCCCCAAACAAAATAGTCAAGAAAAGGTAAATGATTCATAACTTGAATATTCTTGTCCCATCCTTTACACACATACAGAGATGATCAATGTTCCCAGCACTTTTTCTTAAACAAATTTTTTCTTTAAAAGAGAAAATATCTAAATGCATGATTGAAGACTCTCAAGTCAAGGTAGGACATGACAGGGAGTCCAGGCCACGTCTAAGAGAAACAAACTCCATTTAGCAACTGTGTAAAATTCTTCAGCTACAAGCAGTGGGGAAACATTCTAGTTAATGTTTCAAAATTTCAAAATTTTGCATTTTTAGCTCGGTGTACTTGGCTGCTAGCTTGCAGTAGAGAAGGTGCTGCCCTCTCCCCAGGTGCTTGGGAGAAGAACAGCTATTGGTTTGACTGAACTGGTCTCAAAAGCATCCTGCCTGATAGGTCAGTGTGAGTCCCATGGTATTATCACTAAGTCTAGACCCTGAGATGACCCAAAGAAACCACAAAATGGTCTGGCGTTCATATCTGTATGAGTTGGAGATTGCTTTTTACTTTTTTAAATTTTATTTTTTAATCAGGCAGGCATCTTTCTTGAGCTAAATCTGGTCTTCTCCTGACTTTCTCATCATTGCACAAAGGAAGCAAAGACTTTCCTACAGGCAAGTTTTACAACAGTATCATAAAGACCTGCTGGCTTTGCACTTGACACCCCATCCCTTTTTTACAATTGTCTATTTTGTAGAATACAAAAGGCATATTAAGTGTGTGTGAGGTATGTGTGGTGTGGGTATGGTGTGTGGGTATGTGGTATGTATGGTGTGTGTGTGTGGTGTGTGTGTGATGTGGGGGAGTGTGGGGAGCTTATGGTGGGGAGTTTGCATGGTGTGGGGGTGTATATGGGTGTGTATGTGGGGGTGTGAGGTATGTGGGGGGTGAGGGACATGTGGGGTGTTTGTAGTATGTGTTGTGTATATGTATGTTTGCACGTGCATGCACTTTCAGGCATTTCCTAAGAGAGTTATCACATCCTATGAGCAACCATCCAGAAACAAAGTCACATGTCAGCTCATGAGAGGACAGAGAGTATTGAGCTTCTAGAGATGAACTGATGCTACAAGATAGAAAACCATCTTTAAGTTTTTAGAGAAAAAATTCCATTAAAAACACACACACACGGGCCTCCCCTGGTGGCACAGGCAGTTGAGCACTGCTCTGTGAAGCTGTCCGCAGCCTCTGCAGTGCCAATTCAATCCCAGCCGGCTGGTGAGGGTCCCACATGGCGCAGCAGACCTCTCCTGTCTCGCCCGCTGCTCCCCTCTGCAGTGTATTTCATCATTCTGCCTGTTCTGTTCCCCGTTCTGTCTCTGGTGAATCCTCTTACCCTCCCGCGCATCTGGCCTGTACCCCAGTTCTTGCATAAAATAAATAAATATTTTAAAAAAAAGCCAATCCATAAAAACTTTCATTAAAACACACACACACACACACACTACGGGGGGGGGGGGCAGGGAAGGAGGGATTAGGGTCAAAATAAGAAGGGTAGGAATTGTATGGGGACTATAACCAAGATAAAAATTCTTATATTGTGCAAAAATGTAAAATGATGTAAAAAATATACGAAATAAAACACACACACACACACACACACACATACCCATCAGCCCATCCCTGCACAGAGATAAGATTCCATTCTTAGAACAGTAGCATCATGCAGCCCTTTCTACCTTTAGACTTGAAAGTTTCTAAACGCTCCTAATCATCCTTATGCCATATCACTTCTGAGAGGATGCTCTGTGGTACTTTTCCACTGGGAAGTTTAGAAAATATGTAAAGCAACAAAGTCTGTTCCACCAAGAGAGGGGTGCATAGTAGATGTTTCTGGCACTTAGTACCTGGAGGTCAAGGATGCTAAGTATCCAACAATATAGTCCACTCACCAATATAGTTCCCTCGAGTGAACACTCTAATATGTCAATAATGGGGTAAAAAGCACCACGAGTAGCTATATGGATCAGGCCCAAAAGCACATGTTAAAGAACTCACATTCATACAGACCAAGGCCAGAAGCCCCAGTGAATACAGAGGCTTAGGGTCTCTGAGGGAGCCTGAGACGGCCGCTCAGAAATGGGGAAGCCACTGGACATGGTGGAGACACTGGGGGGGTCATAAAACACACGCCCTGTCTCAAGATGGGAGCTGCCACTAGGCTCCAGGCCTTGATGCCTCCACACAGGGGCAGCTCTATGTCGTCTGCTCTTCTGATCTTTCCAAAGAAGCCAGAAACCCAGGGTTTTATGTGAAACTTTCCCAATCTTAAGTGTTGGCAACTAATTCAGTACGTCTTAAAAATGTGTAAGCTAAACAAAATGTTTATGGGCTAGATGTTACTCCCAGAGCACCATTTTATACTTTTATCCAAATCACAAACTTGCCAGACTAAAAGCAGGACAGGAAACACTCGCCAATGTGACCCCGACCGCAGGTACCCAATAATCGTGGCATTACGGACAGTAAGAAAAATTCAAGAGTGTAGGTGACCCAACAGGGAGTGAGTGGTTAAATAAATTATGACACATCCATGCTATAGAATATGAAGAGTGTCATGAGAAGGGATGAAAAACATTTCTATAAACTGACATGGAAAGATGTCAAAATATGTTAGTAAGTGAAGAAAGCAATTTACAGAATAATGAATAGTGTGATCCCGCTTATTTAAAAAATGATACATATGAGCCTGTGTATGCTCGCGTATGCATGCACGCAGCTCTGTGTGACTCAGTATGATGGACAAAGAGCTGGAAGGCTGTGCACCAACTGTCCCCAGAGGGTCCTGATGAAAAAGCAATGTGACTGGGGTGAAATTGACGGAAAAGGGAAGCTACCTATAGATATCTGTAGGGCCTCAGTTTTGTCCATGAGTGTATAACAAGGGAATAGGCTATAATAATAAAAAATTAAATAATAGCAGAGCATCTCATTCTCAGAGATAAAGGTGGTACTTTTTAGAATAAATTGATGCTAACTTAAAATAGAATAAAAGCTGAGACAGACCCTGAGTGTCCCCAGCCCCCCAAGTCCCCTTTCTTTCTTTTTCATGATGTTGTCTCTAAGAAAACTCAGAAAATCCGAAGCTTGTCACTGACTTGCTTTTCTTTCAGTCAGGACATCCAGAGCAACACAGAAGCCGACAAGAAAGGGGCGTTTGTGACAGTCAACCATGGACGTGTGCCCGGGAATTCCAAGGTGAACAGATTTACAGGGGCGTTCGATCCAGCTAGGGAACATAATAATCCATATAATTCTTATCTCCAAGAAAACATTGGGAATGGGGGAGGAGGATTTGAAGATAAAACCATTTTACTGGCAAATTCTTGATTTGATGAATAAAAGTGTCTTTCTTCCTCACCCATGAATGTTCACGTGCCAGAGGTCCAGAAGATGACACAGCCCTGAGTTCTAAATCTCATCAAAAATAAAAGTTTTGGGTTGGGTTGAGGGTTGGTTTTTTTTTTTTTTTTGGTCTTTTTTTTTTTTTTTAACCTCTCCCCCACCCCCAACAGCCACCAAAGTAGAGATTTTCCTTCCTTCAAACTATGACAATAACATGATTACCCCACCACGGTTTAGCATAATGGCTCTGAAACGCTCGTGGCACATCGCAGAGTTAAAGTGGAAATTATTAGGTAGCTCTTCTTTGTTATAATAATGATCACTCCACAAATAAAAGCTCTTCTCCCAAAGGTACTGCAAGGCACAAAATGCTAATTCTGAAGATTATGTGTGCGCTTTTATTAAATATTACCATGCCCTGCCTGTTTGAGGGCTTCTCCGCTCTGATTGTTTTATGAGTACCATGTTAATGTCATTCCCATCTTGCTAGCAGCAGGCACACATTTTAGCGTTTGTATGAGAGTTGATCAAAGGCCACGTGCTGGGGGAATTGCTGAGAAAACACGGACCAGCGATAAAAATCTAACAGATTAATTGGTTTAAATTTCATTTCAGGGCGTTGAACTTTGGCTCAGGACTCTAAGACTACACCGTGAGTCAGGGCCTAATTACCAGATTTCCAATTTGCTTCTGAACAATGGTCATGAGGAGGGAAAGACAGGGAAGACGGGGGAAAGGGAAGAAAGAAACTGCTCAGGTTCAGTCCATATTTAACAACTAACGCTCTGTGTGCAGACAATGGCACTAGGGGACATTTGCTGTCACCTGCTGTACCTCCAGAGCCCTGATATTTCCTTCCAGTCACCACAGACAGCCGGAGAAATTAGAGATACCCTCAGCAGTTGAAAATTTTCTGATTTACAGAATCAATAATACAAGATTCCAGAGCCTGCTGGCGCACATTGGAAGCATCTTTATTAGCGAGGTGAATTTATATGCTGGAATCGCACCTCGGCCTCCAATAGAAATGATCTATTTCATTGATAGAGAGCGAGGGCAGGAGAGACATGTTTACCTCGGGGTTTATGGGTGGCCCTGGGAATAAGGGTTAATTGAGCTCAGAGGTGCTGCCCATTGAGGTGAATTAGTGGTGTGTGCAGCTATCAGCAGGGTCTGGGGCTGCTCTTACTTTTGCCTCTGAAATCTCTTTGTGTCGTGATCAATACCTCTCTTGTTTGGGTGAGCTAGATGGACGACCTGGGCACAGCACTGATCATCCCTTATCCCCAAAATGAGGCTTTCGCGACAGTTGTGTCCCATTAAGGAGGCCTCATTAGTGATGCACTGTCTGGGGCTTTTCTCCATTCCTGCATTTAAATACGCTGGGGAAACAGCTCTCCATCAGTTGGTAAAATGGACAAATTTAGCCATGTCCTAATCCCATTCTAGATCTCGAGATGAAATTCCACTGGAGTGGACTTTAGGTTATTTTCCATTTCCAGTGGTTGACATATGAAAAGATGTCAACTCTTCTTTCCAGCATTCTCTTAACCAGAGTTCTCGATGAATGGGCACTTCTCAAGAGTGCATAGGATGCTTATTATAGAGATGAAGATGCTGGCACCAGTCCTTACTGAGTTCAGAGTAAAGACAGACAGATGCAATTCTGTGAAGTGGATTTTAGCTTCCTGAGTAATTCAAAATTTGCAAATAGGCAAGAGCTGAGCTGTTTAAATCCCACCCTCCCACTCCAGCAAACTGGAAGCAGTCCCTAACCCTGTCTAAGTCACTGACCCCTCTAGCAGTCTTTGCCACCTGGGCGCCTACTTCACAGACTTCTGTCAAAAGGCATGACGTCTACTTGTGTTTTGTGGCTTTCGTAGGAGATAAGCACCAAGAATGCTAGTTGCTGCTATCACTGTTACTGTTAGCACCAGCGCCCCATTAACCTGAGCTGATTTACTACAATACCCTATGGTCTCACCATTCTGGGTTATGCTGTTTATTGTAAAACTTTCCTAGGAACTTCCACTGCAGCGACCTGCTAATAGAGCCAGCTCAATTTACTGAAGGATGAACCTGGCGCTCATCCTTCCAAAGCAGAATGTCTGTTGAAGGCTCTCCTTGGCCTGGAATGAATATTAATGGTGATCTTTTCAGAAAAGAGGAACTGACTTTTATGTTGTTGTCCCAAATTTCAGAGACTTGGCAGAAGAGGTTGCGAAATGCATGAGCTCAGCTCACCCGACAGGACACTTGTGACCCCATAAAATCTCAGGCCTCCGTCCCTGTATCAGCCTGGGTGGGGAGAGGCTGTGCTTGGGAGCAAGCCCGCAGCCGAGAATGACGGGGACACCGAGTACCCGCACTTGGACCCAGCACACAGACATCCTCTCTTCCTGCTGAGTCTGAACTGTTGTTTTTGCTGGGATTTTGAGAGAAATGATGACTTTCCTGACAACTCACAGCCCAGGAGCACCAGCTCTGGCTTCCTGTGATTCCAACCGCCAGCTGCCCCTTGCCAGCAAGGAGGACACTGAAGGGGGACCAGCCCTCCAGATTTTCACCACGTGCAGGAGGCAAATCTATTCTGGGCTTGCCTACGCGCCAAGTGGGGTCCTTAGAAACAGCAGCAGTCAGAATGCCTGTCCTGAACCCTGGCAGCAGTGTGTGCCAGCTTCCCTTTCAGAAAGCTACCCTTCCACTATTGGTCAGCTAATCAACAAGCAAACTCAACAGCTCCTCATTCAAAGGGCAGCAGTTTCATTTTAACACTTCTTTTCTTGCTTTAACTTGCACTACTGGATTTATTTCTGCCTTCCTTTATTTTTCTTTCAGTAATTGCTGTATGCAGCTAAGCATTTTATAATGTATTAGAGTTTTTATTTTGTTTTGTTATTGGTCTGCACTGATTGCCCTATCTCTGGCATATGTAGATATGACTTGGGAAAGAATCATGTATTTATATATATACATGCATATATATACATACACACATATGTGTGTATATGTGTGTGTGTGTTTGTATATATATACATATATATATATATATATATCTTTTCTTCCAAAGTGACTTCATTTGGCAAGAAAGCCCTTTGCTTTGACAGAATTTAACGAACTGGAGAGAAAAGAGTAACTCAGTCACTAGATGGAAACGTATTCAACAGCCCTCTGCATCCAGCAAAGCTCACAAGTCACAATATCTAGGTGTATCTAGCCTCAGTGCCATTGCTAAGTTCCCAACATGCCATTTGCTAAATATAGTGCAAGCCAAATTGTAGCTACTTCCTGTTTATTTTGCAGCTTCTTATTCTATTCCAAATTAGCAAAATGCATCAACCATCAGTGGACACAGTACCCAAGCAAGGAAAAAGCAGAAACCCTGGAGACATGAACACTCCAGGCCAGTACTTTTGGATTTCTCAGTGTGTCTAGCTGAGATCCAGAAATGCAGGTTCATGCACAAAATTATTGAACAATTTAGCAGTGAGATATCCTGACAATTTGATGCATCTCTAACTTATAAATTGCACTTGAAAGACTTGAAGGCTTTTTGATTTGCAGACACCCAACACAGCATTGTTTTATAATATGCAAAAATTACTTGTTAAAAACATTTGGGATGTTTGGAACTTTATACCTCAAGAAAGTGTGAATGCACTATTCTCCACCTCATGGTTGATTTGCCAAACCCAAAATTAAAATGTACAATATATTAACCCTAGAGCAGTGATGGTAAATGCAACCATGAGTTTTGTTTAGCCTGTCTTTCTATGATTATCAGGTATACCAAGGCAAAGCTACGGGGCAGAGTTATCATGGCATGTGGGGGAAACCCCACCATGAATTACTCATGGATCCAATGGGGATATTTGTTGCAACAATAGTAGATTCACTTGTCTCCAATTATGGATAAGTAAATAATTCTTTCTTCTCAGCAAGAAGTTTCCTGCACAAGATTATTTTTGCCCCACTTCTATTTATTATACTGGTGGAAGGAAAGTTCTAGGTCTGAAAGTCGGGAAGAAAGGGAAATGAAAACAACTTTCCAGAAATGGGCACCCGATATTGTAAAAAGAGGAAACAATTTTTAGGTTACAAAAGAAAAAAAAAAACCCACAGGCTGCTTCAAGGAATATTCAAGTCTCTATTCACAAGCAATCTTCCTGGGCCTAGAAAATCATAAAGTCAAATATGAGCAAGTCTAGTGGAAAATCTGTGACGTTAATCTTGGCGGGCCTCGTCGTTTTAACAGGTCTTGAATGTGTGTGCTGGATTACCCAGATGGCGGTGCAGGAATCAGCCTGATAGGATTAAGCCTTTACACTGAACTCTGCTCCATCTGTTAGCTAAGGTTTGTCTTTCCTTATCTGAATATGAATTTTTAGTCTCCTTGCGTCTGGAAGCCAGACTCAATTCCACATTAAACACACAGATGCTTACAGATAGTCTAACATTTCATTAGTTAGTCTCCATGAATATCAGCTTGCTCTTTTTCTAGAAAATGTTTTTTTGCTAGGAAGGAAATTTAAAGTATGTAGAATCTGCTTTGGGGGCGAGTGGGTCTTGTTTTTTTCTTCCTATGAATTCTAGAACTCAATTCACTGTCCTAATAGGGGTTTACATCAGTGTTTGTCCAAAAAGATGAAAGGGAAGACCTGGTGCCCGGTCTTCAGAATCTGGCTGTAAGAATAAGTGACACAGATTTTTTGACTGAATGAACAATCCAAGCAGAAAATATTCACATGTGTTTGATTTTTTCTATTATGAGAGGGTTGGTATTAACCAATACTTGATAATAACTACACCTGCCTTTTCTATCATCTTTGTTAGGTTTTCCATATTTTTTAAAAGATTTATTTATTTATACAAGCATTGGGATACAGTCAGAAGCACGGGAGGGTGAGAGAATTCACCAGAGCCAGAGCGGGGAACAGAACAGGCAGACTGACAAAGTACACTGCTGAGGGGAGCAGCAGGCAGCAGGAGAGTTCTGAGCACCATGTAGGACCCTTGCCCAGTGGCTGGGGATCAAACTAGCGCTGTAGAGGCTGCGGGCAGCTTCTCAACCCAGCGCTCAACCACTGCTCCACTAGGGAAGCCCCGGTTTTCCATATTTTTAAGGAGTCTTTACAGAGGTGGCAATAAGTCAGTTTCCTCGTGAATGAACTGGGCTGACTTCTGTTTTGCCCCTTGTGGACACACAGGCTCTCCTCACCTTATTGCTCTTCCCTGTGTGGCATGTTTCACAGGTTCAAGGGCTGATAACCCTCCATCCGGCAAGTCTGCCAGCACCATTTTTCCAATAGCATGTGCTTGCTTTCTGTCTGTGTCAGATTTCATTAAAGTATGTACAATATTTTGTAGACATCATACTACTGCACACTTAAGAGACAAGATTAGAGTGTAAACATAACATTTATATGCACTGAGAACCCAAACAATTCACATGACTCACTTTATTGCATTGCTGGTTTGACTGTAGTGGTCTGGAACAAACCACAGCATCTCTAAGAGGTGCCTGTATTCCTAGCAGCAATGATTTATTCATCTCTCAGCTGAAAAACTTTGACTTGGGGCACATTTTAAGACAGAGGCAGGTATGTTATCTAGAGCCTGGCAACAGATTCTGGGTTTTCTAACCATGTGACAAAGGAAGGAAGGACTGACTCTGACTGCTGGGCATGGGGGAAAAAACAAAAAGTAACTAAGTTGCCCAAAAGAGGGATCTTCTAGAATCCTACTTAGTGGCTTGTAGAAGGTGATTTTCAGAAGTCCTGGATGTGTGCCACACTCCTGGAACCTCAGCCTCACTATCCAGACTACTCTGATTATCGAGCAGGGCTCCCTTGCTTTCAACGGTTCCTTTAATAATACTGGCTCTTGGCTTTATGCCAGGATGATGAACCATCAAAAAATACAGGTTCAACTTATGGAAACAACCTCAGTGTAAAACAACAGAGGAATGGATAAAGAAGTAGTAGTATATACACGGTGGAATATTATTCAGTCATCAAAAAGATGAACTCTTACTATCTTCAACAACACAGATGGAACTGGAGGGGATGATGTTAAGTGAAATAAGTTATAAGGAGAAAGATGTCAGATGATTTCATTTATATGTGGAATATGCAGCGATAAAACAAAAGAACAGACAAAACCAAAACAAAACTTAGAAATCCCCCACAGAGGGATGGTGGTAGGTGGGAAGTAAAGGGGGAGGGAACCCAATGGTCCATTTGGAGGATTATGGGAGCTTTGGTGGCAGGTGTGGTAACATGCATCTGAAGAAGTGTGAACCTATTCCTCTAAATAATTTATGGTATTGTAAACCCACATTATCTCAATTAAAATTAATGCCTTTTTTTAAAAGAATACTAAGCTTTAATAGGGCGAGCATAAGAACATTTATTTATTAGCTATATAAAATATGTCAGGTACTCATGCACATTTTGTTCTCTATGTACTATAAAAATAATTATGATAATGATTTTATATATACATACACACATGGGTATACTACACACACACGCACGTGCGCGTGCACACACACACACGAGGCTTTTCTACATGCAAGTTCGCTTATTATATTTAAGCAGTGCCCTTTAATGGACAATTAGGGAGCAGAGAGCAGTAAAACTTCCCATCCCCAGCAAAGATGAACTATGCTTACCAGTAGGAATATAGATAATAACATCTTCTAAAATCTATGTCTTTGGATCCTTTATTGACAAGAATTCTAGCAGGGCGATAAGTGGTGGTTTCCTTTTTGAAAATTGGTGGTCCTAAAAGATGAAGCCAGCTCTACATCATCTCTCATAAATTGAATACACTCACAAACACAGCCTTCCTGCCTGTTCTCCAAGTTTTATCCTGCACTAGGGTGCCTGACCAGATGACCAAGGCCATTATTTACACCTCCTTTGCCCAATACATATGGAAGTTAATTTTTCGTTAATTAAAAGTATAAAAATATCAATTATTCCCTTGGTCAAACTAGCCACATTTCAAGTGATCAATACCTACTTGTGACTAGTGACAATCAAAGTGACAAACAGCACAGGATAGGACAATTCCATCATCCCAGGACATTCTACTGTATCTAAGGATAAGGTTTAAAGAACTGAGCTTGTACTTGACCAAAAATAATCTGAGCTACCATTTGTAAGGTGTCTTCCATATTCCAGGAGCATTAAGAATAAATAATCATGAATCCTTCCAGCAAGAGTCAGAGACTAAATGCTAGCAGGATCAGCCTAGAAGGTAAGTGAATAAAATGGGCAGCAGCATGGACAACGGGATGGCCAAGTCGACTATGAAACCAACAGCCTATTCAAAATGGATACCACATCTCAGTTTGACCTAAGTGATACCATTTAAGGATATGGGTCAGACCCTACCACTTCTTCTGATTATAAAAGGAATTTGCAAATCCAGACTTTTCCAAGACAATCTCTGTTTCTAATTGTCAGCAACAAATATGTCATTTCTGGATGTATTATGCAAACCGAACCTACATACAGCTGAGAGCTGGGTTCAGACCATGACCTGGTCCACCAGGGTCTGTAGCTCACATCAACCCTTGCGGGGACAAGAATCATCTCTCAGTTATTAGCTTCAGCCATCACACAAGGAATACTGCCACTGACTCATCCAAAAATAAACACAAACTAGGGCCACTGCCGGCTCTGCTTTATATTGTTTGAGGTCTCTCCCAGAGCAACTGACAGTCCCCACCCAGCGTTACTCTGCTTTGCTGCAATTTGCTATAAGCAGCTTGGAAGACGAGCTTTCTGCTCCTGAAGGATTTCTACTATCATCAGGCAAGACAGCATAGATAGTGACTTTTTAAGGAAACTGTGTTTTGAATATGAGCAGCATCTAAACATCAACCTTGCCCGACCTTCTTCGTGCCTTTCAGAACAGTGATTCTTCTTTTCCTTCCACTATCCCACAGAAGCTGCCATGGCTCCATATTCGAGTGGACTTTAATTCCTGAGAGCCTTGTCATTTTGAGCCAATTTCCCCTCCTCCCTGACACATGCAGTGACATTGTGCTTCAGGGTTTGCTATAACATGGTGTTTCCCCGCAATAATCAGTGACATCACAGGCACGAATGTGCCACACACAGAGCAAAGACAAGTGGGCACTCCACTTCCAGGAAAGTACCACAGAGGCTGGAAGTCTGACTGCAGAACCCACCTATGGACTGTGGTGGAGGACATGGGGGCTCTGGAGGTGGTGCATGGTGTGGTGACATACATCTGGAGAGGCGTGAGCCCATTCTCCTAAATCACAAACAGTTTTATAAATCAAAGTTACCTTAATTTTTTAAAAAAGTACAAACAAAACAGAAAGCAAGGTGCAAAAAAAAAAATGCACCTTTCATTAATGTCATTTTAAGATGAAGACAGACAGACACACACACACACTTGCCACTTTGGGACTCGTTTCTTCTACTAGATAATTAATCATGTGTTAAATTCCACCTACATATCAAAACCCAGATTAACTGTCCAGATAGGTCTTCTACATGAAATTACTACTTTCTATCTACAAAACACCACCCCATCTGTGAATGCCTTCCTGTCTTTTCCATTCTTTTTTTTTCCTCTTTTTTTTTAATTTTTAATATATTTTTACATCATTGTTCATTTTTTTTAATTTTATTTTTATATTCCCAATACAATTGCAACCCCCTTATTTTGATCCCAATCCCTTCTTTCCCCGGCCCCCACCCCCCATAGCGTGTCTCTGGTTCATGTTGTTTGTTGATTTTGATTTTTTCTTTCTTAGAGTTATTCTTCTTCCTGGTCCCTTATTTAGGTTTTCTAGATTCCTGCTATGAGTGAGACGATCCGGTATTTTTCTTTTTCTTAAGTCTTTTCCATTCTTTAGTCACTTCCTGCACTGGACCATTTCTTGTGTGCATGCGTGCGTGTGTAGGTAGGTAGCTGGGCAGGCATGGATGTCTGCAAATCAACAGATTCTTTGCAGGCAGGGACCTCATCCACTCATAAGCCAGACAGATGCACCGTGTGCTTAACCAATACCAGAGAACTAATGAGCACCGTTAAGTTTTCGAAGGCTTTTCCCACACATGATCTCAGCCGTCCTTAATATCATCCGTGGGCAGTTGGCAAGCAGGTGCTATTGTCAGTTGCACTTTACAAATGAGGTAATTGGATAGCAGAGATTCTCTTGAACTCGAAACTTTAAGAGTCCATATTAGTTGACAAAATTGAATATTTAAAACACCCACACTACCTTTCAATTTTGGCATTTATCTGAAATCTCCGCTCAGTTGGCTAAAAGAGCCACTTCAAGCATGTCAACACAGCCAAAATCCCATAAAATCTTATTTGTGCAAGTCCTAATTCCCAAGACAGAGGGTGGATATTTATTAACTTTACAGAAAATTACTACTCTATTTCCCGGTGAAGTTATTTTCCCCCTAAGACTCAGCCTCACATATGAATTGTAGTAAAATTTCTCTCTACCTTCTTCTATTTCCAAGTTCAAAAACTGGCATCCTAGAGCAATGACACAGGTGCCAACTAAAACACAGGGGCGTTGACCACGGTCAGGCTCCCCGGCGCAGAAGCCTCTCTATTGTTACGGGGCGGGCTGCTGAGCTCACCGGCGGGCTGACATCTAGCACAGATCCCATACAAGTGACAGCAACACCATGGAATGTGCATGTTCAAGTGCAGGGCGGTCCCCCTAACTTGCCCTTCAGTCTGGACATGATCCATCTCAATGGTGTTCACCACAGAATTTTGTGCATACAGAGAAAATAATAAAAGTTTAGTGGTTAATAGGTCCTCCTAAAACAGTACCTGACTAACATTTTCCCCAACTTGTTTTTTTTTTTTTCATTTGAGTAAGAAGATTGGATTCCACAGGGTTTGCCTAACCAAATCAAAAAGGGTTTGATAGAATTCTGCCAAAATTGAAATTTAGAGGAATCTGAGGTCTGACTTTATAGATCTTTGCTCATCATAGTTACTGGAAGAACACAGCTGGTCTGATGATTCAGCCAGAAGATTTTAGCAAAGAATGACCAAAAATACATTTTCCTTTTATACAAAAAAAAATTAAAAAGACACAATACACTGGCCCTCCTGGCTGCAGCCCCTTCCCCACAGACCTGCACGTGATATAACTAAAACCATCAGCCTCAGGCCCAGCACAGAGCAAGCACTCAGTATGTGTCAGCTTCCCAATTGCGGCCAAAAGTGAAGTAGATCAAGAATAATAAGGAACTAAAATCCACGATTTGTACTAACCACACTCACTTTAATCATTTCTCTAAATAGCAGCCCGTCTGTTATGACTTGCATCTATTTTGCATATGCTTGTCTCTTGATATTTCCACACTTTGCCCCAAGGTGGATGAAAGAGACCGATGTGCTGAGAGAGGCCCCCACGCTGTCCTCCTGCCCCCCAGAACCACAGGGGGCGGGGGGGGGCCTGAATGTGGGTTGGAACAACTGGTGTCCTGCTGATGGCAACTGTCCATTAAATAAACCAGCCACACAGGAGCATATGTTCGCATATAAAATATTGATTAATCCCGCAGATTGGGATAAAAATATATTAGAACTTAGGTTCTACTTTCATACTTAGCAGTCAGATGAGCACTCAGTCCATTCAGATCTATTTCTGTGCCCTGTGGCCTCCGGAGTGTTACTTCTGTCTTTCGCTTTTCTTTTCCTTCTCTGGTTACCGTCTGGTCTCCCATGTCGGGGCCTCTGTGCTGACTGACCAGCAACATACGGCAAAGCAGGACTTTAATTACTGGGTCATCTCTCAGCCAAGGTGCCCAAGGCAGGCTGGCAGAAAGTCCTCAAGTCGGACAATCCGTGCCTCACATTTTCTCTTGCTCCCTGCAGGTCAATCTCTTTTCTGTGTGAGGATGAGAATATCATGCTGATGGCATCGTGTTCATCTGATAAGGATGATGATCACCTAATTTCTATAAAGTTTCATTTCTGTCCACCGAGTATTTCAAGTTGCAGGGCTGGCACAGGGAGATTGAGATGGGGTGCCCGATAGCGTGACGTGATACCAGGATTTTTTATCCTAACCCAGAAAAGTACCTTCCCGTATATCAGGGCACATGCCAGCTAACTGGCCCTGGAGATTTAGCACAGTCCTGGCTTTTCAATTGGCCTTTGAGTAACGCTGTCAATTTGCTTCCATTGAACCAGGAATTATATTACATGATCAAATGGCAGGAGAATTTCTCTCCACCTCTGAAGTCCAGCGTGAGGGGATTAGTACGGACTCAACAATGACAAAGAACAGCGTGATGACTGTCTTGTGCCAGCTACTCAGAACCCCCAATGCTGCAGAACAGAGGCCTAATTCTTGTTCCATTCAGCCACAGCCAACTCTATGAGGAATGGCCTCAGTTTCCCTCACTTGCTAAATGGAAAGGATAACAGTGGCGCCCCCCTCTGGCTGGTGAGAGAATTAAAAGAGCGGCTACAAAGTGAAACTAATGGTAGCACATCTTCAAGGGCTGCTATGGTAACAGCATCTTTGGCAGCGCCCTGTACAAGCTGGCCCCCTCCTGGGCAACAGTCCGATTAGCCTGTGGTTAAGAAAATACACTGGATCTCTAGCTCCAACCTATGGGAAACTTTCAAATTTATTTTCTCAAAACTGGAATCTCAGACTTAACACACCTTCCTTATTGGCCTTCCCCCAAGCTTCTAATATTTGGTCCCCACGTGGATTTCTGAACTTGCTCCCCCCACCTGTAAAAGGCTCTCTCCCCTTTATTTAATTAGATGCTACTCATTCCAATTTTAAATTTGAAGTGGCCCTGATGATGCTTCTAACTCAGCCGAGTCCCCTTGTTTTAACCTCGCTTAGCCGACTGTGTTTCTGCTCTAGAGGGTTCAGCCTCGCCACAGCATCAGTCCTTCTACATGCAACTATATGCTTAATGTCAACACACAAATACACACCCGTGACTAGATACCACATCATGTCAACAGCTGGTCCCGCCTTGCTTAGTTTCCCTGCATCTCTGAGGTCTTATTGAGTGGCCAGGCACTCCTCAATGGCTGAGTGAAGAAGCAACTGAATGAAGGAAGACTCTTCAGAGATGTGGAGAGACTAAGGACCGATACACAGTAGCTTCAAAGTAATGATTCATTACACCCTCCAGTGTGTGGGTCCACACTGGGCCTCCTTCATGAATGAGCAGCGGCTGCATGAAATCAGCTTTCCAGGGACTGATTTGACCCCCATTCCAGCAGCAAACACTCCATTCTCTTGGGGGGTTTAAATGAGCACCAGTAAGCTCCCCCAACCATGGGCTGTCATCACGCCAGGTGGATCTATTGACAGATGTTAAGGTTAGGAGGAAGGGTAGCAACCAGATGAGAAAACACAGCCCCTCCTTCCGGAGGTACCAGCACTTCCTGTCTTTAGGCCTCGCTGGTTCCTGCCTACCCAGCCCCTCCCCCATGCATCAGTTTCAACACGGTTGCTGCTCTTTCTGCCATTTGAACTCAAATCCTATCTGGAAAATTGATGGGCGATTTCTGTCCCTGACAACACAATGTCAGCTTTGCTCAGTGTCCAGCTGGCTCAGTATATATTATCATAATGCACTGCCTGGGTGGACCCCGGCTCATTCTCTCCCTGGACGGGAATCCCCCTGTACACAGTTTTCTTGCCCGTTGATATGCATATTTAAAATTAAAACAGTTAACAGCTTGGGAGATGGTTTGATTTTTAAAGTCCTAGCAGGGAGCTAAGCATATTCTCTGCAGCCCCTCAGCAAATAGAGGACCCCTCACAGCATTAGCTGAGCTCAAAGAGTAAATCATTAAAACTTTAGGGACCCCCCATGATTGATGAGGAAGCCAAGGCCCAGAAAAATGTGCATCTGTCCTGGAGGTCACAGAGCAAAGCAGTGGCGGGGCTCTGTTTTAGTCATTTCTGTGAGTGTATCAGAAATTGTTAGAACAAACAGAAATGTCTCCAGTACAACCTCTAGCTGCTGCCTCTAGGCATCTCATCTTCAGAAGGTATAGGGCAAAGTAAACCTCATACAAAAATGAGTCAATGTTAATAAATGCAGTGAGGCTCTGAGGTCAAGAGGGAGAAGGAGCCAGAAAGGGAAAAGCGCGGGGGCGGGGGGGTTGATTTTGGAGTTCCGTTACCACTAAACTTTCCGTTTATTTTTCAAAACATTTTGCCATGTTTAACAAAGTATTCACAATACTGGGGGATGGGGGTGAAGGCTTAGGATCAATCCATAGATGCTTCCATTTGCATATTCACACCCCTAGACTCCTATGAAATTTTCAATTGCTAGAAACTCCTGGGGTTATATATGCAGAAAGGGGAAAGAAACCCTGGGCTTGGTTTGGAATAATCAGTGATACAAATCAACACAATTGGAATTATGATGCTTTTGTAAGCAAATGTGGGAGGACTATGGGTGCAGGGGGCAGGGGGTGGTAGCCTGCATCTGACGGGTGTGATCCTGCTCCTCTGAATCACATAGTGTTGTGAGCCAATGTTGCCTGAATAAAAGTTCTGTCATTTCTGTCCATAATATGAGCAAAAGCATCACTCTCTCCCCAGCACTTCCACCCAGCACACTCTGTGCTTATCCAAACAGGTCAGGTGAGGTTCACTCTCTCATTAGCCCACATGGCATATCAAGCATGGCAGTTCCCACAATTCACAGGACTGTTAACAAATCCTGTAAGAGAATGGTTTCCCCCGCCTACCCGTATCCCAGGTGATGTATGGCATCAGTACCACTTCAGTACCTGACCCAGAGACTATCAAGACCCTAACAGTCAGTGAGCGCACAGCTAAGTCACAGTTTTCTCCTGGTCTCCTTTCTCTCTACATTGTTGACAAGCCATACAAATGATTTCTAGAGAGATGAGGTAGAAGGTCCTAGCAAATAAATGAAATATTTACAGTGTCCTTATCTTGCCAGTTCCCTAGAAGGTATTTCAGGCATCAAATAAAATCAGCTTTTTCTTTTATTTGACGAGAAGAATGTGGTATAACAGGGCATGGAAGGAAAATGAACTATAAAATAAACATACACAGAATGCCCCATAAAAAAAAAAAAAAGATGTGTTGCAGGCTAACTTTGGAAAGGTTTATTTCAGATACCAGCAAACTACCTTACTTTTACTGAGAAAAATATAAGTGAGATATGAGATGGAAAGAATTTTAGCCTTGTGTGTACAGCAAGTAATTGAGAACACAGACTGCAGATCAGGCTCACCAGGTTTGAGGCCCGGGTCTACCGCTTATGTGCTGTGGAGTTCTGGCAAGTTACTTAACTGTCTCTGTGATGTAGCCCCTCAGGGCTATGTGCAGGTACAACAGGAGCTCTTCCAGAGCTTCAGGCGTGCTTACTGCAGTTACTCTTAGCACTGCTATCGTACAGAGCTAAGTGGTTAGATGGACCTGGGGTCCAGTCCCAGGTGCAAGTCTAAATGGTTTTGTGGTCTGGGTAAGTTACCCGCCTCTTTAAACATCAGTTTTCTCATCTGTAAAATGGGAATGATTATTGTTATATCTCATTAGACGTGTCAGAAGACGTGATGAGATGATATAAGAAAAGTGATTGCCACTGTGCTGGCAGGTGGCACATCGGAAAGGCTCCCCACTTGCTGGCTGGTGAAAGTCCGAACAACAAGAATAACACAGGATACCACCTGGCTGGTGACCACCAAGCAAGGTAGCAAGGTTGGAGCCTGGCACCTGCAGATCAGCAATGCAGTAGGTGATGTCATATTCAACTAAAGCAACTGAGACTACCTGCTTAGCAGTGCCCAGTGGCTCATGAACTCTGTAATCTGCTTGATACTGAGATCTAGCAGACTGTCAAGTCCCCTGGGTTGGGATTTCTGTTGTTATCTGCTTTATGGATTTCTCGGAGGATACACTAAAAATTGGTCTTTATTTAGAGCCTTGTTCATTATCCTGACTTCCGCTGAGAAGGAAGACTAAAGGCATCATGCCCAGGCCTTAGAGAAAAACTCCCAATTTGATGGAAATTCTGGGCTCCCTATGCACTATTATTATATGAAGCCTCTTAAGCCTCACAGTCTGTTCTTGCCTCTGTCTCCTTTTTTAAGTACAAAAATCCATTGATAAGATGTAATATGTCACCCTCAGTAGCATGTGACGATGCCCATACTTGTTCTACTTAATCTAGATCTTCCCAAGATGTTCTTGCCTAAGGGAACATGGCTGGAGTTTGCACCAAAACCCATCACGTGAAGGGCTGCTGTCAAAGTGTAAAACTGTCATTCATCCCCAGCTTTTCTGTTTTCAAGATGCATTTCTGCTGGGAGGCTGGGTAGTTTTTATAGACATTCTTCAGATCTTCAGAGTCCCAGTGACACCCCCTACCAACCTGAGCCAAACTCAATTACAAAGAGGTGAACGAACCCCAAGTCTTCCCAAGTCTTGTGCTATCCAGGGACCATGAGACCATATACCCCCAGAAATTTATACTTGCCAATATGCATACCACAGGCAAGAGCAAAGAGCAACAAATGAATCTCAACAAAAACAAGCTACGTGAAGATGAGCAGTCTACCTCCCCTTCCAGGTGTCAGTTTCCCCTTCTGGAAAGTGAAGGATCCCAAAGACTTTTCGATTCTTGGACTCAGTCCTCACCCATGGTAAGAAGAGAGAGAAATATTTGGGAGGGTCTGTCATTTCTGTTGATTTTCATTCATCTGATTTTAGTTTTGTTGGAGTTAAACAAGGAATAAACAATTCATAGGTAAAATCACACAACACCCTAAGGACCTTAAAAAGATAGTAAGTCTCTCACTTTTTGGGGGGTGGGGGCCGGGAGGGGAGGGATTGGGGTCAGAATGGGGCATGTGCAGTTGTATGGGGGAATATAAAAATAAAATTATTTTAAAAAAATTAAAAAAAAAGATAGTAAGTCTCTACAAGTTCTACAAGAAGTACATAGGTAAACACTTTCTAATCTACTTATGAAAAAAGCACATCAACTACCCAAAAATATATGGACAAAGAACTTTCAAAATGTTTGATCTTTTTCCTATTTTGAACTATATGCACTACTGACAGAATGGGGCCTGGTGAAGGGTGAAGGGTCAGTACCAAGGGACAGCCAGCTTCCAGGTGAGCTTCCAGGCCAGCAGGGACAGGCAGAGCTAATGACTCAGAGCATGTTGCCCTGAGCTTTGCTCACCTACCAGAGGCCTCTGTCATTGCAGCTGAGTTCACTCAAAGCCCTGCTGAGCCCCTACACCATTCCACAACTGCACCAACCAGGGAGCAACCATTCCCTGGGACTGTGTGATTTGGCACCTGGTAGACACACAGCCTGGGCTCCTGGCACTCCCACTTTGCCTGGGAACAAAAAGAACCCTCTCGTCTCTTGAATCTTCAAGCTCACTGTGCTGTTCCCTATGCCTGGGGAAAACATACCCAATCACATAAATGTGATTTCCTCCAAGAAGTCTTCCCAGAAAGCTTACTTCTCCCCACTTCATTCATGTACAACCATAGTGGGTTAATCGTGAATTTTTGTTAATATCTTCCTTGCCCATTTACATCATAAATTTCTAGCAGGCAAGCCATATCTTTTGGTGCTCCTGCACCTAGCTTGGTGTCTGGCACAAAAGGGCTGCCTAGCACCAATGAATGCAGAAGGGAATGATTGAAGCCCACCTTACTGACATTATTCCTTGACTGGAGGTCCAAAGAAGGGACTCTATTAGAAGCAGTAGGCTTCTCTGTCTCTTGAAGCCCCGTTGGCATCTCCAGGAAATGGGGGTGTCAGTGGCTGCAGTTCACAACCCTAAATAATAGTACATGCTAAACGGACATCTATAGAAGACCCAACCCAGTGCTCCATGAACTCATGCAAGTGAGGCCCAGAGTCACACAGCCAGTAATGGCAGCATCAGGGTGGAATCCAGTTCTCCCAACTGTCAGCCTGACCCTCCTTCCATTAGATTCAGTGGCCATTTCCAGCCACTCCTTAGGGTGCTATTACCGCAGGGCAAGGTGCAGCACCTCCCCTTTCCAGTGGAAACTTCATGCTCTCTTTCCTTTAAGATTAATCTCTCAGAGCTTGACCCATCTTTCTCCACATCTCCATAAAACAGCCCCTTGCAGAGCAGCTGCGAATATGGACACAGGGAGTGTGCAAGGCTAGATACCCAGAGGCAACCAGCAGAAGCAAATCTGCTTTTGTCTGGAGCAAAAGGATTAAGGAAGGTCAAATGCTAAAGAGCAAGAATAGCACCATATTGTCGGGGACAGCTGGAAGGAGACACTGCGAGGGAAAGGTCAGATGGAGCTGCTGGTGGGGAAAACCTGATTCTTCTCCGGAGCTGGGATGACAACAGGAGCCAGGCCTGGATTACCCCCCACTCTTCCTTCTGTAAAGTGTCTGTCTTTAATTGCAGCAACACTGCATTAGAACACTGAATAAGTTTCAGGCATATGTAGAGTAGCTATAGTTTGAGCAAACCCCACTTTATTTTTGCTTTGTGTTATTTGGGGGTCCTGGCACACTTGTACTTTGCATCTCAGCTTTTGCAATTACTTTGAAGGGACGTTTAATTCGTTGTATCTGATGCCCACCAAAGCTCCATTTCAGTGTTCTCCATGTTTAAAAATTCCAGGGAGCAGGGGTTGCTAGACCACCTGTATGTGAGCTGAGAAGCTAAATAGGACCTCAGGGCAACACCTTCACAAACATGCAAAGGTTTATCTTCCAAAATCTTTGGATTAATAGTTCTCTTGATTTTTTTTTAAATAAAAATGAAGGTATATGACCTTATAACAATAACAAAAAGAACACAACTCCTCAATTGGGAAACACCAGATTGAGCTCTTCCCCCCGAGTCCTACTGGTGACTGAGTGTCCTCCTACCACTCAGCTTTCCCCTTCATCGTGGAGGAGCCAAATCCTCCTCTAATCCAAAGAGGGGAGACAGGAGGAAATCAGAAAGGAAGAGATAAAGATCCACTCATGCCAAAAAAAAAAGAAGGAGAAGAAAAAGAAAAAAGAATTAAAATGTCCCCTAAAAAAATGAGCATTTAAACCGCTTGTCAGCTGGCTTCCTGACAAAGCACTGGAGTGGCTTCGTGGGCATTTGCATAAATGCTGCTGGTGAGTTCACCATCGCTGCTGGCGCTAATGGTACATAAAGTAATTTAGTCACTTCTGCCGGCATTCTATGTCAGAATGATGAGCGCCGGCACTTTGCCTTGTTGCATAATAGATCATTAGATAATAAAGTGTTAGCGCAGGCAAGTGACAGGGTCCCCATGCTAAGCTTCGTGAGGGCTCCGGTGTCCCACCATGGGGAGAGACAGAGAGACCACCGACACCCTTGGCCTGGAATCCAAGCAAACTCCACCTGAAGCTCCCTTCAGAGAACAGCATCAACATCACCCACGCTCGGCTGCCCTTGGGAATCCACACGGTCCCAGGAGACCTGCCCCGGTGACGGGAAGGCAGGACAGGCGCAAGAGCCCACGCAGTACTGACCGTGGGTGGTGACAGACAGTGTCTGGGGCCCGAAGTCTGTGCTTTCTCTAAAAGGGGAAGCCCAAGAGCAGTGACCTTTTGGGGATAATCTCTCCCCCTGCTGTGCTACTTCCCTAAAACCACTGCTTCATGGGACTCGTACAGCCTCTCTCCCCCTAAATATCCAGTCCAAGAGCAAGCACCTTGTATTTGTGAAGAACAAGACAGGGGCAGAGGGATCACCAGAAGTCATCGGGTGCCACGTTCCCCTCCCTGGGCCACATCAGATTTCATGAAATCAACGGGCCTTGGGCCCTTCTCCTCAAAAGACTGGGATAGTCATGGAACACAGAAGTCCATGAGAACAAGGGTCACATGGACAGACAGGGCTAAGGTCAAGTGTGGGCTCTCTTTCTACTTCTATGCAGAAAGATGAGCCACAAGTGGAAACTTTCCTCAACGTCTGACAGGCAGGATATAAACAGAGATGTGCAGAGTAGCTCCCCAACGTCAGGCTACCTGCAAATGAGATGGGAGAGCCCAGAACGGGAGAGTGAAGGCATAAAAAGGTCACCTCAGGGGTGGGTGGCGGTGGAATGGGGGTGGGGTAGTGCAGCAGCAGGGGGTGGCCAGGCCTTTTCTGATAGGTCGACAATGGCAAGATGAAGTGTCACTGAATTCACCTGAATTAGCAATAGGCCTGCTCCCACGCGTCACCAACGAAAGAGCCCCGAGTCACCCTTTGCTGAGTAGGTATTTCTGTTTCAGAGTGAAGTGTCTGAATGAGGGGGTGGTCATGTGTGGCTGGTTGATTCATTCTGCAGAGAAGCAGATTCCAGGTTACAAAGAACCTCACAGTGTCTCCCCTTTGATTCTTCTGTAGAGAGGTGAGAGGTTTTGGTGAAAGCAGGGCCCCCTCCCTGAAGGGTGAAGACACACCCATGTCCACAGAGACACATCACTATAAAAGAGTGAAATGTCTTCTTTTTCCTGACACTATGTAAAAGATAACATGGCCACTTGTAAACTGGTAAGTTGGAGCAAAGGAATAAAATACTGTCTTTAAAATGTAGACTGATAGTCTTAGAAAGCCCAATAGGAATATGAACAAGATCAATCACACTTAAGACTATTAGGGGTAGGAGGAGATTTAGTGGTGTTTTGATACTGAGATCTCAATCTGTTACCTAACTACGATGATCCTCCTAAGCGACTGTTTCCCCCTCTCCTGTCTGCAGGATTTAGATATTTTATAGTTACGATTAAATATTAAATATTTAAGTAAATAACCTTTAAATATTAGGAAAGTTTTAATTCTTGCCAAACTGGAACACCTGGCCCCACTGGGCTCTCAACGCCCCCACTGTCAGCAACAACTTCCTGGGGTTGGGGACAGCAGGGCCTAACTTGTCTTCCTCCCCTGCCTCCACCCAGCCCACTTCCCCTATTCACATTACCTGCCCCCACCCAAGGCACACTCTCTTTGTTAACCTTCCTGAGTTTCACCAGGAAGGAAGTTAAGGATCCCAAAAGGTAAGTTGACTTGACCAAGGTTGCACAAAGGCTAGAGGTGAAATTAAGATGTGAATTTAGGTTTCTTGACTATTTCAAGATTCTTTCCTCTACATCAAGATGCAAAATAATGTCCCTGATCATGTCCCATGCCCAGCAGTATCCGCTCTAGCAGGTTCTTCCTGTGGGACTTGTTGGAGGAGAGATGATTTGCATGGCACCCTGTGTGGTCCCTCACCAGGTTATCCAAGGCAGGAAGGGGAGCTATGTGGCCTGTACTGGGCATGAGACCGGGCAGCCATGACTGACAGACTGGCAGTCAAATCTGTCCCCACACAGGATAGTAACTACTGCAACTAACCAGCCACCCCAGCTAGTCAACCAGAGCTGTCCTAAGAGTGCTCACAGAGCAATTACTTAGTTTTTCCTTCCTCCTTTTATCAAAACACATCGTCATATGGTGTCTTAAGTTACACCAAAAGCATGAGACAGGCAACATTACTGTAAATTAAGTATCAGAATAATTTTAAGTACAGAAATGGAACTAGAAATGTAATCATGAGCAGGTGTTTCAAATACCTGCCTACAAAAAATAATATCCATCCATCTTGACACTAATGAAATCATAAAGAAGCAGGTTTTGAAAGATGATGGTTTACTTTTAAAAGACTTTAAAACTGGATGTGATAAAGGATTTCTTCTAAGGATGTTATGTCTGGATAATTAATAAAAAGTGCAATTTGTGTGTTCAAAAAAATGAGACAAAAATAATGATAGTGGCGTGTTTATTAAATTGGGACGCTGACCACAAAAGATGTTTTCTACCTTATGAATTATATTATGGACAGCTCGTGGCCCATGAAAATAATCAGGTAATTGAGTGGTAATTTTTATAACCATGTTTTTAAAAGAATCCTACTCATCTAGCCTCCTAGAAAGTAAAGTGGGGGATACGTGTTAAAAACTTAATTTGAGGAGGTTGAAGAAAATCTAGCATATGGTGATTAGTATCCAGTAGAGTCAGTGTTTCTTGAAAAAATGGTTAGGTAGGTGGGTGGATGGATGGATAGATGAGACAGATGGTGGATGGGTGATTGGGTGGGTGTAGGGATGGATGGATGGATGGATGGATGGATGGATGGATGGATATGTATTACACGTACATGTAGCACAGAACCATTCAGACATACATTCAGTCCAGCCCCAGGTTCCTTTGAGCAGCATTCACCCTCCTTGATTCAAATATTGATGTTTCAGTCAAGTGCTTTTAAAGGCCATATAAAATATGACTTCTCCCTACCAAAACCTACCTACAAAAAGGAGGAACTGTCCTGTGGTGATGAGGGGAGGGATACTGGAGGGGCAATTAGTCCTGGCTTGATGTTCAGAAAGCACCTCCACCTAGACTTTGGACTTTATCTCCAAATGAAGACAAATACGTAGTCACAGAGATACACCCCACAGGACTTCAAAGACGATGGCGTTCATGATAAAACCAGGTCATTTGTAAACTCTTAAAATATATCATGACTTTTGTCACACTACTTTGGACTTTTCATTTTTACACAAGTAGGAGCTTAATAAAGCAGTTGTCCAGGTCTCCCTCTGTCTCAGCCTATAGGAAAGACCTGTCCTACTTCTCTTACACGACGACTGACCTCAGAGATATTGTCCTGCTTTAAATACTCAGCATCAATACTGCTCAATAGGATATTTGAAATTTGAACCAGGATAGAAAATGTGGTGGAGTTGGAAGAAACGGAATAGAGTCACAATTAAAGTAGCAATGCCAACCAATGAAAATGATTCGCCTACCATGTTCCAGATAAGAGGGCGTACCTTCCGAGGGGTCAAGCCTGCGAGCCCTCCGCCCATGCTTGGAGTTATTGTGGACAAACATGTTATCGGAGACTGCCAGGACATGGCCATCAACGTTGACTGTTGTAGACACCACGACCTGGAGACAGAAGAGAGAAACGCGTGAGCATCTTAATATAAAAGCAGGGTGGGTAATAAACTCAAGTTAAATAAATAACAGCTGGGAGCTGAAGAAAATTGCATAGCTATTCCACATAATAACTGGTGCTTATGCTTTACAAGTCTAACAAGAGGAGCTATTGATGAGCGGGTCTTTGGCATGGAACGCTTTTGATGCAGTTTTAAGTAAAATTGCACAGTTTATAGTTATACAGCAGAAGGTACACTGTTAACCATCATTTTAACAAGAGGATCTTTATTAGCATATTTTTTTTACACAAGGGTGGTCTGTGTTTCACCTAAATTACCCTTCAGAGTAGACACTGAAGCAGATATCACAGTTGATCATGCAAATAAAAGTCTTTTGAATCTTTAAAATATTCTCCTACCCCCCCCACCCCCACCCCCCCACGGCGTCAGGGTTCAGAGGACAGAGAAATGAGGGAGTTTTTCAGTGAGCACTAGGAAGCTGCTTTCTCTCTGGGTGTCTTTTTTTGGGTTCTTGTACTTTTTGCTCCCCATGTTAGTTCAGTTAATCAGTCCCAAGGCCTCCTGATCGCTATCGAAATCCCCCACCTCCCTCCACAAAATCCCTAATTAAGGCAATTAGATCCTGTTCCAAAGCCAAAAATTGGTGACATCCGCCCAAGATAGGATTCAGACACCCTGGCCACCTCGAAGGGCCTCTGCACCCCCTTGACCAGAAGGGACACAGGAGAAGGTGTTTTCTCACAGAACTTTGACTAAAACAATGAGAAGAAATGACCTACACTTCTCCTTATATTAAACAGGGACGAGGATTAAAACTGAAACCCACAGAGATATGTTTATTCATGCAACCTCTTACAACCAAATATAATAATTGTCTGTAATTGCAGCTTGGGCTGCCACCTCATGCTTTGACATGGGAAACAGCAATCAGCCGGCCCTGTTTAATCCACCTATTATGTTGACTAATTAACTTTGCTCCGCAGTTTATTTCTTCCTCCATTATCAGCCCCTGTCAGCCGCGAGCACCCCGCAGCATAGGGGGGACCTCAGGCTCTTTGATTGATCACCGATAGATTGACATGCAGATTAATTTAATTAGAATCACCTCACTTGAGAAATGAAAGACAATGGCAAGAGGGCTAATAGATCTGCTCTCATAATGAGGCAAACCTCCAGAGCGCAGGCTGAGGATTTCTGATTTATTTTGCACAATTCCCCAGTTGCTTAGAAAGACTCTCTGGCTTTAATTGTTCTTGGTTTTGAGAGGCACTAGTCTCTGAAGAGGTGAAATGCTTTACAAGGCTTGGCACACACTGAGGCCCAGTTTCTGAGGAAGTCTCTTTGCCGAGTTGGCTAAAGGTGGCAGTAACTTCCAGAATCTTGTGCAAGGCCCCGGCTTGGTCACTTGAATTGGGCAGAGGGGAAAACGCTGACCTGGACCTATGCCTGCCAAAGTCAGCATGCCCCCTCTGCCGACCCTGCCAGCGTCTGCCACGCTTGAAAGTTCCACCGCCCCCCTCCTTGACCAAACACTTTCTGGAAAAATGTGGTGAACTGGCTTTCCCCATGTCTCAAAGAGGGCAAGGCCTGCCACCGCTCCAACTGTTATCAGGAGGGTAATTTTAGTTTTCAAAACCATTTTTTTAAATACAAAGTAAGAAAATATCCATTCAGGAAAACAGGGCATTCTCCCTCCTCCTGGTGAAACCCAGCATTCCAGCCAGGGTAAGTTCAAAGCAGCAGTTTGCAAAGTGGTTTTCCTCTTTCTTCATGACCAGCCAACCAGATCCCACACTGCCTGATGCTTATGCATCTGCCTCATCAATTGTAGGGTAATTTAAAAGGAAGAGGAGACAGAAGAAGAGAAGCAAATGGTCTGTTCTTTTCTTTTCAAAAAGTACCATGGGTGGTGGTAGGGTCCATATTATTTAAGGCAATGGAAATCCACTCTTCGTTTTAGTTAAGGAGATATTTCCTGGGACTTTCACGATTATATAACAGAGCTGGGTCTTTCAAAGAAAATTTTGATTTACTACGAGACCACAAGTGAGTGGTCACTGGAGTCGTTAGCTGAAGAAACTATAAAAGGAATCCCAAACGGTATCTGTTTCCAGTGTCAGGAAATACAAAAAGTGGTTATTCTAGATGTCTGTCTTGAGAAAGGAAAAAAACATGACAATTCACCATGCACCTGTAAGACGAAGCACCACAGGCTTAAAATATTCAGTATCATTTAAAGACAGTGTCACCTAATTACTACGTTGAACAAAAGTGTCAAAAACAGTTAAGGAAAAAAATATGACACCCTCTGTTTTTCTTTCCTTGGTGAGAGAGAAAGATCACCAAGACCACATGTGAGACAGAATCATCTCAGTGAAAGACAAATTACATTGGAGAAAAATAATACAGTAAATCCTCATGCTTTTAATTTCTAGAAAATAAATCCTTAGTAGGTTCCTCAAAAACTCAAAACAATACATTTTAAATTCCTTACCCCCAAATACTTGCCCTTGCTCCAGTTTGGCAATGATCAGGATCCATTTAAATATAATAAATGCTGGAATTAATCCACAGAACAACTGGGAAATTAAAATTAAAAATCTATCCAAGAGATGCAAAGGGGGCACTGAAGTGTCCTTTAAAAATAGGCCTATAGTGGGAGGGAAAGGGGCCTTGACAGTTTTCCACAAGATTAATGAGGTGCTGACACATTCATGCAGGCAAGGGGACAGACAACCTGCCAAATCTTCAACCTTACCCAATTTTGTCAACAAAACACAGCTTGAATTTGGGACAGATCAACATGGGAAATGATTTTACATTTGGACTCGACCACCCCTTCCCCCTCTGCATGATTCCTGCCCAGGGAATGAGGTGAAGGCATGAGGAACAGGCATTACACTGGACTTTAAGATCTCAGTTATAATTAAACCTTTACTCCCTAGAATCACATTGGCAGCAAATGCACATGTGGCTATTGAAATTTAAACCACTTAAGCAAAATTTTAAATTCCATCACTCCTGAGTCTCCATAACCAGGGGTCAAGTGGTCACCAAGACCACTTGCTGGAACTAGTATACTGGGCAGAGCAGGTATAGAATATACCTGTTATAGAATGGTTTTGAGATAAACTGCCCCCTTTTATATGTGAGGATGCCCAAGTTGTGTCTCTCTGGTAATAAGCATCACTCTGGGTGAACATGTTTAGGGTTAGATACAGATATATTTTTACCACTATATATTTTGGAGTCAAATTCCTATTTGAGAGACGGGCACTGCTTTTTAATATAGCAATCCAGAGACAGGCTGATTTATATCCAGCATGTTCCATGGACCATCTATCTGGACCTGATACTTCAGGGGAAGAAATTGAAAATCAGTGAGGGGAATTTTTACAAAGGCAGAAGAGAAGTTTGCAGCTACGTATGGACTTTTACATTGATGTTTTCAATTTCTTAGCTTATATCAGTGACCCAGAATATGCTTTGTTATAGCCTCAATTTAGATATTCCCAAATGTTATTTTTTGTACTATTTATGAGGCTCTGCAATTTGAAAGAATTTGAAACAAAATTTAGGATGGTCTCCCAAGTTTTCCTGATAGATGAGACTTTGGCCAAGTAACTTAACCTCTCTAACTTAAAAGGAATGTCCCTGACTCTCAAATGGAAATACTAACAGCCCCCAACTTGTAAGTTATTGCAAGGCTCACATCATTTAAAGCATCTTGCATGGCTCCTGACTAATAGTAGTAGTTGTTGCTTCGCTGCTGATGGTAACCAATAATTTCAAGAGAATGGTTCATATTTCCTCACTATCCTTCCCCATACCGTCCCTCTTCCCCTTATACTGGGCAAGTAATCTATATGTCCAGTTACGGTATCTAAGATCCATGAAACAAAATCTGTCTCATAGCTGATTTTCCAAGACAAAAGCAGCAAAATTCAGTCATGAGTGGACTATCACATTAACAAATGTAGCAGCTCACGTGGAAGGATTATTATGACAAAAACAACCAAAAGAGCTGAAATCTGTACTTTTAAATATTTTTAACAAATATAAATCAGGGGAAAGATTAGACTATAAAAAATATTTTTATGTGTAAATGGAGCATATATTGATACCACCATCCAAGAAACTACTTTAGCAAGTTAATTTGAATTATTAAAATCTAAATAGTTGATGTTGATATAGTAACTCTGGGTTTAGCTTTATTTTTGCACAATTCAGGGTCCCCAATAATAAGGCACTAGGCACATCAGTTTGAAGTACATTAAATAAAAAGGCATGAAGCCACAATGGATGGACTAACGCTCAGCAATTAAAAGGAACAAACAATGAATTGGTCATATTCACCCAGTTGGTGAATCTCCAGAGAACTTGGCAAAGGGAAAACAGTCAATGCCAGGGGTTATCTATGACATATTATGGGCTGGATTGTGCACATACCTCAAATTCATAGGCTGAAATCCTTCTACCCCCAACACTGCAGCAGGGGACTATATTAGGAGATAGGGCACTTAAAAAGGTTTTTTTTTTTTAAGATTCATTTATTTTTATACAAGAGCTGGGGTACAGTCAGAGGCACGGGAGGGTGAGAGGATTCACCAGCGACAGAGTGGGCAGCAGAATAGGCAGACAACCGAAATACAGTGCTGAGGGGAGCAGCGGGTACGATAGGAGAGGTCTGCTGTGCCATGTGGGTAGCTCCCTGGCCGGCCAGAAATGGATCCCACGCTGCAGACAGCTTCACAGCGCTGTGCTCAACCTGCTGTGCCACTGAGGAGGCCCTAAAAAGTTTTTTTTTTTTTTAAGTTAAAATGAGGCCAGAGAGGAGGGTCTTAATCCAATCTGACTGGTGTCATGGAAAGAGGAAACTGAGAACCACAAAGAAGCACCAGGAGTGTGTAAACACAGGACAAAGACCTGGTGAGGCAGAGTGAGGTGGCAGCCATCTGTAAGACAAGCAGAGGCCTCAGAGGAAACCAAGCCTGCCAAACCCCAGCCCTGGACTTCTAGCCTTCAAAATGATGAGAAAATAAATTTCTGTTGTTAAGCCACCTGGTCTATGGCGGCCCCAGAAAGCTAACACACTGTGTGAGTCTATCTACATAACATTCTTGAAATAACAAAATTTTAGAAATTAAAAACAGATTTGTGGTTAGGGCAGAGGGAGAGGTGGAGGGAGAGAAGAAAGAGTATACATAGCTCTGATAAAAAGACAACAGGAGCCATCCTTCCAGAGATGGAAATGCCCAATATCTTGACTAGGGTCATTTGTCACATTGTACAATAGTATTGCAAAACTTTCCTTTGAAGAGAGATGGGTGAAAGGTACACAGGATCCCTCTGTATTATTTTGTACAACTGCATGTAAATACACAATTATTTCAACAAAAATTTCAATTAAACCAATTAAGTAAAAGGCATCAGTAACCATGGTGTCCTTCAGTGGGTGAATGGATAAACAAACTGGGGGTGCACAGAATGAAATACTATACAGAAAGAAAGGAAAAGCCAGAAAAAAACATGGAGGAGCCTGAAATACATATTGCTGAGCAAAAAAAGCCAGTCAGAAAAGGCTATATACCGTATGATTCCAAGGACATAGATGACATTCTCAAAAAGACCAAAAGATCAGTGGTCGACAGGAGTTTAGGAGGGAGAAAAGGACTAAGCACTGGATCATAGGGGACTGTTAGTTTAGTGACTCCATTCTTTTTGATGCTGTAAAGATAGATAGATAGATAGATAGATAGATAGATAGATAGATAGATAGATGGCATCATGTATTTGTTCAAATCCATAGAATGTATTACATGGTGAGCCCTGGCATAAACTATGGACCCTGGTTAAGAATAAGGCATGAATATTGGCACATCAATTGTAATAAATGCATCACACTAATACAAGATGTCAATAATAGGGAATGGATAGGGGTGTTGAAGGTATATGAAAGCTTTCTATAAGCTTTTTTCATAAACCTAAAACTGCTCTTCAAAATGTTCCATTGGATCCAAAATAAGGCTACATGCCACAACCTTCAGGAGCTTTCCTTGGTTGGCTGGGATCCCACCAACTCCATTCCATGTGCATGACAGACTATGGATTGGCTATTTCCCCTGAATTTGAATGATTTTAAAATAGAGTGTAATTCTTAATCAATAAATGAAATTAAGTTGAGAAAATGTTAACCATGTGGTTCACAGGAGAAAGTGACAAAAGAACCTCTCAGCAGGTAAACACTCCACATTTCCCAAAAACCCCTTTAATAGCTGGGGAAACTGAGGCCTGAGAGGTTTACAAACAGCTTCTAAATTACAGGACAAATCAGACCAAAGGCAGAACTGATAGGCAACCTCAAGACTGTGGGCCCTGGGGCCTCCCTGGTGGTGCAAAGGTTAAGATGCAACCTATGAAGCTATCTGAAGCTGCTGCAGCACGAGTTTGATTCCCACCAGCCAGGGAGCAGCCCACATGGCACAGCAGACCTCTCCTGTCTCACCCGCTGCTCCCCTCAGCAGTGTATTTCAGTCAGTCTGCCTGTTCTGTTTCCCCACTCTGTGTCTGGTGAATCCTCTCCCCCCACCCCCACCCCCACAGCGCTGGATGGTACACCAGCTCTTATATGCATAAATAAATATATCTTTAAAAAAAAAAAGACTGTGGGCCCAGCCTCACCCAGTTCCTGGTCTCGCTGCACACACCCTGGCTTCCTTCCTCTCTCCCCTGTAACCTGGAACCTTCCATGAGTACCTCTGCTGTCTAGGTGACGACTACACTTTAATTATTATTTACATTAAAATGACTGCAACAGTTAGGTCTTCATTAACTTTGTCCTTTAAAATATCCTTGACTGATATGGAATGAGATATTCCCTGAAACTTGCCTGATTGTGAGTTTCTATTTGGTTGAAAGATTCCAAAACTCATTAAAAATTATAGAGGACACTCGCACCTACAGGATGTGACAGAGTGGAACGGGTAGAGTAAGGAATAGGCAACTGATATTAAACGCTCACTTTAAGACTCAAGGCAAAAATATCTTAAAAGGAAGACAAGAGCAGACCCTCAAATCCTCAGATACTTGTGCTCAACTCATTTCAAACTTTAGAAATTAGACCCAACTTGTGTCTCCTAAACCATGACACTAAATGTTCATTGCTGATCTGACCCTTTTTCCTCACTCTGTGGGACACTTTTGATGACCCTTGATGGTGTCATTGGCATTTAACTGTTGCTCCATACATACGATCCCCATGGCCACTTAAATAGTAAGGAGCCCAGACAGACAGAATTGGCACATGTGTTCTCTACAGATGGGCCAGTAGAACATGAATGTGGAGATTAGGAACCAGAAAGTAGCATACTGGTCAACAGTCCAGATCCACAGTCAGACAATCCTAAGTTTGAGCACCAACTTCATCACTTATTGGTTTGTACCCTTAGATGTTTAATCACAGAGCTGCTTTGTGCCTACTATGTGCTAGCCATCAACTTACGCCATGGAGAAGCAAAAAGGAACAGGACAGATAAAGGATTTTCCCACCAAGATCCTAGTTGTTAGCGAGGCAAGAAAGGGGTTCAGATAATGAGGAATTATGTAACGAAAGCAAATTATAGAAAGTGATGAGTTCTAAGGAGAAAATAAAATGGAGAGAGGAAATGCTTAAGTGAAGTTAATATTGATTAAGATGATTCTGGGTACCTTCCCTGGGGAAGTGACATTATAGCTGAAATCTGACTAACAACTATCTAGCCATCCAATGATGTCATAGAAGAAATTCACAGGGAGACAGAATAGCATGTGCAAAGATCCTGGGGCATGAGATGAATTTTGTGTATTCCAGGAAGAGAAGGAAGGTCAATGTGCCTGCTGTGGACAAAGTAAACAAAGGAAGGAGTAGAAAATTAAGATTATACAGGTAAATCACTTAGTACAGTTACCACGTGTATCAAAAGCTTTATAAATTACGACATAAAAAGTGAAAGAGTGCAGGAATATTTTCTATTGGTAAGTCTCAGTAAGTACAACCTCAGGTCCAATATCTATGGGCAACACGGATCAAACCAAACACTTTTACACTTATCCTGTGAAGTGTTTTACATTTTCTTCAATAGCAAGTGTACTTAATGTAGGAATTTGTTTCCTCTAAGTGCAGAGCTACCACTCATCAAATCCTTTTCCTAAGGATTCCTCCTCAGTGATACATTTTCTACCAAAGTCTCACATAAGGGCTCATGCCAAGATACATATTTGCCCAATAACTGTAATGGTTTAACGTATCAGGTTGAATCTCCACCACTGTAGTTACCATGTTATGTGAGTTAATCCTGTATTCTGAAACTATCATTACAGCTGCTTTCAGTATAATTAATCAGTGTGGTGCATCTTGAAATGATTCTGTAGCAAGAGAGTGATGGCAGCTCAGGCCCCTAGCGTTCTGTCGGTAAAGAATTTAATTGGGAAATGAGCTGTTTGTCAAAACAATATAAGGCAGAGGGTGGGGCACAGTAGGAGTGAAATAAAGCAGATGAGACTATTTCCTTCTTGATTCAAGTGCCTTTCAAAGCAGACCAAAACTAGAATCCCCTCATCACACCCTGTAACATCTTGATTCAGTGCCTCTGTGGATTTCTAAAGAAATAATAAGGATTCTCCAAACTGTATAGAATCCACCCAACAAAATGCAAAGGGCTTCTTTTTTTTTTTTTTTTTTTTTAGAGGCATGTTTTATTTATTTATTTATTTGTTTGTTTTGTGTATACATGCACTGGGTACAGTCAGAAGAGTGGGAGGGTGAGAGAATTCACCAGAGCCAGAGCGGGGAGCAGAACAGGCAGAAGGACCGAAGTACACTGCTGAGGGGAGCAGCGGGCGGCAGGAGAGGTCTGCGCACCATGTGGGACCCTCCTCCGGTGGCCGGGGAGCAGCCGGGGTACGAACCGGCGCCACAGAGGCCGCGGGCAGCTTCGCAACCCAGCGCTCAACCACTGCGCCACCGGGGGAGGACAAAGGGCTTCTTTTTAATGTCTTTCCCATGACATCATTTTTTAAAATAGAATACACATTTGTAGTGGGAAAAACCACGTGGAAGTGTCTCCTCAGATGCCTGTCCCCCACTCCAAAAGACTGAGATGGGAAAAAAGAGAAACACGAGATAAAGACACATTTTTGTGTTTGCTATTCTCTCTGCTCAGAACACTCTTTCTGCATTTCTCAGAATGATTTATTATTCTGCTCCAAGTTTAAACATTATCTCCTCAGCAGCTTTCCATGGTCACCTACTTTAAAGTGGGTGCCCATCCTACACTACTGTTCTCTCTCCTAACATACTGTTTCATTTTCTTTAAACCAATAATTAAAATTTTCAGGGATTTGTAATGAGTGACTTTGTAATGAGTGGCAGCTGATGGTAACTCTCCCCTATATGCCCATTTTCTATGCCTCCTGGGCTCCACAGCTGGACGACTACAGGCTGGCTGGGCCCTCTGTGGCTGTGGGTAGAGTCCCAGCCACTGCAATGTGAGCAGATTTGACAAGGCCAATTCTAAGCCCAGGTTTTCAAGAAGTTCAAGTGTCCCCTCCATGCACTCTTTTCACCCTTCCAGGGAATAGATGGAGATACCAAGAGTCTAAGGGATAGTAGAGACATAAAATGAAAAGACCCCATCACCTAATAATCTCAGGGACAAGATCCCCTCAACAACTACAGCCTGCTTGTACATCTTGTGAACAAGAAATAATCTTCTGTTGCATGTGAGCCAGAACATGCTGTCTGGTCTGTTTGTTACAGCAGCTAGTATTAGCCTGACTAGCAGGTCCCCAGTGAAGCTTCATAAGGACAAAGACCCTATTGTTCTCATTCATCACTCACCACCTACCACATCAGAAAATTCTACTGAGGGCATGCATGCAGCAATAAATGAATGCATCTTCCATTTATATTCCGTGCAGGCAAAGACCTCACTTTGCACATGGATATAGATCTACCGCCTATAAAAAGACTTTGTTGGTAAGATACGATGGAAGTGGAAATTTAGACTTGGTTTCACTGTCTCCAGGTATTACGGTATCTACTGGGATGACAGCTTGCTCCCAATTCTGCTGCCTCCCCTCCCCAAGCTTTTCCTGCCAGCCCCAACAAGGGAAGCTATTGATAAGGATTTAAATCTTAACCTTGAATTGTCTAGTTCCTGTCAGTTAAAAACCAGACCCGTGACATGGTTTTAACACAGTCCTTTGACATTAGCATCTTTTTAGTGTCAAGATGAAGAAGCAGGCTCATTTAGTCACAGTGAATTTCTCCCTGTCATGAGCTGTTTTGAGCCCTAGCTTACCTCACCTCCCCCCTTATACCCTCCTTACACCCTCCAGAACTGAATGAAGCCTGTATCCACCATTGTATTTAAGTAATGTTGTTACCCTAACCATAGCCTGGGGATTTCAAAAGAAAACATCCATTGTAAATTTAAAAAGAGAGAGAGCAAGAGATTGTACTAGATTTTCTACAAGGTTTGTTCCATACAGCCTTAAAGTATGAACAGAGGGAGCCCTGCAGAAAGTGATTAATTTCTTGAGAACACTAAGGTCACACTAATTGACATGACCTGTGTAATTAAGCAGTCTCTGTTTACACACCAGAAGCTCAGGCGCTTGGGAGGCTGAGCTTGCTTGACAGAATGTCTTTACATGTCAAGAGATCAACAACCTTTCTTATGTCCTCCTCAGTCACCTACACAGGGCCCTGATTGCTGTTCAGAGGAGACACGCTCTGGCTGTGTGAAGATGGGGCTGGCCTGGTAGGCAGCACCACGGGTCAGGAGAACAGCAGTCTGTGAGGTCACAGGAGAGCCCACTTAACAGACAAGAGAGCATGTTTCCCATCAGAACTCAGTCGCCAGATCTCATGATTTCCAACATGACTAGGAAAAGTTACATTGATATGGAAAGAGGAGATGAGTGTTTTCTCAGGCTGAAAAGACACTCTCTCCCTCCCCTTCAGAGGCAACAGTGACAAAACAATACTGAAACCATCTTACTAATGAGTGTACCGGGAGAGAAAGTGATGGCAGATATGTGACTGGTTCACAGGATGCCTTCAACCAACGTCTCTGTGACACATCTCTGTCAGCCAGGGTAGCTGCAGGAAGACCTAAGGTGGGGGCCTTCAGTGAGATTTCTTAACCGAGTGCTCTGAGGTGGCAAGGCCCATTTTATTCATGCCCACTATGAATGAAGGGGTCTTTCTTACACTGGAGAACAGACCAAAACCTCCCTGAGTTAAGTGAAGTTCAGGCAGTCTTCTGAGGAAGAGCTTCTTTTTCTCACATTCAGGCAAGTCAACCCGGACCCTTCGGCATGCTGGTCAGGGGCGATGTTTAGGCTCTTCCCTTCCACACACCCCTCACACGTGCTTATGAGCCTGGGGGGTGCTCTCCACACAAATAGTGTGTCCAGGCTCTATTCGGGCAAACCTCTCCTTTGGAGTTTCTGGAGATTCCAGCATGCCTCATAGGTAGCCACAGTGTGCTCAGATGTGAGAGGCCACCTCGTCACCTCACTCAGTGGCTGTCTATACTCTTGGGACGAGCTCATGACGTTTGCATGTCATTCAACAAATTCTGAGTCAGGCTGTGCTTCCATGAGTCACCGCCTCATCAGTGTGACTCCAGACACAATGCCTATCTTCTCCAAGGCCCAATTTCCTCAGGTGTAAAATGGGATGACTATATTTGCATATTCCTAGCAGGGATTTGTGAAGATAAATAGGACAACTCATATAAGGTACTTAACAGAATACCTCTCACATAGTAAGTGTCCATTGATGTCAGCTTTACCACCATCATCATCACAACAGGGTCACGTCCATCAAGGCAGACATGTGGATGAGTGTGTTTATATAGGTGGATATGGAGCACACTGCATGTGGACACAAAGTCATCTCCCTGATACTTAATGCCATTAGGAATGAACCAAGACAGGGAGTATAGGAAGCAGCTTGGGGTGGCAGCACCAAAATACCAACCAGGAAGACAATGAAGTTTGAGGCTCTCTTACATATGCTATGAGAAAATAATGGAAATGATATGTCTCAATCACAGGAAACCTCACCAAGGTGAAGTTCCTGCAAGTACCCAGCAAGCAACTGGATGAGTGGATTGGAACCTGGGTGTCCGGTCTCAGGGATCCTGACTCAAGAGCTTTCAGTGCCTGAATATGGTGAAGATGCTGGGGGTAGAGATACATGCAGGAGAGTCTAGAGAGTGGGAAAAAAAATTCTGATGTCAGAAAAGAAACACCAACATTTGCAGCAGAGCAAAGAGCATCCCTTAGAGGGAGACTGAGAATGAGTGAATGTGGCCATGAAATCCAAGGAAAAAGTTGGATTCAAGAAGAAGGATGGCATGGCCACCGACATGAAACAATGCAGAGAAACACAGGAAGAGACAGGCATTAAAAAAATAGAAAAAAAAAAAAAAAAAAACAAGACTGGAGGGGAAAAAATGGTAAGGTTAAGCAATGGGAAATGGATATTTGAGGTTTTACTTTAACTCTCTTGAGGCAATTCATTCATTCTCTTATTACTTAAATACCCACATGCCTACATGCATAGGACTATGTGTTACTTGGGTGAAATAATAATGAAATGTGTAAATACCCAGAGATACAAAACAAAGCGAGCAGTCGTTACTCAGCCCTCCATCACTATATCCTACCTTCTACACTCACTCCAGTTCTCTCTGTCCTTTCACAGGAGGTAACACGTGGGCAGTGAGAACAAAGCAGGCTGAGACCCAGTGAGGAATTTGTCATTGTGATAGAAAGAGACAGGGCTATCCTTCAACTCTGGTGGCCAAGGCAGCTGCCCTGTTGAGGGAGGTCTGTCTATTTCAGGACCAGTTGGAGAATAATAGGAAAGAGATTGTCAGGGCTCAGATGAATCACAGGCACTTGAAGGACAGTTTGGCCCCTGTGTCAGGCTGCTCTCACACCTAGTCTAGGGGCATGCTCTTGGGAGCTTTGTACCACTGGTAGTGAGAACAGTCTGTCAGAGGCCATCAGGTATGGGGCTCAAACAGCTCTTCCCAACCAAGGGCAATTTTGCACACACACAAACACGCCACCAGGAGACATTTGACTAGGTCTGTATACCTTTTGAGTTGACATAACCAGTGGGGGCTTTTTCTGCACTGGCATCGAGTGGGTAGAAACCAGTGACAACTAAATATCCTACACTGCTCCCAGGACAGGACAACAGTCACTCCACAGGATTACCCAATCTAAAATGTCAAGTGTGCTCATTTGAGAAGCCCTGGATTGCAAAAATACTGTATTTCCTCCAAAAGCTGACATTTCTATTTTATCATTTGAACATTGCTTGTGCAAGCAACAAGTTGTTTTTCTTTGATATAATGTGAAATAAGCAGTCATTGTTTTTACTCCAGTTTAGAATGGAAGAAACTGAGGCTCTAAAAGATATCAACACTTCCCAGAAATCTGACCCATGCCTTTCCACATCTCAGTAGCCCTTCTACAAAACAAAGACTATTTTGTCCACAAACATAAAGCTTTCTAGGCTCTCCAGAAGAATGGACTGAATTGCTTCTCACCTCACAGAACCCCCCTCTTCGTTCCTACAATTCAAGATGCAAACATTTCATTAGCAGGTGCTGAAAAGAGAAGCAAGACCCAAAGTCTTACACAGATGCTCTTTTAGATTATTAGCACTACCAGAGTCCGTCTCTAACTCTGCTGCCTTGAGAGGTACAGTGGTGCTGATCCTGCACCCCAGGTATGGCACTGTCCATTAGGCCTGATGGTAGACACAAGTTGCTGCATGTCTGGATATTTTTGTTCCTTAGTCAGAGGAGATACATGGTTCACTTCAAGGCCAAAACGAGATGCCAAACAGTTTACAGTGAGTTTCAGCCTAGTGTATAAAACACTAAAGACACTCATTTTAGTGTCACCGCCTCTGTCACCAGCAAAGCTGACTCCAACTCAACACATGAAGCCCTGGGTGGGAATGAGAGCACTCAAGTTGACTAACTCGGGGTCAAAAATTAGCCAGGAGGAACATTTTCTAGAAATCTAAGAGACACTTTCCATTCATCTCTGTCGGGGCCAAAGATAACAAGGCCAAGATGTTGTTACAGAAACACCGCAAAGTCTCAAGAGAGAATGCCTTTTATCCACTGAATTTGTTCTGTCATGAGACTAAGAGCTTGACCTCCAAAAACCAAAGTTCTGGAACCATCCCTCCCTCTCTCCCACCAGAGAATATGTGCCTACATATTTTCAAGATCCTCTCACAACCCATACATATCAATCCACATTAAAGCTAACCCACTGCATGTAAGAACACACTGCACATACCAGGCCATTCTCCCTGTCTACCACATGGGTCTCCATATACAGGTTACCACCCTGACTGAGAAGCTAACAGTGACCGGCAGACAAGTTAGCTGCAAAATTCAGTGGAGAACAACGTGAGGTCTAGAACTCACTACTCAAAGTGTGGCCCTGGCACTGGCATCACCTGGGAGATTGTTAGAAATATCAATTTTCAGACCCACCCCAGACTTCAATTAGCACTTTAACAAGACCCCCAGGGGTTTCTTGATACTTTCTAATTCAAGAAACATCTTCTAGAACTTAGCAACATTTCCTGAAACCCAAACACCATGTCCTGTTTCAGAAGTGAGCACCTTTGTCTTCACATCTTCTTCAGTTCGTAAATGTTGAATGACAGGAGCTTAACAACCCCCCATGCAGGTGTAGCAACCCTGACGCTTGCTGGGGAACAGTCACATGCACTGTATGAGGACACATCTGGAGCCAGTGAGAGTCTCTCCCACCTGCCCACAGGCGCCCTGTTTCTTAAAGGGTCCATGCAGCACTGTGACCAACTTCCAAGATTGGAAGGGGAAAGCACAAGGAAAGAAGGGGACGTGATTCTTTAACAGAACCACATTCTTACGGATCAGCTTTCTACTTATAAAACTTCAGACAAGGACTCATCACTTCTGGAAACTCTGCGTGACCGGCAGTGGCCTATGCCTGAGTCCATTCAGAAGCTGAATGAGCCTCCATGGCACCACAGCATCAGTCAGGGACCCCAGGTGGTTAGGTTCGAACTCTTTTCTAATAAAAACAACTGTCACTCGAGTATAATACCTGGGGGAGCAGAAGTCTCACCTGCTCTGGGAAATAACAACACAACACTACCTTCTTCTGCCTGACACTTTTTGTTTTTATTCCCTCCTGATAGCCATATCATTATGGACATTTAAGAAAGATAAGACAGACCTACCTGGAATCTCCGCATGTCACGTGGATTTCCTGCATTCTTTAGGCAATTTTGGTTACATTTGAGGAAGAATTTCAAGAAGAACCTGTAAAGAAACAAATGATCACAGTTAACCTCTTGGTCCTGACCTGGGAGGGGAAAAGAACATAGCAAGTCTGTTCTGGGCTGTGCATTCTATTCTCGCTGTGCATTTTCTGAAATTTTCAGAATGGTGTTAGAGTCTTTTTTTTTAAACTTTAGCTTTTGTTTGCACCTAAGCAAGGCCTTCTTTATGAGGGAAATACTTCCAAAAGATGCCACAAAGGAATTGAGTCCCCAAGGAAGTATTTTCATTCAAACAGAGGGCACGTCATCATTATCATTTAAGGTGGGTATAATTGCCTGAGAACTACCCAAGGTTCTCAAAAACAATATGTAATTTAAAGCCAGTAACAACACAAATGATGAACCTAATACAGGCATGAGAAATGTAAGGACATGGTAAACAGGTTTCAGTTTTTGTTCTGTGTGTTTGTGTGTATGTGTGTTTGTGTGTGTGGTGAGACTGATTTACAGCACTGATATGATTCAGAGTAGAGGTTCACACTTCTTTAGATGTGTTACTGCATCGTACACACTACCAAATCCCCCATAATCCTCCACCTCAGTCCTTTGGGCCCCTACCCCCTATTGCTCCCCACCTTCCCCTTCTTGGAGCCTCAGTTCTACAGTCTGATTTCTAGGATTTTTTTTTTCTTGGTTTAGCTTTATCTGTCCCTGTGTTTCTCTACATCCCACATATGGATAAGACCATCCAGTATTTGTCTTTATCCCTCTGACTTATTTCACTTAGCATCATGCCCTTCCGTTTCAACCATGTTGTCACAAATAGTGAAATCTCATCTTTTTATAGTTGTATAGTGTTCCACTATATGTATACAGGTAATAAACACTTTTTCTCTAAGCATCTCCAAGTAAAATATCCTTCTTAGTGCTGACTATGAAACGTAGGTACATCTTACAAGTTGATGAAAGTCTTCTGAATTCCCAAATAGTTCCTGTTTGAATTTCTTACACTGTCCACCACATACAACAGCTATCTAAATAAGGATCACCCTACCTCCCTTCTACCTTTTCCTGAACTGGTTCCAGAGTAAGAGCCATGGGCTTCACTTGCAAGAGTAACCAGCATCTCCACTTGCTGGGAACAACACATTCACCAAAATGCATTAAATGTTGACCCATTAAACTCTCATATAATAATTTTCTTTCCTTTATCTTTTCTCCACTTCAAGCATACAATGGAGTCAAATTCCCACCTCAATGCAACTAATTTGAAAAGACTCATCACATCACAATGCTTCAGTCTGGATTCAACCCTGAACAGTCTATCAACCAAATAACACCAGTGGCCTTCAATAGGCCAGCAGGACTCAAAGGCACACAGAGCTTGGTCCATTTCTGAATACTTACTCACGTTCCACAGACTCTGTCTCCTCCCTAGTCTCTTAGCCCCTGCTAAGAGGGGCATGTGGTATGGAAATCACTCTATAAAGAGAGACAATGACTTTGTCAACCCAAAGAATAACATTTCAAAAAGGAAACATCTTCCTGAACTGCCTCGTTTAGCATCATGTGATGTTCAGGGGCCCATCAATAAGAGCCGGTCTCCAAAGAGTGCTTCACTCCACTTCCAGGTTCTCACCGCAAAGGCCAAAGTGTATCAACCTTTCATCCAAGATAAATGCCTCATGGATAAACAGACACTGCTCAAGTCCAACTGTGCAAAAGGAACACCACTCCAGCACCTTTCCTGGAGGACCCTTCCTGAGAGCACCTACCTGGGAGCATCTTCCTGGCAGTATCTTTTATTCCCAACTCGTGTCCCCTTCCATAGGTTTGATGTGGGAAAGATGAAGGGTCCTAGAGGCACTTTGATCTGAACTCTCAGAAGGCAAGTGCTGGGTGGCCACAGAGGTTATATCTGACTCAGGAACTATGTGGTGGTGGAGCTGCAGGTAATGTCTTGCTAGCCTGTGAGCCTACACCCTTGTCTTGCTAGCCTGTGAGCCTATATCCAAAGATGCCAGAAATGCGAATGCCACAGTTTCCTTCAGACAGGTAGTTGGAAGCACATATTAAAAGCCACCTGAGGGCGCAAGGGTTAAGACACAGCACTATGAAGCTATCTGCAGCCACTTCAGCCTGGGTTCAATCCCTGGCCAGGGAGCTACCCACATGGCACATCAGACCTCTCCTGACTCACCCACTGCACCCCTCAGCAGTGTATTTCAGTCAATCCACCTGTTCTGCTCCCCATGCTGTATCTAGTGAATCCTCTCAGCACCATGACCCCCCACACCACTGGCCTGTACCGCAGCTCTTGTATGCATAAATAAATCTTTAAAAGAAGAAAAAAAGCCACCTGAGCCCAGGAGAGAACAGATTATCACTAGGTACAATGATGGGAGAAGCCACCACCTTAGGAATGCCCAGGACAGAGCTCCAGTCCAACACTGACAGTGCTACTTGGATGAGCTCAGGTAAGCAGCTGCCATTCTGTGCATACACTTCCCTCAACTGTGAACTGGGCATAAAAGCAGTCCCTGTCTTATAAGGCCATGGTGAACATTAACCGTGACAACCTATCGGACACACAGGGATGGTCGCAAGAATAAGAAGATGACATCATGCCTCGAGTGCCAAGAACTTCAAATACTTCTTCTCCTTGGAGCCTCCTAAATGACCCTGGCCATTCAGTCCATCTTTTGGATGAGGAAACTGAGGCTTAGAAAAGTTGAATAACTTGCCCCTAAGATTAGTAAATGTGAACCTGGAAGTCCAATTCAGACAGAGCCTGTGCTCTTATCCATCACACCACAGCAGTATGAGTAATAACAGAAGTGGCACATATTGATATTCATAAACTTGTACCAGCCGCAGCAACTGTGCCACCCCAGAATGGGGACAAAGAAGGGCAAGTGAGAGTGGGTGTGCCAGGAAGAGTGAGCCCTGGAGTTACGTCCACACGAATGCCAGCGGGGAGACACTGCTGCCCTCTCTCTCCTGGGACTCCTGGCTCCCCAGGGTGATAAATTTGTGGCCTGGGTGTGTTTAAGCCCCTAGCACCCAGACCACACAGCCAGACATAGGTTGTGCTAGAATTTACTGTCAGCACAGACTCTGGCATCTTCAAGTTAGACAACTGCCACCAGGAGAGGGATCCCTCTGTGCCAAAGGCATTCTAAAAGACAGATAACCAGGACTCTAGCTCTGCCAGAGAGAAAAACCACCCAGGGAGCAGGGATCTTCGGCCTCCCCAGGAGCGGGGCCCAGGCACCTGTCAGCAGCCCATCGCCAGCACAAAAGCAACGCTGGGCACACAGGATCCCATTACCCTGAGCAGCCCTACCCCTAGGCTGCTGGCAAAACCTCCTGTCCACCCCCTCCACTGAAGATCACTTGCTGAAATGCAGGCTTGGCCATCTGTCTTAGGGGAGAGATGGCTGCAACTGTCAACAGGCACCCAGGCCTTGCACAGGTCCTTATGTGGCAAAGATGCTTAGGAGGGCCAGCCTCACCACAGAGGAGCCTTGGGAATTCTCTCAAAGTTTTCCCCTAGGTGGATGCCAACTTTCTGACCCTTTCAACTCATGCTTCTTTAAAGAAACTGAGAGGAGTTAAGAGTTAAAAATATCCCCACTGAGAGACAGTTGGACATGGTGCACACATTTGGGGGCATGATTTGTCAGGCTGTTTCAAGACCTTTGTGAACCCAGGGACATACGCACATCGCTGGCCCATGAGAAGGCCTCTGATTCCCCAGGGGGTTTTCCACAAAACAGGGTTACTGTAACTCAAAACCTCACTTTTGTCTAAAGAATTGTCACATTTTGTGTGTCTAGGTATGCTTGGTCAAATGTTGTCAGTAGAAAGAGCAGGAGAGCCTTATCTACCCCTCCACCTGTGGGAAACTGCCCTGGGGTAGAACAAACTCCCCATTGACCCAGTGGGTTCCAGTCCTTCCATCCACTCCAGGAAACAGCCCAGCCAGGACCAAACGCTACACTTTTTTTTTTAAACTGGGGATGGGGCAGTGAGAAACCCAACACATTTCCATGAACTTTCAATATGAATAGCATCATCTTGTGATCACACAGGTGTCACACTATTCAGAGCCCTTAGGCCCCACCATCTCAATATATCCTCATGAAGTTCTGTAAATCAGGCTGGCCAGATTTGCCCACCCAGGTGAAAGGTAAGAAAACTGAGACTCAACAAAATGAAGGTATTTGTCTACAGTCAAATAAATATCAAAAACTAATATCATACATCAAACCAAAACAATATCCTACACTAGGCCAAAAGGGCTCATTAGAGTGTGAGTTTCGCCCATGAACTCTAGGGCTTTACAGGTAACCTTTACCATCATCCCCAAGGAGAACTTCCTCACCATACACAGGAGAAAATCAGGAGATCAGAGCACACTGCCGTCTTCACACAGTTATGACAGTTATGAGAGAAAAGAACCACAACATGGGTCCTGACATCTAGTGATATGATTTTCCCAATATAAAGTGAGTTTTTCAAACAATGACCCAATAAGAGCTCAACACTTGAGCTACTGAACTTTGTTGTCTCCTACCTCTGTTAGGTCAGTGACAGTCATAAAGCCCAAATTGGCATCCCACTAAAACTTGTGTGTATGAAACAAACACTAGAAATCTGACTGTAGAATTGAACTACTGGAGGGTGAAGCAGGAGGTGAGGAGGGCCACAAGGACTGGTGTGGAGGATTAGGGGTACCTTGGTGGTGGGTGTGGTGACATAAATCTGAAGAACTGTGAGCCTACACCCCTAAAATCATATAAAGTGTCTAATATATTCCTTTTTAATAAAAATTAAGAAAAGAAAGTTGTATTTAAGTTCCTCGACCAGGTTAATGTGGGACATTAGCCCTTCAGTGATCATTAACTAGAGCAAACACACACTTGAATGATCATTCAGTGATTCCAGTGTATCACTTTCTACATCCGTGGGTGGTCTACACTGGGTCACTTCCATGTGATGAGCAAGGAGCTGGAGCCCAGTGGTCCTGCTGGGCTACCCCATAAGGAAACAGAATCTGAGCATCTAAAGCCATAAAATAGAGAATCATCCCTAAATGTTCAGCACATGACAAGGTACTCAGAACCCAGTAGGATCTCAGTAAATATCTGTTCAACTATAGAGGATTCAAGACCTCCAAATAGGAACATTCTAGAATAAAGACAATAGTTGAGTATACAAGGCAAGAGCTGGGAGTGAAGAAAAGACAAGTGTCAACTATTCCCTGAACCCCAGTGGTCGCATCAAACCAGGCAATGTCAGCACCTCTCCCCCAGACCACCGTGTGGCCTTCAATATCACCCTAGTTTTACTGCTGAAGTAAACATGTGACTTTATCCAAATTAATTTAGCCCTCTGAGCCTCAATTTTCTCATCTCTAAAATAGGAGGAACAACAGAACCTACTTCCTAGTGTTATGGAGAATTAAATGAGGAGTGTGTGGCGTGTGTAGATAGTAACTGGAGCAGAAGGGGTAACTATTCTATTTCCATCATCATTTATCCCTGACAATAGCTCACTGCCTTGCACTAAGTGGTGGTAAGCTTTTCAGACAAAAAAGTATTCCTCTCTCTTTGAATGTTAAGGTTAAGAAAAGAAGCAAAGACCTATATCAGCATTGAGAACTGTAGGTTTTGCTGAATGACCAGAGAGAAAAAAAGAAGAAGAAACCAAGGAGAGACAATAATGACCACAGCGGCTATAGCCAAAGGCCAAGGCACAGAAGGAAAGAGGTGGGCGCTTAGATCAGGAAGGACTCCAGCTAGTCAAACTGAAGGGCACTCACAGTAAAACCGCCATTAGGCAACAGCTTGCACATCATTAATTATTATGCAAAGCACTGCAGTGGATCTGGGCTGAACAGGTTGAGATTTTACCTCCCCCACCCAAATTCCGAAAAAGCATGTTTGGATGTTTTCAGCTGTTCTCGTCATGTCCAGGCTGGAAGGGAAACCATCCAGGCACACCTCCACAAGACATAAAAGCCCCATTGGCAGTCTTCAGGCTCCCCGACACTTCCTCTGACTTATGCCTACAGATGTTCCATGCAGACGATCCTTCCCAGGGATATTCAGGACACGACGCTCCCTCTGGCCCAATGCAGAAAGCAGATGTGCGGAAACCAGCATGGGGTCCCTCCTGTGTAAGGCTCAGGCACTCGCACACACCCTCACTCGAGGCTGGAGACAGCCCTGGCTCCAGATCCCTAGGGCTCTTTCCGTGGCCTGATCCATCATCATCTTTGCGTGGAAAGCAATGCCCAGAACCGCCTGCCTGTGCTGCCAAACCAGAGACAAGCAAGGAAGGCTTTGCAGGAGCACCAGCATTCCCCCAAATTGAATATATTTAATCAAAAGTCACCTAGGCCACCTCAGACCACTGAGCTGCTAGGGGCTGTCTCAGAAACCCCATCACACCCCACTCAATGAAGAGGTAAACAAGAATCCCCTGAACACTGCCATGAAAAATAGATCTCCCTTGAAAACAGGGGAGCCAAAGCAGGTCAAAGGAGAAAAAGCTATTTTCAATGTCAACATGTCCGGTTCCAGGTACACAGAAGAAGTCATGAGGACAGTTCATCCATGTGAAAACATAATAACTGGCAGTCTGCCCAGGTCTTAGGCTGCCACAGGGCGGGCGAGGTGGCTGGACGGTGTACGGGTGAAGGCTACCCACCCCAGGATGAGCTCCATGCTTCTTCTCATATTGACATGCATTTCTGAGATACGCCTCCACCCAACCCAATGCCCCACCTGGCATCCTGTTTGAGAGGTGGCAGAGGAAGAGAGGTGAGTCAATGACAAGATCTAGGTTGGAGTTGTATGCAGTTGAAGTGACTCCTCTCCTCTCTCCTGCAGTGGAAGGTAGAGGGATACCAAGTTATGGCACTATCTTGGGGATCCCAGCGGGGGGCGACATGTGGCTGCCCCTAAATCTGGCCACTGACTTCAAGGAGCTTACCTTTGCCCCTGGCCAAGGTCCCTCACATCTTGGGCATTTCTGGAAAGGATTTTTAGCCTGAGAGATGAACATGATCAATTTGAAAAGCATTTGTGACCTCAGAGCTCAGAGTTTGGCCTTGATGGACAGACATCATTAGTGGGCAGAGCTTACCAAAAAAAGGGGGGGGAGGGGCTTTGGACACCGGCAGCAGATTAAAGGATTTAAAAACAGTTTTAAGAAAAAGGGCTCACTGCAAATAGTTCTCCTCATGCTAGAACTCACACTGCAAGGTTGGGAAAAGCATCAGCATAGTGACAGGGAGTGGGGAGGGCAAACAAGCAGTGGTCAATGGAGACAGAATAAATTGCAGTTCTTTAGAAATGACAGAGACAGGAGCGCGAGCCTGGGAAGATAGGTGCTTTCTGGCTCCATCTTTTCAACTTTTCCATCAACAGCTGCAAGGTTCGACTGGAGGTTAAATGAGAAAGCAGGGACACATCCAAGGAATTGTAAGCTTGTGTGTCACAGAGAAAGTGTTCATCTTCAGGGACATGCACTCACAAAAAATTCCTCCAATGCCAAGTGCTTCTTGCCAAAACGTATTAAAATACAAACACTCACCCTCAGCAGACACATGGACTCATCCTAAGAGCTGGGGAGGCAACGGGAATGAGGCCACTGACAAGTCTGAGCGTGTGTGTCCTTCTCAGGGGATAGGCCGAGGACATGTTTGCACACCCCTCCCCCACACTGCTGCCCCAGCCCCGGTCCATCACAAGGAACATGACTTGCAAGGCACAGAGTTCCTGCAGCCTTGGGGAAAGGACCTAACACTAACATAGGAGCTCAGGATTCTGGGTCCCCCATGCAAACCCAGGCTGGTTTGAAAACATAAAAGTGGCATGCTTCGTCAGTGCTGACCCATCTTCCAGGGCCACATGTAGAAAGCAAGGAGGCTAGAGCCTCCAGTGTCTCCATTTAGTAGTAATAAAGCAAGCATGGGAGAATTCCATGTTTTTCATGTCAGTGCTCATTATACTTCTTGAAAACAGGGGAGCCTACACACCCCATGGAGCACCACCCCTATTCTCGTCTCACAGATGACATTGAGTTGCTGTATCTGGTTATGGTCCGAGATTATGTATATGTGGCATGTTCCTTAACTTGCTGGGCTTTTGACTCCCAAGCTCATTTCCATTAAACTGCATCCTTTTGTATGTCACAGACAGTACATCATGGCAGATTGGACCCTTCACAACCATTGTGATCAAAATTAGAACTGAAGACAGCATACACTCTGGCACTGTCACCAGACTGTTCCCAATTATAAATGTCACTGTGGTTCAAGGTTGCTCCTGACCACTTTTCCTATTTCCAATTTGATCTAAGCAGCATGAAAGAACAGGGGTGGGGGTAGGGGTGGGGGACGGTGAGCTGGTAATAGAGCCAAGCCAAATTTGGAGAACGATGGGCAAAGCACAACCAGGGACACCCGAGTCTCTTGGGAGGAGGCAGTGGACATCATCTTTAGGAGTGAATTGCATGACACTTAGTCCATTCCATAAGGCACAGTTTGGGGGTAAATTTCTTGCAGACAGAAAAGCCATAGGTTGAAAATGAAAGACTTAAAACCCAGGCATTTAAAATTTTGAAGGAGATTCATTTAGATGCTATATTAGAACTTCACTTTTCCTTCAATGGACTCGAAGGATTTTGTTATTAATTTCCTACATGGAGTTAGAAAACAAGAAGTTCAAATCCATAGTAAGTGAAACATGTGGGTTTTCCCAGAGGCTTAACTCACTATATATTTTTTTTCAAGATTTGATGAAGTATGTTTGGTGTCCTCAAGTCACTCAATGAACAGATTTCTGGAGATCCTGATATATACCAATTATTTTCTCTTAATATCGATTATATTAAGATCATAATGACATTGGCCCAAAACTTTTCCCCAAAAGGAAAGGAAAGCACTTAAAATCAGACTTCCAAGAAAACCTTTTGACTCTGAGGATGGGGATTTATAACTGCCAAGGAAGGTTGAAGACCCAGAAAGTCTTTATCTGTGAGTATTCTGCCAAGGGCTGGATTCAGGAACCTTCAAGAGTCACTGATATGGCAACAATCTCCAGGCGCATGGGACCCCTGCTCTCCTCCTCCCAGCAGTCTCTGCTTCAGCCACATGAGGATACAGCCTGTGCCTTGATCATGAAGCTTCCTTCCTGCACAGGCTGCATTCCCGGGTCTGACATGCCTCCTTTCCTCCCACTTCATGTCAGCTCTCCATTACTCTACTTATTATTCCAGGTGCAGCTTGATGCACTACTCCCAGGAAACCTTCCCAAACCCCCAACTGGAGTAAATCACTTCCTCCTGCACTCTGCAGCAGCTCTTGTCACACTTGGTCTTCATGCTTTGTACTCTGACACTGCCGCTCCTGATACTACATCTGCCTCAGCTGACACTGTAAACACCTTGAGAGTAACTTTCTATTCCCCACCCCACCTAGCACATTCACCCGTGGAAAGAGAAAGTACATATCTGACTTGAAGTGCCCAGAGGTAGTGATGGCACTTAACTCAGAATTGTAACACAAGGGTTATTTCTTTCCTCTTTCCATTTTTTTTTTATTTTTTTCTGAATTGTCTATGAATAAGGAACACTTTGATGAAAACAAACAGCTTTATTGTAGAAATTAAAGCAAATATCATGCCACAGAGAACCTAGCAAACATTGTCCCATCTTGCAAAGGATACCTCAGGAACTAAAAATGAGTGAGTGGCTTTCCCAAAGTCTCCATGTTCTGAGATTTGCCAGCATATTCAAAGAAGCCCCCCATCTCACACTCTGTAAAAAGTGGGTCTTTGACAAATTTCATATATGCACAATTCATTAAAAAAGTCTGTCAACTGGACAGATTTCACACTAGTGGTATCCACAATTTCCTACTAAAAAATTCCTCAATGTCAAAGTTTAAAATGTTAAGTCTAAGTTAAACTTGCCATTGTTCTCAAACATTTAAGTTGGCGACAATAGGCTAAGAGTATAAATAGGAACTAGGAGTAGGAAAACGATCTCCTCTCTCCAAAATTCCACAACCTCTTTCGGATGACTTTGTTGAAATCCAGGGCTTAAGGAGCTTGACGGCTTTCTGTTTCTTCCCTTCAGCCTGTCTCCGTAGGTCATCCACTGACTCCTCCAATTGTTTGTTATTCAATAAGCATTCACAGAGCATCTACCACACGCCAAGCACAGTGCATATAGTGACAACCCAGGCCTTGGCCTCACAGAAGCTCCCCAATGTGCAGCTCTTAGCTCTTAACTCATTAGAAATACCTGGGGAGCTTGTGGGTAGGGTACTCAGATAATCTGGAGGTACACTAGTAATGGTACAATACCACAAATGCAACAATAGAGTGATGGTCCAAAGATAAAATGACCTGCAGAGAAGAGATGGACATCGAATCACATCTCATTAAAACGGCACCAAAAATCAGAGGCGTGTCAAATCACCTTTGAGTAAGAAAAATTAAATACCCACCTCCCACACACACACATCCCTTCTCATCCCCTGAATGAGACACAGAGAACAAAAGGAGTTCCTGGCAGGCAAATATACTTCCAAAAAACAAAACAGGCTCAGTGTTCTACAAAAGAGAGAGAGAGAGAGAGAGAGAGAGAGAGAGAGAGAGAGAGAGAGAGAGAGAGAGAGAGAGAAAGAGAGAAAGAGAAGAGATATCAGCTGAAAAAACTGTTCCCCAAGGGGAAAAGACCAGAGTCTTGCTAAGGATGCAAATTATTTTGAAAGCTATTAAAATCATTTTCACCCTTTAAAATAACTCACTCCATTTTTCTGTTCACTTTTCCAGACTCATCCACCCTGTCCCCAACCTCAGTCCTGCCTCCCCTCCTGTGGGCTCAAGCACAATTGGGGATGATGAATCTAATTTGAGCAACAGCCTCCATGGAAAACAAATCACTGCATTCCAACACACCGCACAGGCTGAGTTCAGACAAACACAAGTGACCCCTTAATTTGGATTTAAAGCCCAGGATCAGTCCCCAAATAAAAATGACCAGTGAGCAGCATGCCCATGGAGTACTGACAATAATCTCATGAGCTTCAAATTATTCCAGTTTAAATTACGGACGATCCAATAAGTCTGTGTGTTCTAGTCCATAAAAATAGAAGAAGAAATTCATCATTTTAAAATCATAATGCAAAAGAGAGTCTGGCACTTTATTAAGCCCTATTTCTCATGATATCATAAGGATGCTGACGGAAAATAAAACTAAAGCAATACTGTAGGCGAACAATGACACAATTGAGGCATTCAAGGGTGTTTTGTGGCTCCCAGGTCACACTCCCTGGCCCTCCCCTCCGACACATCACTCTTAAGCAGCTTCAGTTTAAACCAGAAGCATGGGAAACAAAACTCCAAAGAAGCTCTTTTAAATTTATCATGAAAATTGTTGCACTATTTAGTAAAATAGCACATACCGGCATGCAATGAGAACTTAGAAAATCTCTCATCAAGATACACTTAACCTAGGCTCAAGGAGTTAAGTCTCAGCACTGTGAAACTATCAGCAGTCACTGAAACATGAGTTCGATCCCCGGCTGGCCAGGGAGCTACCCACATGGTGCAGCAGACCTCTCCTGTCTCACAGCTGCTCCCCTCAGCAGTGTATTTCAGTAGATCTGTCTTTTCTGTGCCCCACTCTGTCTCCAGTGAATCCTCTCACTGACTACACCCCAGTATATATATGCATAAATAAACCTTTTAAGAAATAAAATAAAATGTTTTTCTTAAAAAAAAATTTACTTAACCTAGTGCCCATGAATAATCGATATGGGGTTCTTGAATCCCCCAACATGGTAGCCAAGTCTTTGTAAACACTTTTTTGTGTGTGGTCTGGGTCTAGAGATTTCATAGGATTGTGGAGCAGGTCTGTGAGTTGACCACTGGATTGTCCCCCTATTTCAATAACAGTCCTCCATTTCCCTTTGGAGAATTTTCCACTCTGACTCGAGTTCTTATATTTCAACGTCATGAACTCATTCCATGCATGGACCAGCGTAGGGCCTGTGATGCAGACCTGGGCACCCATGGCTTCACCTCCCCCAACCAAGTCACTGCTATAGACACAGGCAGGTGACCCAAGTCAGGACAACTAGGCCCAACCAGCTAGCTTGTATTTTCTTGAGTGGCTGAAAAAAAAGAGACAGACTCCATTCTACCAGAGCTGATCCTGGAAAAAGATGAGGCTGGGTTATTGGCAAATTATTTAGAGATGAATCCATAATAAAGAATATAACCGATTAGTATCTTACCAAATAGAGATCAACAGGACCAGAAAACAGATAGGTGGGCAAGATGGCAGGTGCACATCAGACAACACCCTCCAAGAAAGCTGGAGCTCATGGTGTGTGGAGATGTGGACACAAAGATTAAAAAGAAAAGGTAGCAGGAAAAGGTGTGTGTGAAGCAGGGAGAACACTCTCTCTGTCTGGCCCTTTCAGTCTATGCATCTTCACCAATCTTCATCCTCCTCTGCAGTTACTGCCATATGTGTATACAGAGTGAGTTCTCCCGCCCCCTCTCTCTCCCTCTCTCCATCCATACCTCTAGGCAGTGACCTCAAGTTGTGACCTCGCCTGCATGAGCAACCAGACAGCACTACAACTATATGAGCAAAAACAGTGACTGTCTTGTCTGTGAGGGATCTTTTCAACTACAATCATGCATCACTTAATGACCAGGACACGTTCTGAGAAACATGACTTTATACAATTGTGTTGCTGTGCGAACGTCACGGAACATCCCTGCACACGGAACCCACTGCACACCAGGGCTCACCAGTACCACCTCTCGGGCCCACTGTTGTCTATGAGGTCCATTGTTGACTGAAATGTCTGTAAGTGGCCATGACTACATTTTCCAGCCCACTGATTCCATGGGGGACTGTTAGCACAGTGTTGCCAGAGCTCCCCATTTCAAGAGAAGCTGGAAAATCATATTAAGTGTGAAATTTGCTACAATCTTTCAGACAAAACCAGAAGAAGGGGCTCCAGTTTGCATCTCCTGCCCTAAACCTAACAACCAAAGTAGCAGCTACTAATTTGTGAGGCTATGGCCAGGTTTATTGGTATCCCCTTAAAATTGTTACAATTTAAAAAAAAAAAAAAGGACTTTGGTAGCTCCACAATGAATGCATTTTGAAGGGAGGGCACCTTTTCTTTGTCATTCATGAGGCCATTTGCAACCTGAAATCCTGAAGTAGTCAGGCTGATTTTCTCCCAGACCTTTGTCAGCTGGTATGTTGGGAGAAGTCAGGAACAGCATCTGGCACCAGGAGGGTTAATGCAGGCACATAAAGGTGCAGACAGATGGATATGAACCCAGGGCTGTCCACAAAAGGGAAGACGCAAACCGGCAAAACATCCCCGGCCCACCCAGTGGTAGCCAGGTACCCCAGGTCCCTAATTAAATCAGAAGCAGCACCTTTTAGAAGCAGCTTACAAGTCAATAAGCAAGCAAGAAACAACACTCAGTGCCTTCCTCCCTGCTCCCACAGAGTCTGTGGCCTCAAAAGTCAATCATTTGGAACTTTCTCTATGCAAGAAGACACTGTCAACCCAGTACAAGCAAGTTTTACCCCTTCTTACATGGACCAGGAGCACAAAGGAATCCAACAGGTCTCACTGGCATAGGAATTCTCTCAACTCTGCAGAGAACACCCCCATTTCACTCAGCACATGCCAGGCACTGAGACTTACAGAAATCTTAGCAATGAATCTTTCTTGCAAGCCCATTCATGAGATCCTATTGATATTCCCATTTTATGGATGAAAATACTGAGGCTAGAGGGGTTGGAAAAGAACCCCAGTTCTCATAAACATGCTAAGTGGCAGAGCAGGATCTGAGCCCAGATCTAGTCCCTAACACAGAGCAAGCCTGCAATACAGGGTTCACGACTTACTCCTTGACAAAAGTGGTTTTCTCATCATTGAGGGGATGAACCTCTGGGATGGAAAATGGGTATTCAAATTTGTGCTAAGTTCTATTACCAATCAGCCTCTAAATCAATATTAAAAACCTATCAGGGTATAGTTTTTAAACTATGCTTCACTATTTTAAAAAATTGTTTCGTCCTCAATTCATGAAAACTCTTTTTTTTTTTTTTTTTAATTTTCTAGAGGCATGTCTTATTTATTTATTTATTATTTGTTTGTTTGTTTGGTTTATACATGCACTGGGTACAGTCAGAAGCGCGGGAGGGTGAGAGAATTCACCAGAGCCAGAGCGGGAGGCAGAGCAGGCAGAAGGACCGAAGTACACTGCTGAGGGGAGCAGCGGGCGGCAGGAGAGGTCTGCGCACCATGTGGGACCCTCCTCCGGTGGCCGGGGAGCAGCCGGGGATCGAACCGGCACCGCAGAGGCCGCGGGCAGCTTCGCAACCCAGCGCTCAACCGCTGCGCCACTGGGGAGGCCCTTCATGAAAACTCTTGAAGTCACCCCACTGGCTGGATGAGTCTATGGAGGCTCCGAGGTCAAGGGGTAAGGCCACCCAGCCAAGCCATGCAGCTCACATCAACTGCCAAGCACACTGGTCTGGGCTTCCTTGCATGTCCACACACTTTCCATGCTCTCCTACTCTGGAGGGAGCTGGCCCTGCTTCTTTCTCATCCTTTAGGTCTCCCGTAGACATCACTGCCCCAGGAAGCCTTCCCTGCATTGTCCTCAGAGGACAATGTCCTCCAGTCCCAATCACTGCCCTATCACTCTGAGTCTGTGACAGTATGCAACATCTGGTACTCAAATATTTGCTGAACAAACAAACAAGGAATGAAGGATGGATTACCAATTGTGATTCTCCCAACTTTTCATAGTGATTGAGCAACAGGATGTTCTCCCCAGCACCTCTGGTCAGATCCCCCTGTAGAGCGACAGATGGAACCAATCTTGCCCACAGACATTTAAGGGTCTGCCTGCTGAAATAAGACCATGATGGGGCTCCCCTCCCCCGAAACACTCATACTTGTTCTTAATGTCTTTTCCAGTAGACTCAAGTCTGGGTTTTCAAGTATGGCAGGAAGACCCACACAAAAGATGAATAAAATGGTGACAAATAATGGCTTTCTGTACTGAAAGCTCTGCAAGTTGTATGCAAGGCTACAGTGGAGACCCCTAGTGCTTCTCCTGGGTTTTCATTTCTTCCTCCGGTTCTCACGCAGAAGGAAGAGACTGCTGACTGGAACCTGATACAACCCCACCAATCAAACTCAGGCCAGGAGCTGCACAGAGCTTATACCCCCAAAATGTGTTCTCTCCCTCCCAGATATGGATTCCAGAACCACAGATATGGATTCCAGAAGCGTATCCCTGAACCACAGACTGTTTTGAGTCTAATTTTTAATAAAAATTTAATAAAACTTTTAATAAATATCTTTCCTTCCAAAGATAAGGAGGATACTAACTTGTTCTCAAAGGGAATAGCCTGGGAAAATACAGGATTTTGTGTACTTTTCCTTGAACCATCATGGGGCTGAGTCCGTAGGGATGCTCTCGGGTAGGATTCTTGACCATGACACAGAATGCCAATTTCCTTCTGATCATGGTTGACTTTTGTAAGGGCTAGATTGTTCCAAAGTAGCAAGCAGAATACTCTACCAAATGTTGAGCTTTAGAAAAACAGCAATGAGTAAAAAAGCATAGCTCAAATTTATTGAGGGCTGACTATGTGCCAGCCAGTGTGCTAAACACAGGCTTTTATTTTTAATCCTCACAACAACCCGACAGTCCTCCATCCACCCTCCACCCTGCCCCAGTTCTTGAGGTAGGAAAACAGCTGAATCAGAGAGAGTAATTTGACTATCAGCTGACAGCTCTTTGCAGTTCTAGACAAGGTCTGAATGCAAGGCCTTGCAAGGAACCTCTGGTTTGCTCCAGGAGCTGCAGCAGGGCTCTCCAAGAACCCCTTTTCTGAGCTACTGGGGCATGTAGCAATCGACATGCACAGCAGCTGTCATATTTCTCTCAGTCCCTAGATGCTGTGTGCAAAAATCTGAGCAAAGTTCTCTTTTAAAATAAATGAATAAAAATAAATGAACAAAAGACTCCTTCTGGCCCCTAAGCACACTCTTCCTTCATGATCTAGAGCAAGTCCAGCCCCATGACCTTCTTTCTGCCTCTCTCTTATGCTGCAGCCACAGTGGACACATCTTCCCTCAGCACTTCCTGTGGCTCCCTCCTCCATTCTCCCCCAACAACTAATTATGCATCAAGACCAAGTTCAATACCACAAGCATGAGGGCATGACCCTGACCTTCCCAAACAAATATCCCCAAACTCTCCTCTGCCCTCCAACCATAATTATCATGTTTTGCCAACAATCACGTTTCATCTTCCTATGTCTGCAATGTGGGCTTGCTTATTCGCGTTGATACACATTTTTGGTAAGTCAAAATCGTGATGGTGTCACATGTGGAAAAGAGACAAAATAAAGGGTCAGAAAACACAAAGTCAAGAACATACCCTAGAGGTGTGACTGTGGAGTCAAGGCCATCATAGGTAAAGAGGGTGAGCAAGGTGTGGAGGGCCCCAGTGGACTACAGGCAAGGACTGGAGATGCCTGGTGGTAAGTGTGGTAACATACACTTGAAGAGGCGTGGACTCATACCCCTAAATATATATGTTGTTGTAAATCAACATTACCTTGATTTAAAAAAAAAAAACAGTAAGAAATAAAGATTAAAGTTCTGAAGATCAAAATTTCACCAGCATTGTATGCATAATCATTTTGGTGCTGTTGGTCATGTACCAGCACCACTCATGCACCAGGGCCACTCAAGCTCTCCGAATTGCTCACATTCCTTCTCTCAGGAACTAAGCATAAAAGCACGCATGGGTGCTTTCCTGCCGGACAGGAGCTAATCCACTCACCCACAGTTCAATTACGGTGTGGGTAGCGGGTTTCTCTACAAAACATGGCGAGTGAGGGAAAATCCATTTGACTCTGATTTCTTGCTTTTGGCTAGAAAGCTTTATAAGTCACTTCTTGGCCTCACCTAGCAGAAGGGTCACTGCGTTCGTTGGGATTGTGACAATCCTCCCAGAGTTAGAGTACTTTATTATCACATTAGTACTGGGGAAAGTCACATAATTAACAGAATTTATCCTCATTTACTCTGTAAAAGCACTAATACTCAATCGCTCTGCCTTGGTTTAATTACTTTCCTTAACACAACTTCTCCCCCACCCTCCCTGGCTCACATAAGGAAGCATGTTCAGACTTTTTCCCTCTCCTCTCCACTGAAGTGGCTGCACTTAATTCCTTTGAATAAGTACAACAGGCATCCCAGGGCCTCCTGGTTCACACAATGCCTCTGAATTAGCAGCTGGAATGGTGTCATACTTTTGTGGAGAGGCTCTGTTTAGAGTAAGTGATGACAGCCACCAGCATGACTATTAATTGTCACATGACACTGTCATTGCACTGGCTGCTATCTCTGAAAGCAGCGCTCGTCCAGGTGCCTAGAAAATTCAGAAGCTGAGAGACTGCCCTGCCTGACACATGCTGCTGCCTTCTCAAGTAATGCTCCTCCCGAGCCATTTGCTTAAGAAGGTGGGCGGGACACACGGACACACACACACGTGTCAAAATAGACTCTACTAGATAACAAAGTCATTATTAAATAACAAGTCTGGAAGGTGCTAGGCTTGCTCTTTCCCTCCCCTGATATTTCTCTTTCAGGCAGAAAAGTGATAAAATGAAGACTTCAATGACAAAGAGTTTGTAGAGGCTGAATTTCTGCTCCCCAGTTTCTGAGAAGCAGATCAACAGCGGTGCCTCTGTATTACATATTGAGACAGTCTGCCGCCTGGTCAGGAAGACAGGGGTCTGGGGAAAGGTGAGGGTGTTTGGTTTGGAGCCGATCTTGTGGTGTGGAAGTAGTCTGGTCACTTCTAACAGTGGTAAGCTCTTCCTGCTAAGGGCAGAGGTGGGGCCCGCTGAGTGACAGTGGATCAAATGAGCAGGTGAGACTGCATGCCAGGTGTAGAGGATAAGGCAGGCTTCTCCTGCCTGGGAGGCACAGGTGCCCTAAGAGACATCCACAGTCATCAGTCATCATTCCTCTTGTTTGTCTATCAAGAGTCAGTCCCACAACCTTCTCCCTACAACACACATCTCAGCTGGAAATGAAGACAATGCAAAAGCAATAAATGAGAGCTCTTTTTCCTCTGTCCTCCACTTTATACAAGTGGCAGGCTGCTAAGTACATTGGTATTTATCCCAAAATAGAACCACCTTGTGAGCCCACAAATATAATATGGATCACGTTCGCTAGGAAATAAAGGTCCTCCCCAACTTGCAAGTCTTATCTTGCAAGTTGTAGGGTAAGGGAAAATGTCAGGCTTTTCTGCCCTCCTGCCATCAGGATAGATGATGGATCCTTGCGGTCCTGAATGCATGCCTGATGGCGGGCACCTGGAATGGGGTGTGGGCATAGGTAGATGGGATTCACCTGGGATAAGACTGGGCTTTTAAGGGCGGCGTCACAGGGACGCCAGCAGAAGCCGAGAAGAATAGAAGCCGAGAGAGAAGCAGAGATCACCGGAGAGCCCAGATAGGGTGAGCCTCCCGGCCCCCCAACACCCCTGCCTGCTGTGTACCAGGTAAATCCCAATAAAAGACCTGCAAAAGCCACTGAGGACTCTGACTCCTCCTTTACCCGGTCTGCTGGATCCTAGAAAACCTGCACTGTGTCCTGTCCTGCCCCCTACACAAGTGTTCCTTTTGCCTCTGATGACTTTCTCTCCCCTCTTCCAGATTTGGAGTCTCTTCCACACACCCACAGTGTTTGAGGTCTGTGAATGTCTTTCCTATGGCACTGACCAAGTTCATTTTATATTTAGGTTGTCCATGTACTACCCTGACCGGTTCACTGGGCTGCTAAGGGATTATGGAGCTGAGCTTTTGTTAACTCCATGCCCACATGTAGGGCCGTTCCTGGATGAAACTGATCAAGTTGTATTTACCTCCAAAACTGCCCTTCGCTTAACCTTTGTTGAAAGGCCTCATCATTCCCTGCAAGTTAGCTGTTTCCCACCTTCTAATCTGTGTGTTCTGTTCCCGCTGTCTGAAATTCTGTCTACCAGAAGAAAATCAAATCTGTCCTTCAAGGCTCACCCCAAAGCCTCCTTGATCACACCACTGAAGCAGTACTTTCGATCCCCTCAGCTTTTGTTTATACCACACTGATTCCTCAGCAGCTTGTAATTGTTTATCTGCACTTACATTTCTTTATCTGGACAATTGGATGATAAACATCTAAGTGGAGGAAGCCTCTTTAACACAATCTTGCTCCCTCTCTATTCACATTAGAATCTTGTTTGTGTATCACAAACATCCACTGATGGTGAATGAACCTTGATTAAATATTTTACTTTGTTACTTCCAGAGAAATAAGACAAGTACTGACAAACTCCTCCAATGCTAACAATACTACTTGTGTTTCCACTCTTTCCATTATAATATCATCATTATTATTCTTGTTCTTCTTATCGGAGGTACCATTACCTGAGGGACAATGAGGTACAAGGCTAATTTGCTGAGAACTTCACTCACATTATCTCATTTAATCCCCACAACAATCCTAAAGTAGCAACTTCTAAAGTGGACAGTACTCGAAGTCCATTTGACTGAGGTCACAAATTAAGTAAATGAGAGACTGGGTTCACACTCAGGTCTAAAGGTTGAAACCCAGGTCTAAGGTTCCTATCCATGTTCTTGTATCCATCTTATCACTCTTTCAAATGTCCTCAGAGTGTTTTTCCTCTGCCTACCTCCTCCCTCCACCCCAGCTCTCAGGTACAGGAATGAGAATCTGGAGTGTAAAAGTGGCCCTATTTAGAGTTTGGACACAAGGCACCACAGTGTGGAAAGGAGTCACTTCTAACAGTTTCCACTGGCAACAGAATTGGATGCCATCTTGGTGCAGTTCTCTTTGGTGCAACTCTAATTTTTCACTTTTAGAAGGAGAAACCAACTTTTCCATCCTCTTGACTGTCACACTGCCACGCTTTTCTCAGTCCATGTGGTGCTCTTGATTTTAAGAGGACTATTGTTTAATGCTTTGCAAGATATACCAATAACATTTCTGATTTCTCAGTGTCACCTGTCCCTGCTCCCCTTCAGTTCAAATCCATGAACTATCTTGTGTTTCCATTGCATGCATGTCTCAGGACATAAACACCATTGCTCCCAGGCCTGGTACCACATTCATTACATCCACCTCCAAAGCCCTGCACAGAGGCAAGCTTGGGGCCTGCCCCCCTCAGCTATTCCACTGTGTCAGAATCACATGCACAGGACTTGCATTCCAGAGTCGGGTGGATTAACCTCCAAAATGACACTCAGTTTTAGCTTTAACCTCCCTAAATCCTCAACAAAAACTTTAACAGCCATATCTGATTTAGGACCTTAACTGTAAATCTCTCTTCTCCTACACTCACTACCAGGATGAGCAGAATCAATTCAGACCTTCTCTGGTCACTTACTTGTCTCCCACATTTCCCAGAGGATTCAAGGGGTTGGGTAAGAACTTTTATCACAAGTCTCACTAGGAGGCAAACTGAAAAAGAAAAACCTGGAGGATGGGGAGCCTGAAGGATGGGGAGAAACACTGGACGCCTTCTCTCTCAGAGTGAGCTCAGAAATCTGAAACACGGATGAGAATTTCTGAAAATAATTGAAGCAACATCATTCATTTACAGGAAGGAAACTGACCTGCTGGAATGCTAAAAACTGCAGTCACCTAATTATACTTAATTCCTGGAGTCTTGTTGGTTGGCGACTGAGCCCTGAAATGGGACCAGATCTCCTTTGCACTAAAGGGAGGATCTGCAGGGGGATTTTCAAAGTAAATAAGTGGCTACAAAGAACAAAAAAGATCGGTAAAGAGTTGAGTCTCTCAAGAACATCCCTGACAAAATAAACCCCATGTTTATGTGTTTTTCCTCCACGGGAGCACTGCAGAAATCTTTCCCGGTAACTTAAAACCAGCTGCACAGGAGCTGAGAGAAATGTCCAGAATTAGTTTAATCAAATGCTGCCTTAAATAAATGCATCTCTGTTGCTCCACAAGCTGCTGGGGCCAAGCACTTGGCCTGACCTTAGGCGCTCCACTGGTTTTTTGCCCTGATGCATTACACTATCTTTTCCTTGATTACATGGAACCATAAAAGTACTTTTATGTCTACTCTTTCTGCCTGGCTGCCTGAAGATCCACTGCCACCATGAATGACTCAGTAGCCATCCAGACCAGGAAGTTTATGGCCAACCAACTGCTTCAGCAGAAACATAGTCCTTCATCCTGGAAGGCAAAGTGACCTAAGATAAATTCGGGAAAAAATTAGCTAAAATCTACAAGGCCACCTTGATGTGGCATCTTTGCATTAGGATTCAGAACCCATTTTGGAAGTGGCTAGACAACTGGCTTTGACATGATTTACTATTCCTCAAATGATGCAAAGAAAAATGAACCCAAACATAGACATGCAAGATATGGCCAATAGCAGAAGGAAAGTCCGTAAGAAAACAAAGAGGAAAGCAAAAGCAGAATCAAGACAGTCAGGGGGGCTGCAAAGGCCAGTGTTTCTGCTGACAAAAAGGAGTAAAGATTCTGCAGTGACTTTATCTGTATCTGTGGTGATTGTGCAGATTTGCCATCAGAAGATTAATAAGACCTTTTATGTGTCTGGCTGTTGGGGGGCAAATAGACACCTCTTAAGAATTCCAATTGGCATATTTTAATACAAAGTCTAGCTTTTTTCCTGATTATAAATGTTGCACTATTGCTCTTTAAAAAACAAAGGTAAATATTCAAAAATAATAAGTCTATATATTCTCATCTCTTCATTGTTTTATATAAACAAATTTTACAACATACAAATGTTATGTCCTCTTTTCATCTTCTGTCATCTTCAAAATGTGTTTTTTTACTATAGAACATTTCATCATATATAATAGATATTCAAGAAATCAGCTATTCAGGATAATCAATTATCTGATTGCTTTCAAGTACCAAGTTTTTGCTATTATAAATAATACTTTGGTGAACATTCTTGGACATACAATTTTATGTATGTTTATTTCCTTAAAACATGTACCTAGAACAAGAACTACTGGATCAAGTTAGCATGTTGTTTAAGAGTGTGTGTAATGTGTTTTTATTTGAAAATGTTTCCATGTTCATAAAACATTTGCACCTCCACAGGGCCAACCTGTCTTCACCTGGGCTCAGAGAATATGTGGGCTCCCATGACAACAGATGCATCCCCTGCAGCTACAATGAACCACACTTGGGGGCATCTAGGAGATAGTCTGATGTGCCCCCCAGGCATATGCCCAAGGTATGCTCCAGGACAAAAGAAAAGGACTGAACCACAGCAATGCATTGGGCATGGACAGTCAGGGTCTTCACCAGTCCTATGCCATCACCACAATGGAAGTGGAAGAGTAGAGTAAATGAAAGTTCCTTTGAAGAGATCTCTGCTTCAAGGCTGAAGGAGGCACATCATCCTGAGAATCTGTGCCCTTTGTAAAGTAGGCATCATAGTGTGAGTTTATGTTTCAGGGAAAATTCAAAGCAGGTGACTGAGACATGGTTTTCACTTTCTGAAAGTCATACATGGAAAATATTCAACAGAACCATCATAGAGGATCAGCAGTCTTCCATCAGACTAACATTCTCAGCAAGTGAATCCATTTAGCCAGCCCCAGGCTCATGAATATATTTTCTTTTCCTGAGACATCAGCCTCAGATAGCATTGGTACTTCCTTGACCCTGGACTGATCTCTCCTTGTTGTCTCACGGCACAAGGCCACCATTCATGACCTGGCCTCCAGCAACCAAGAACATCCCCTGTTTTATGCCCCTTTATGCTAAATTTGATGTCTCCTAAACCCTCCAAGCTCTTACATGCTCCTCCTTGACATGGACCATCCCACCCCTACTCACTCCGGATCTAGTGTTTCAAGAATTACCACAAATACCACCTGTCCTCCTGAGAAGCTTTCCCAAGTACCCACCCAGGGTTCTCAGGCACATTCCTCCAGAGCCACATCTGCCCCATTCCTTTGTGACTCTCCACTGGCGTGCTAATCCCCCCACTCAACAGGAAGAATCATGTCTTTTCACCTTTCTCAACAGGAAGAACCATGAAGATAAGAACCATATCTTTTCATCTCTCTATGCTCAGAATCTGGGATATAGTTTGTAAATATCCACTTAGTTCTGAAAGAACAAGTGAGTGTGTGCTACCCATGACTAAGAAATAACTGAGAAACTAAAACAAACTGAACCAAGGATACTAAGACCTCCAAGACCCTCCAAGACATTCAAGCTATGAACTGCACATGCAGAGCATCATGGTTTATTGTAAAGAACGACACGCTAGATGTAAGCAAAACCAAGTGGAAAGTCATCCATAGTGCTACATTACATGGGAATAATCTTAATCTTTCATGAAATGAGGACTATCATCTGTAACAATCAACACAAGCTCTGAGAAGTCTTATTGCTTTTAACCAAACTTTTCCTATGACACACTCTACACCTAGTGCACATAACTGATGCCAAAATCTCATTCTAACACTCATGAAGCCCAAGATGAGTGGCAGCAGAGACAGAGAAATCCCAGTCACTGGGGGAGCAAAGCAAACTCACTGGTTATCTTAGACAGGAAGAGAGTACTAGTTTTAAAACTACCAAAAGCTGGTAACCGATCTTCTACAATTCCCAAGGCTCTTGTATTTCTTACAAGGCAAAGAGGAAAGGAGAACCATTATAACAGAAACCTTCAAGAGCTGCAAGAATGAGTAAGAAACAGAGTTGTTTTCTTGTGTAGTTTCTACCCAAAAGAGATCCTGCCCGCAAACCCCTGAAAAATGGTTGTCCTGGCTGTCCTGGCTGCTGGAGACAAGAGTGCAGAAGATGAGGACACTCGTGGACTTGACAACCTAATGCAGAAAAAAGACAAGCAGGTAAAAAAAAAACTTTCAAGTAACCAAAATAATGTCAGTTACTGATCAGAGCAATTGAAGAGACTGGTGGCAGACAGAAAATGATTGCTAATAGAAAGGGAACGAGGGAGGTAAGGGAATTCTTGGAAAGGTCGTTTGGTCTGAGATCTGCAGGACAAGAAGGAGTCACATGGGAATGTACAGGAGTGCATTCTGCAGTATGACTGTAGCTTAGTAGGTGAGGAGGAAAGGATGCGAGAGGTCCTGGAGGGAGGCAGGATCACCCAGGCTGGGACAGACATGCCCTGTCCTAGGAATGGAGCCATTCCCATTCAAACCGGACACCTCCTCTTGGAAGCTCCAAGATAACCTCCAGTGATTAGCAAGTGGCCCTTTTCTTCCTCTTGACCTCCTCTCCTGGACAGGCACACCTTATCTCCTATCGCCTCTATTCGCCATCCCAGATACCTCAATATCCTGTGTACCCCTTTTCAAAGAGTGGTTCATTCCACAAGAGCTCTCCAGAATGACACTGTAAGAATTGAGGAGGCCCCCAAAGTGCCTGAAGTGGCTGGCTAAACGGTGAAGTCACACAAACTAAATCCCAGTCAGGGCTCTGCCATGTATCAGCTGTGTCATCGCAGCACATCACTCACCCTCTCTAAGCCTCTCTCTTCTGTGTGAAATGGGAATGGTAATACCCATTTAGGAGGATTACTGTGAGGATTAAATAAGAGAAGGTATGTAAACCCCAAAGGGCAATGAAGTAAATGCTCAAGAAAGTCAGTGCTATGATTAATGGTTGCTATTGTTGCTTATTTAATCTCAGTCATTTCCCATCTTGATTTAAAACTCTCTATTTGTTCAAATGCAAATTAAATATACATTTGCTTTGAGTTTGCTTTGTTGGATTATATTTGCAATCATGGGGGCCAAAAATGCATGGGGGTTAGGAGAAACTCTTTCCCCCAGGTCTTTTGCATATAATATGATAGCTCTAATCTGACCACAGAAACAGAGAAAGGGAGATCAATAGAGAGAGATCAATAGAGATCAATAGAGAGAGATCAAACAGAGAAAGGGAGATCAACTAAACCATGAAATTGGACTGTGTCCTGACTCCAGTTACTATAGGAAATACAGCTACATCCAGATGACTCAGATAATGCTATTCTTATGGGGCAATGTTTAATGATGACCACAGCTGGGTCGCCTCCATTTTTTTCAGTCCTTTTGGGAGCTAACACACAGGTCCTCAATAGATACTGGTAAAAGAAGGGTACCTAGTCTTGCAGGATTGCACTGGATGACAAAAAGCCAGTTCTCCAAGAAACCCACCTAAAATAATGTCACAGGCACAGAAATAGGTTCAGAGTGAGGCAGGGACTTGCCCAAGGTCACACAGCTGACTGAGTCAGTGCTGGTACTCTTCCAGGAAACCATCCTGAGTCAGTCAGAGACCTGAGGCTCAGACAGGTCCTAGGCCTCCTTCAAGGTCTTCTTAGACACACCCTGGGTGGCAGAGGAGAATCAGGTTTCCCCAGCTCATGGTTTGTACCCTAGCTCAGAGTTCCTTGGGGAGGAGGAAGTCAAGGTTGGCATCCCCAAAGCTGCATAAATCTCTCACCTAAGGAACATCATCATTTTTCTCTTGTCACAACCCTTCCAGCCTAATATTTGACAGCTCCGATCGGGTACTGTCCAAACATTTATTAAAACATTTTAAATGATGGATATATCCAATTATTACTATTAATGCAGCTAATACTGACTAATGAGGGGGAAACGCAGGAGCTGGTGTCCCGCAATTCATTACCCCTGCCTTGTCAACAATTCAAAGCCCGAAACCTAATCATCCATACCGAGCCCTGTTATATTTCACACGTCACTTTTAATAAGTCACTCAGTGCCTATAAATTAATGTAACATGTCGGCGTTTATGAGTGCGGCTTTGTCACTGTTAACAAATGATGTTCTGGCCCGGTCTACAACAGCTAGGCAGTGACGAATGATGGAAGATGATTTCCTTCCCAACTATAAACTATACATGGGGGCTCCAGCAGTATATATGTGTGTGTGTGTGTGTATGTATATATGTATGTATAATGTATTGTGTAGGTAGCACCACATATTACATAAACCCACATACACACTGAAAACCCACACCACCAACCAAGCATAATGTGGAATAAATATGATGCATCACTTGTGGGCAAAAGCTGTGTCATAACCCCTGCACATTCTTCCCCAAAAGATTAAACCCACAGTACTAGAAGGCATGACAGTCCCATGATGTGTCAATGTCAATTTGTAATTTGTTGTGAATTCTGGTCTGTGTCTCCTGATCAGGTTTCAAGACAACCTGACATCCCAACCAATCATGAAGGCCCAGTGGTGTTGATAATAAGGGGAGGGTGGGCATGACATCACGGATCCAGCAGTTGGGAAAATGGTATACATTCTTATAGCAAAATTGATGGTCTTTGGGTGTTGGGGTGGAAGAGGGTACTTACTTGCTTCTAGACAGACCTAAATAATTTATATCTTCCTTTAAGCCATGACTTCACATTTCACAAAATCATTAGCAGGTAATTCAGGAGTAACTCAACCTCCATATTCTCCTCTATTTCAAAATTCAAGGAGAGATACATTTCTCCTTAAACTGGCATCCTGCTTTGTTACTTTGTCTGTTTCAGAAGCAGTGCTGGCACTGACAGTAGCATCTGAATCTTCATGTTCATGGTTTGGGCGCTATATGCAATGACAGAACTCCAGGGGCACAGAGGCCAGGGATTTCCTTGGGAATAAATCCAAATTCAGAGCCACAGATGTGTGGGCTGAGACTTTGATTTAGACATTAACTACATTGTGGAAAACCACAACTCCCATTTGGGACCATATACCCAAACTTTACAGGGTTAAACTTTTTCTTCTATTTCTTAAAAAGAGAAGTATCATAGTTTTACATCCTTGTTAATATTTTGACAGTACAATTGTTTTCTTTCTCCCTACAATCCCATCTTAACTCCAGAAACTAATCATTACACTAGACATTGCAATTAACAAAATTTAAAAAACATTGTATTTGGAAAGTTTGGAATGGATCCTACCAAGTCCATTCTGTGCCTCCCCAATCATTAGCTCTGAGAATCCAATTTCACTTTTTTTCTACTTGCCTACATTTAGAAGATACCATTAGCACATGAGTATACAAAGCCTAAAAATTATTTTTTTTAATTCCCATGGAGATTATACATCTATATTTGGGGATTCTCTATGCAATGTCCTTATAAGTCTCTAGCTCAAATACACTGGCCAGAAATCAAATTAAGTTGTCCAAGCACAAACAACAACAATAAAAAGAGCTTCTATAAATCCACCCTCACACTCCCCATTCTACCATTACATTAATATTAGTAAATAAGAGCTTTAAGATGTAACTGCCTAAACAAAGATTCATATTTTAGAAACCTGGAGTTTATAAACATTTTAATTATGTGTCTGTGTATATGTGTTTGTGCACATGCATGTCTAAGAGTTAAGAAATATTACAGAGCTAAATGTGCTGCTTTTTCCCCAAAGATATCACTCAGAAACTTAAAGGAAACTTACGTGGTTATCAGAAAAGCATTGGGGATGCCCTTGCCTGGTGGGGGCCAAATGGCCCTATTTGTTTTCCTGAGCCTGGGACTGTCTAGTTCAAGTAAGAACACCCTCCTAGTAACCTCAAAGAGCAGAGGGAAATTAGCAGTGATGCAAGGCCATCATTCTTTCTGTCTTTTAAACATTGGGCAATGCCTGATGCTCAACAAAATGGTTTCAAAGTACAGACTGGGGTCACATACCACACAGCCACTCGGAAAGGCTGGTGGGCCAGTAGTCTGAGTGACGACATGCCACCTCCGTCTCTGGGGCACACACAGTGTGGGACAGTGAGACGCTGAAAGGACAGCAAAGTGGACCACAGCGCTGGTGGTGCCTTGGGGGCGATGGCAAAATTCAGAGGATTTCAACATGTGTGATGTCAAAAGCATTCCCTTGTAACCTACTCCCAAAAAGACTCAAAATGACCTCCTAAAACCAATATACAGCAACTGAAGGGAGTTTGACATTCCTGAAGCTAGAGGAACAGGAAATGACAGAAGGGTGAGGTATACTTTCGGGAAGTGAGGTCCTCAACCTTTCCTCCTTTCAGGGTTGGCATCTTCTGGAATGTGTCAGAGAGAGAGAGAGAGAGAGGTGTGTGTGTGTGTGTGTGTGTGTGTGTGTGTGTGTGTGTGTGTGTGTGTGTGTTAGACAGACAGACAGAGAGACTGACTGACTAATTAAGAGACACCTAGAGACACAGAGGAAGGCAGAAATAGAAATAGCAGACACTGGAACTTTGGGTATTGTGTGGGACAGAATGCAGAATGCTGTCTGCTCTGGTCCCTCTATAAAGATATCAAGCCAGGAGGAGACAGCTAAAAAGGCTCTTTCCAGAGAGCTTCTCAAGACACAGCAAAATCCCACAGGGAACTGGGCACTTTGCATAACAATGTGCTGCTGCTTCCAGGGAGGCCCCAAAGGACTGGATACCTTAGAGAAAACACCCTCTTTGGTCCTGCTCATTGTGGAGAAGGGCATTGCCATCAGTTGGAGGGGACAGAGAAAAGATGATTCCTGCTTTTTTCATTATATTATCACACAAGAGCAATAGGATCCTCATATTCCCTCTCCTCCAAAGCATTTATTTTGCCATATTGGTGGTGCTTTGTGTTTGTTTTTAACTGTGGAACAGATCCTCATCCAAACCCCCCATAACACTCCCCTGCAACACTTTTGCTGTCTGTGGTTTTATTTTTTGGGACCCACCAATTCCAGAGTTTGCCCATTCTATTTCCCCATTACCATCCTCCCTTCTCATCCAGGCCAGTGACATAATATCCTGCCCTTGCCTGCCTTGTGAACACTGGGAAGATGGTGTTTGTCCTTTCAGGAAGATGACTGGACAGTCTATTCTCTGCTGCACTAGAGGATACCAATTTTGTGGGCCTTTGACTTTCTTTTGAATTTGAAAGTAGCTTGTCTGAAGATGATATTCCCACTGGGTTTTTTTTTTTTGGGGGGGGGGTCGGAGTGGAACCACTTAGGGGGGCCATTGAATAAAGCCAAGGAAACTTAGAGAAGGCAAAATGCTAATTCCACAACATGCCAAATATTCATAAAGGACAGTATTTCATTCTCCAAAGATGCTACTACTTATCAAGAAGTCCACTGGGTATCAATACAAAAGTTTTTATTTTTGCTCTTGTTTTTTGCCAGAGCACACTGGCCCAGGCTAGAGAGAGAAAGCCAAAACCAGAAATGTACATGCCTTCTACTCCAACCTATGGGGAAGCAATAGCTGACCATGTTACTAGAAATACAGTGCTAAAAACCAAGGAGAGAAGAAGATTCTGCTGGGCTCTCTGACGCACTCAGCATTCCTGGTCCCAAATCATTTCTGGGCCCCCAAATTCAGGCTAGAGCAGGATAAAAAATACTCATAGGAAGCAATAAAATTTCATTTAGAACATGCTATAGACCTTGGATGATTCCCACCATTTCTAGGATGGGAAATCTGAGGCTCAACTACAGAACCCACAGCCACATAGTGAGGTAAGTAGCTCATTTGATATCTGGTGGCCCCAGTGCCCTTATCTTTGCACTTGTGGACAGTCAGAAGACTCAACACAGTGTTATAGGGAGAAGATTTGAAGGAATATTTAGTCTGAAAGTGAAAATTCTTGATAAGACAGCATAGCCATTTCCAACTATTTGAAGTAGTTGCTCAAAACTGTTGAAGTAGCAGAGGAAGCAGCAGTATGAGGTGCAGCAGTACAAGGTGAACATCTCACCAAGCAGATTTCTGCTAAACCAAAGCAAACAAGATTTTAAGGGTGAAAGAGGAACTGCCAGGATGCGGCCATTCACTTGCCTTCAACTCACATGATTCTAAGACCAGCAGAAGTTTGGAGAGTTTCAACTTCTGACATGCAGATTGCCACAAAAAACAAATGAGGGAAAATCAAGCATCACATTATGGTTTTGATTTGCATCTCTCGTATAGTACCTGATGATAGCATTTTTTCATGTGCCCATAGGCTATCTGAATGTGTTCTTTGGAGAAGTGTCTATTTAGGTCTTTTGTCCATTTTTTGTATGAGTTCTGGTTTAGTTGCTGCTAGTTATTTGTGTGAGCTCTTCAGAGATCTGAAACAACAAATGTTGGCAAGAATTGGAGAAAAGGGAACATTCATCCACTACTGGTGGAATGTAATTTGGTGCAGCCTCTACAGAAAATGGTACAGAAATGGTAATGGTAAAATGGTACAGCCTCTACAGAAAATGGAGATTCCTCAAAGCAATAAAAACGGAAACACCCTATGATCTAGCAATACTACTGTGAGCTATTTACCCAAAGAACATGAAAACACTAATACAAAAAGATCTGTATTCATAACAGTATTTCTCAAACTAGCCAAATCATGGATTCAACCTAATTGCCCACTGACAGATGAGAGATTAAGGAAATGGTAGACTATATACTCAATGGAATCCTACTCAGCTATTAAAAAGGATGAACTGGTACCTTTTGGAATAAAAACTGATGGGTGTGGAGGTGATTATGCTAAGTGAAATTTCAGGAGTTCACTCATTTATGGAATATAAATAATCAAACAAAACAAACTGGCAAAATAACAAAAAATAACTCTTGACTCTGAAAAACACACTGGTTACAAAAGGGGATGGGGAGGAAGGTAGGGTTAGGGAAGGGAAGGTGATAGGGTGTGGGCACTGAGGCTGGGTGGAGGGTGAGTGAAGCAAGCTCATCTACGGAGGGTGAAATTGTACTACCGAAATTATGTGGTTATGTAAATGATTGCCATATTAATAAAATCTAAGAAAAAATAAAATAAAAAGGTTTTCAAACTCAAATATCAGGTACTTAGCAGAAACAAACTTCTACATGATAACATTTCTTTATTACCTACCCCCCTTTTACATTAAATTAATTTCTAGACCCATTTAGACTGTCTTGGAAGAATGTCATCACACAACTGCATTAACATAGCTGTTGCTAGTAGGAACAGTTACATATAAATAACAAAATACACAACAATCAGAATAGGGAGGAAATGGCCCACGTGTCCCTCTAATGTAGAGTCACACATCTGTGGCATTAGAAAAATAAAGTTTTTAACAAGGATTCTTGCTTAAGTTATGACAAATGATTTTCTCTCTTTATAAGGGGCCCAGAGTGCTGAAACCATGACCACAGGTAAGATCAAGTAATAAAGGAACCACCAAATTATTAAACAGGGAACCTTGAATTAAAGGAACCTTACTCTGTCTCTATGGAGGGGGCAGTCAGAGCTCAGAGAGCTGGGTGGACTTGCTCAATGAGCACAGGTCACTAGAAGCAGGGTTGGGCCATAGACTTCCCCAGACCTGGCCACGTAATCGGGGTCCTATGTCCACAACAATGCACCAAATCTACCCTTTTAAAATTGAACTTCAAGAAAGCCCAGGCACCAGCTTGGAAAAGTCAGAGCCAATGGACAAAAGCCTGAAAGAGACAATGCAGGTGCAGGGAGACTGGGTGGAGCTCAGCTGTGGCTTTCCAAAATACAGAACATTGGCTGAATTTTAAAATGTTTCTCAAACTAATACTGTTGCCAAAACAGACACTAACAAGCAGCCGGGAGGGACACAGTCATTCCAGCCCCAAGATGGCCTTGAGCTTCCTTCAGCCTTTAGATAGGTCACCCTGATCTATACAAAGGTTTTGGTCTTTTCTGATGTAGTTATTGGAGGGAGGGAAGTCAGAAGACAAGATATCTGAATTTCCATTTGAAAACCTGCTTAGCACAAGCTCTCACCAAGTGAATTGTCAGGGGCATCTTAGCACTGTACAGCTGACCCTGGGCTGCCTCCTTGTGCAGTGTCTACTCTGCAGGATACATGGAGAAGACGAAACAGGGATTCAATGCATCTTCAATCCTACTCCCTCTCCTGTGTGTTTATTTTTAAGAACAAATCCATTCCTCACTGCACTGCTAGCAAGCATACACTCAAAAACAATAAGTAAGCTAAGCTATGTGCTAAAACAAGGTGCTAAGCTATTACAATGTACCAGCATGGCCCTGGCACAGGCCAAAAGTCTCCAGAACACAACCACTTTAGATAACAGAATAGGCTAATATTCTGGCTTTATAGAGAAAGGTGGTTTATCCGAGGGATCTTCTGTAGAGAATTATACTAATTTCCTACACTCCTCTCAACATGAACCTATCAGATCCAATCATTGACAACTTCCCTGAGTCTCCCAAACCCTCATTCATTCATGATGATTGTCAACCACTGCCCCTCCCCGACTCCATCCGCCCCAATTTACTGTGCTAGAAAAGGGAAGCCTGTGTCTTTAGAAATATTTTTTGTTGATACTGGTAGATCTTCAGTAAGTGAAGTAACTGAATAGGCCCCCACTTAAAAGTAAAAGTTAGTGGAATTTTCACTGTCTAAAGACAAAGATAGCTGAACTGTACAAAAACACATCCACTCCCCCCTCCACCCCCGCCGTCTTGCAGTTTCAAGGTCGGCATCTTACCCAGCCCACCACCCTACCATCCACTGGCTCTCTGGAATGATTCACCACCACTGAGGGTTATCCTGGTATCCTCTGCCACTAATCAGTCACTAAGGCACTTTCATGATGTTTGCCCTCTGCACAATTACCTCCAATATTATTTATTTAATATTTCATGGCAATTGACTCACGGCGTTTTAACTCCCAATAAACTTACTTTGAAATGACCTTTCCATCACTATGATGAGTGAAAACCAACGCCACTGGCTTGACCATAGAAATAGAAGTCAATGAAGACAAAACAAAATAAGTTTACTGAGCTTGAGCTCAATACTGTATCCTGCCGAAGGCTATTTCTTGAAAAGGAAGATGAAGCAAGCAGGAGAGTTGTTAAAAGATGCCTAGCACCAAAGGGAGACTTTGACTTGACCAGAAACAGAACAGAGATTTTATGTGGGGCTATTTCCTCATGAACTGCTTCAGTGTATCATCTAAAAACACATCTGGGTACCATTCAAAACTCATCTGGCTCCCAACTTAAAATCATCCCAGCCCCATCCCCGGCAGAGTACAGGTAAACTTGGAGAAACAGGTTGCTGGCTGATGGAGAAAAGTGCTTATCACAGGCAAGAGAGCCAGAAGGCAAGCACTGGCTAGTCTCGGGATGGGAGCTGGCGGGAGGTTTCTTAAATGATTAGTATAGAGTTAGAAGTTTCTAAACCAGCAGAAAATCCATGTTTCCACTGGTGCCAGAGAGACCAGAAGTATATCAGCCATAGGTTATGAGCTGCCATGAATGTTTTTCTATCTGCTTTTCCTCTTTAAACATGGAAAGTGAGAGGGAACAATCCCCAAACCACAGTCTGTGGTGAAGCTGACTTTCGATATTGATGAACATGAGCACGTTCTTTTGAAATGAAATACTCCCCCCAGAATAATGAAGGAGAAGGGAAATACAACAGTATATTCCCACCCTTGAATAAATTTCAAAACAGTATGATGTATGTGGAATAGAGATAAAGTTGGCAGAAAAGGGAAAAGAACATTAGGAAGGCAAAATAAATAAGGGCAGAGAATCTGTCACACTCTGAATTGAGACCCAGCATTTAATTAGGGACAGCGAGCCGGAAAGCCTCCTTGGTGAATGTCTACCTCCACCAACCACGTGTTGGTTAACACGGAGACATCCAAACTGATCAATAGTACAAAACAAAAGGGCTCAGGTATGCATGTAGAGCCATACATCATTTCAATAAATTATGCTGTGTGTACAGACAGGTTTTTTTAGAACAATCATGCCAGGATCAAGAGCTAAATCATTTCAGCCACATCTTGATTTCTGCAAAACTCGGCAGGAATTATGAGGCTTAACAGCATCCTGACAATTAGCATATTATAAATACAAAAATGATATATTAAAGGGAGAGGAGGGAAAAAAGGCCAGCGTTTTACACCTACAGTAATATAATTCCACTACTTAATGCAAAGTAACAGGCCTCAGAGTGTTTGGGATCCTCTCGTATGGTGTTATCTTCTCTATCAGTAAATGAGACTATGTGAACAGTACAACCTATAAATAATTCAAGGCCTGAGATGGCAATTATAGAACCATGCACAACTAGCATGAATATTTTATGAAGGCTAAAACAGCCCTCAGAATGAATCATGGAGAGATGAACACACACACACACGCACACACACACACTCACACATGCGCACACACACGCACACATACACACACACACCCCACCAGGCAGTTTTGGCCAAATTGTATTCCAAGACAAGGCTTCTCTTTGATCCCTCAACACCTTTATTTTACAGAAACACTACCGATGCTTACTTATTTTTTCCTTTCTTGAATGCATTTCTTAAAGTCCACACACAGGAAAGACAGAGTGGATTTGCCAACAGGGTAGAAGAGCTTGAAATAGAGGAAGAAGAACAAGCCATTTTTAACCTGAATTTGGGCAGAGAATTCTGACTGATTTTTTTTTAACCTCTCCAAATGGACTCTGCAGAATGCACAGGGTTCCAAGGCCTCCACCTCAAAACAGAGCCCAGAATCTCTTCTCTGTGACTCAAGCAAGAACACCTCCTACCCGAAAACTTCCCTGGAATAAATGAGCTTTTATTTCTAATTATTCCTGGAGGAATACCTGTAATCCCTACTTTCACTACATTTATAAGACAAAAACAAATATTGCTGAGCCAAAAGCCTGAGCAAACAAGCTACTCTATTTAAAGGAGCAGCTCAGATGTCAAACTTCACTAGGAAATGAGCGATACCAGGAATCCTGAGCTGATTTTGTGGCCAGAGGATGCGCACAGTTAGAAAAAAAATGAAATTATCTAAACTTGATTTCTCTGTGCAATTTATTTTGCTGGTTAAATAAAAGGTAATACTCATTTGGATTTTTCAAGAATCAGTATTCATCTTTTTCACCTGCCTTTCGTTTACACACACCCAGATAACATCCATGTGGTTAAAGGAAACACCACTGCCTTCCTTGACTCAAACTTAGCATAAACCACTTTCTTAATTACAACTCAAAACTTTCCCAGCTTTTCCCAGCTCTTCTGTACAAGAGCTCTAGATTTATGATACTTTCGGTACAAATGGATGCATTTTTTTTTACCTGAGTACAACAAAAAGGACAGAACTTGAATACTCTAGGAATTTTATATAGGAAAGAACTTTATATAACCACCCACTGCAACACCTTCATTTGTAGATGAGAAAAGTTTAGAGGCTAAAAAGAAGTTAGCATGGCATATTCAGTATCATGAGACAAACCGACACAAGGAACAATAATATAAGATGTAATAATTTCAGCAACAATTTCAAACATGTACAGAGAGCTTTGCAGGCTTTGCCTCCTTTCACCACCCAAAACCTCTATCTGGCGGGGATCCTTAGGGTCCCCATTTCAAGATGAGCCTCACAGAGACATGGAGAGTTTAAGGGTGTCTCCCACCCTAGATTCCATGACCCTTCCCCATCTGCCGTGACCTTCCAAGAAGCCACCTCAGCATGCTTCCCTGAAGCCTCCACTTAAGACACGCTTATGACATGGAATCTTTAATATTTTCTGGAAACTTCCAAGATGTTAGACACACTGATATCTTACATCTTCCTCTGCCTGCTGCTTTTGCAGGACCTCTGAGGGCAAAGGAAGAAGAAAAGAAGCTCTCACAACCCCTGCCACAAGAACTTGAGAAACCCAATACTTTGTCAAGTACCATTTGGCCTGCCCTGTTATTCAGCTCTAAAAGTTCTAAAAGCTGCTGCTTCTGGGGTGTGGATTTGAGGCATGAAAATACCCTGAGAATCTGTGGACCCCAAGGCAACAAATAAAACTCCACTTACCCAGGGAGCAAGTGGGCAGGCTGGAGCTGCCTTTGGACCATCTTTTTGGGTCTTACTAATACAAAAGAAATAAAAAAGGGCCTCTCTCCTTTGTCTCCCTCCCACCCCACCACCCAGTTCCGGATTTTAACATCAGGAGAGCAGCACAAGCAGTTCTTCTTACACTCTTGGTCACTTATCTGGTATGAACAGAATTATCCTGTTTGCTGTTTTCTTTTAGGTACTCACTCCAAAGTAGGCCTGAGTTAGAGAAGGTCAGAAATGCTGAGTTATATTTTAAGCGTATAAGGGAGTCAGTAGAGGATCTGGGTGCCGGCACACATTTCCCAGCCACCTCCTTTCCCCACTGTGTCGAGACGACACTCCTGAGCTTCTGGCCTGCAGCCCCGAGCCCAAACCTAGAGTCAAGTCTAGGGTAACTGAATAGAAGCCCTTCTCTGGACCTTGCCTCTTTTCTTCCTGTCTCCTCTAGGGAGCTGGAGTGTCATTTATTATTTACATGCACCTGAATGGGTTAATCTTTTCTTTTCCTTATTTTGACAACCATGTTTATCTTTTGAAAAGGGCTAGCAGAGGCACCAGCGTGCTAACTGCTAACACATGGGCTGGGCTATGTCTCCGCAAAAAAATTCTTTCATACTTGTTCAGGCTCCCCAGCCAAGATCAACACCACGAGTTTGATTTTCTTCATCATGAATTGACAGCTTATTTATCTCCATAGAAGAACTTTTTAAGCCCTTCAGTCACCCAGGCAACTTAGGAGGCATTCAGTCGACTGTTCAAAAATGTTATTATAGCTTCATAAGAAATACAGACTAAATTATTTCATTCCTATTCAGCTGTTCTCCCTCCGAAGAGACATTTCAGTGACCCTGAGTTATGACAATAACCAAATACTAGAAATACACACTCAAATACTCCCTTTTCGATTGGTATTCTATTTTGAAAACCTTTTCAGACCTAACCCTAGCAGACAGGACAGAATTCAGTCACCATGCACACTCCCAAGCATCCCTTTTTCAATAATCAGGAAGCATCGCTAGAATAATCAGGGGAGACGTCCTCTCAGTTGGCCACATCCTCCTATGGAAATCATAACTTCTGTGAGACTAGCAAGAAATAGAATGCAGATTCCAATCCCTGAGTCACCACAGAAAAGAGCGTGACCCCCACGTGGCTGCTGTATGGAACCCAGGGAAACTGTCAGGTTCTCCCTTCCAGAGGGAGCTGGTGGCTGCTCCTGGGAGAAGTTTAAAGGAATTTGCAAGCACAGAGTCACCCAGAAAAGATGAACAAATGCAGAATCCAAAAAGAATCTTTGCTAGAAATAAATCACCTGTGATTTTGTAACCAATAGCAGTGAGAATATTAACCTGTTACGGTGTGGGGACAAATCTGTGCTTGTAAATATTAGCCAAAAAAAGGAAAACAAAAGAAAACAAAGCTGGAAATGAACATGAGAAACTGACATGAGGATAAAGAGCAAGGTGGAGTGATTTCTGACAATAGAACCTCGTGAATGAGAACAAGGGCCCTACTTCTCCGAGGTAAGACACTGGTTGCTGGGGTTATTACTTCCACACAACAGTAACAACAGTAGAAAGTATGTATGGGTCCTTACTGTGGGTAGGTATACTGCTAAACACTTCATCTCATTTAGACTCCTGATCTCAGTCCTCAATAATCCTATGATGTGTTTCAGCTTGTACATCTCATCAAGGAAACTGAACCTCAGATGAGTTGCCCAAGATCACCCATTGCTACTATTAGCCAGCCTAAATTCCTTCACCTACTCCTAAAGTCCAATAAATGAGAGAAGGAAGTAGATTTCCACCTTCGCAAATTTGAAGGTAAAATTCCCCATTTTTCTGTCCAGTTTACATCCCGTTGTTCATTTTTTGTGATCCCTACAAATCACTCTGCTTCTGTTCCGAGTGTTTTGGGCATAGGCCTGCAGTGGGATGGCTGGTCTGCAGTGTATAAAACTGGGCACTGAAATGTCATAGATAATCCAGTGGTGAACATATCTGCTGGAGGTGAAATATGGTTCCAACAGACACGGTGTTTTAAGCAGGTGTGCTCCAGGGAGAGGGAGTGCGTACCACGGTAAGTTTGACAAAGAAGTCATCCAGAGGAGGGGGAAGTTGAGGTGGAAAGTTCTCATGTATTTTCTACCTGAGTGTCAATGAGAGAGAGAAGGGAAAGGCACAGAGCAAACATTACAGAGCCAGAAGAAGATATTATCAGCAAAAGAATATTCGGTAGGAGGCGAGATTGAGAAAAACAAGATCATTTTCCAAAGCTGAAGGATGTTTGAGTTTATTTGTGAGGACCACAACAGAAAGGACCAACTCACACTTGCCCATCCCCACTTCTAGAGTGTACCATGAATATTAATAATTACTGTGATCTTAAGAAGGCTGAAATACTAATGGGCACAAGTGGGACGCTTGTCTTTTCTACTCTCCTTCCTGACCAGGCTTTCCGGAACCTTCAGGCAAATTACCCAGTGTGACCACCTCACTTTACACACAAGGAAATGGAGCTACAGAGTATCAAATGATTGACCCAAATTACACAACTAATTTGTGATGGGAAGTCCAGCCACCACGAGAAACCAGGCCGGTGGACCCTAGGTCCTTTTAAAATGCCCTGCTGCCTCTTGGAGGACACTCTTCACAAATTCAATGTGCTCTCAAGGGCAGGGTCTGTGTCTCCATGCAGGCCTCAGAACTGTGCAGGTGCTGTCCCCACTGTATATCAGCACTGTCCCCACCACGCACACCCTGTTCAAAAGCATTGGAAACAAGCAAGCTGTAGCTTTAGAAAAATGGGTTAGGGGCCTCCCCAGTGGTGCAGTTGTTGAGCGCTGGGCTGAGAAGCTGCCTGCAGCCTCTGCAGCGCCGGTTCGATCCCGGCCGCCGGGCAAGGGTCACACATGGTGCGCAGACCTCTCCTGCCGTGCCGGCTGCTCCCCTCAGCAGTGCATTTCGTCAGTCTGCCTGTTCTGTTCCCCCTTCTGGATCTGGTGAATTCTCTCACCCTCCCACACTTCTGACTGTACCCAGTGCTTGTATAAATAAATAAATCTTTAAAAAAAAAAAAAAGAAAGAAAAATGGGTAAGGATACCAGGAAAGCTCTAACCTACTGATTTTTAAATGGGGAGGGCTAGTGGGAAATGTTGAGAAAAGAACATTTTGAAGGATTTATCATCAGTCTGGACACAAAGATGATTAGGTGAGATAAGGCTGTATGTACACACGTGTGTATTCCCACACTTGTGTGACTAGCGCTGTATTAACATATGTACATATTTGTTCAACAGAATCCTTCAAAGTCCTCTCCCTTAGAGTCATTTGCAGACATTTCTCAAACATGATGCAGATCAAAATGCAATATACAAAGCCAGGTAATGTCCCCAGCATCAAATTAAAATAGCTAACTGGCCAACAGATGGCAGCTGAAGCAAATCACTTGCCGATTTAAATAAGAACGGCATTCCCTTCTGAGCGCACATTTTTCTAGTAACAGAAGTTGACCTCCGAATGAAATCAACTTCAGAGCCCAGTTGTTCACAGTACAGAGGGGAAATTACAAAAAAACAAAAATGACTCCTTTGTTCCTGGAACCTGGGGTGATTCACAAGCACGGACATCCCCAGGTCTTCTGATTTTAAATCACTAAGGTGGAAATGTCATTCACCTAGGAGGTTATTGATTCAAATAAAGGACGGGAATGTTTTCTGCGTGAGCCTCACTTCTGCTGGCAATGTTATATCATTTAGATACTGAAAGGGAAGAAGAAGAGAGAACACACACACACACACACACCAGAGAAAGGAAGGTTCAGTACCGTCACTGGTTATAAATAACACAAAGAAGCTTTCTGGCCTGAGGATAGAGGCAGAGGTTGGCATTATTTTACATTAGAAACACTTCTTATTCAAAACGGTAATTGATAGTGGTGAAGTGTTGGGGGAAAGAGCCACTTGCGTTCAGGCAGGCCGCCCTGCCAATCAAACTCAACCTTCCTTTGAATGAATAAAAGCTTCATTGCCCTATTATGCTGATACAGTCAGACAGGACCAAAGTAGCCTGTTTGTCAAGTTTATGTGCACTGCCCCAAGCTACTTAGACTCTGACGCTTAAATAATTCCCTCAAAATCAACCCTGATTTTCCATACAGTTTTCTTTTTTCACCAACACGGTGTAAATTTTACCCTGGCGTGGCCCACGCCTGGCCTCAGATGGGGGCGGGGCACATTTCCTCCTTGTTCAGGACCAGGAGGGCATTTGGCAGTCTTTTGTTTAGAATCCTTTCGAGCTCCAGGGCCCTGCAGGCTGTGTGAGCTGCAGGCGGTCTGAAGCCTGAGATATTTGCCAGGTCCTGTGTGTTCCCAGCTCTCCAATGTCTCTCTTGTCATCAGGGATTTGGGGTAAATAGTACCAAGCCTTCCCTGCTACTGAGTGATCAATAAAAACCAAGGGCCCGGGAGTGGTTTTGGCTTTATAGGTCCCAATCCTTCTCTGTCTCTGGCACATGGGTGCTTTGGGTGCCAAGTATTAGGAGATTACACAGCAGCTCCCTGTACTTGACTATGAGGGGATTCTGAGGAGAGTCTTGAGGCACTGAGAACAGCAGGGCTCAGCAAAGTTGACAGGGAATCTGTCCCTCCTGCCTTCACAGCCCTTCGTGCCTCTGACTTCCCGGTTGCTTCAGCTTAAGAATGCATGTGACAAAACTGCTTTGTATTTGCAAAGGAGTCGTGGGTGACAATGAACATGCAATTGGGCTGGAAATAGATTTATCAGGCTTCAAGGATTATTGTTTGCTGAGAGATGGTACACACATTACTATTTCACAGTTCAGCTATGACATTATTAACCTACTGTGCAAGGATTTTATTGCCAGATTGGTCCATTTATCAAAAATAAGAGAAACTCAAAACCCCATAAGGAAGTTAACATTTCAGGCAGGCTGGGCATTCACTTAATGCCATTAATCTATCTATTTACACAAGAGAAAGGAATGTTCATTTAGTAATGTCTCTCCGTGTGGTGTCAAAGCCTCAAGACAGTACTACTGGGTGCGAGCGTGTGAATGTCATACTCATTGTCACAGAAAAAATGAGTCTTTTCTCCTTAAAATGAGTCTAAGTCCCCCAGAGCCTGCCACACAGTCTGCATTGCCTTGTGCTGGAAGCCTGGTGCTCAACCAGCCGAGAGTCACATCCTAGTACCAGAACATTTAAAAGTCTAAGCTGGGAAGAGAGGAGAGCAAGGTGGCCGTGCTTAATTATTTTATGATAACATGCAAGCTAAAAATACACAAAGTTACTTGAAAGACCAAAAAAATCTCATCCAACCTTAGTTCAACATGTATCCTTACAATAAAAAAGTACAAGAAAGTGAGGGCAAACAAGTCAATAATTCATAGAGACACAATTGAATCTGCACTACAAAGAGAGTGGTCTCTTGACATCTTCTCTGATAGAGGGTTTTGGTGACACAGGGACGCTTGTGGCTAATACCTGCAATCGTCTTACATGCCACTGAGGGCCCAGTAGTACGTGTGCACCCCCAGACAGCAGAGCCCTGATGCCACTGCAGGCCCCCACCCAAGTTAGACATTCACTACCTATGGGCAAACACAACCCTGGAAGAAAAGGGGGGATGAGGGAGGACTCGGGTTCGATCCTCAGTCTTTCTTTTCTTTCCTCTTTTGTTCTTTTTGTTTTATTATTTCCTAATGGGAGCCAAAATCTCCCAGCCCATAAAATACCTAAAAGCATAAATGCTGATGCCATCAAGCTTCTTTTTCTTAAAAACAATATAATTTTGTTTTTATATAATTTAATTATATAAAATATATTTTGGAATATATAATTTTGGAAAATGTAAGGGACGTTTGTTCACTACCGGTTAGCATGTGCATGTGCTCATAACATGTAGGTGCATGTACATGCTCAAATGCATGTGTGCTCCTATAAATGTATGCCCACACAGGTAGTGTTCATATACTTTTCTGTGTTCCTGTGTGTTGTACATGTGTGTGGTATACATGTATGTTCCCTAATCATGTACTGTATGTACTGTTGTATGTGTATGTTCCTATATCTATGTTTATATACATACACGTGTGCTTGTGTGCATGTGTGTATATAAACTCATATACCTACAAGTATATGCTCAAATATATATGTGTGTGTTCATGTACATAGGGTTGTACTTGTATACATGCATGTGGGTGCTTGTATGCTGGGCTTTTGCTCATATACACACGTGCTCATGTGTGTTTGTGTGCACATATGCATGCATGGTAAATTTCAAAAATGAGTTCCCTTTTTCTTATGTCTTAAAGTCTCCCTTCATTTTAATATGTACATATACACACACACACACACACACATCAGTAAAAATAAACAGACCCAGACTACAAAGACAGTGAATAAAACACTCAGCAGACACCACAGAGCTCCTCCTACAGAAAGGCACTGTGTTCAATGGAGCAATAAGTAGCCCATAAATGGTGGCCTTCAATCAGTACCAGGGGCTGTGTTGAGTTTCTTAGAAAATGACTGTATTCAATCCTCACCACAATCCCACACAAGTAATTAGCCTCATTTTACCAATGGGGAGGCTCAGGCTGGGGGGCACTATCCAGCCAGCCCAAGGCCCAGGGCTGATTCATGACAGAGCCTGGGTCAGGCTCTCCAAAGCCTTGCCCACCTCACCACTAGGCACCTCCCTCTGTCACATGTGAAGGGACCTAGGGAGGACATGACATTAAAAAGTGGCCCTGGGCCGGAGGCACTGCAGTCTAGTAGAAAAGTCACATGCCCAATTAACCACAAGGCAGAAAACAACCAGCATCTTCCTGGGGCGCTGAGAGGGCTGCCCGCGGGCTGTGCTCTGTTGGGCATACCCCACTTCCCTTAGCACAGCCCCACCACAGAGGGCACTCACTGCCATTTGCTAACAGTTTCTCCCTTGAATGCTGAAAACACTGCCCTAGTATTTTTAGAGATTTCTTTTTGATTTGTGGAACAAAACAGCCATAGTGATACTAAATCAAAGCTTATGTATTTCAACAATTAAGAGTCATCTTAGCAAAGTATCACAAGTGGGGGTCTGAGGGATTGAACATCATTGAGACTTCAGTCAATTCTTAACCCTACCAGGTGTCTGCTTATGCCCTTTTATTGCAGATGAGAAATATGAGTTTAGCAAGTTTCTTAAATGCTTTAATAAACTTCTCAGATTCTTCTAATCTCACTCTTCTTATCTGTAAAATGAGGAGAATACATCCAGTAAGAGTCTATTTAGCTCTAGCCATTTGCCAAGTCCTGTGCTAGATGCTGAGATATAAAAATGGAAGGGAAGCAAGAGTTACTCTCATGAAGGGACAGACAGGCTGTGTGGCAGCGCGCTCAGGCCAAATGCAGGGCCAGGTGGGGGCACATGGGACACACCTAACCCAGCCTGAGGGTGGAGAGGAAGAAAACTGTCATGCAAGACTTAAATCCTGAGTGGAGCTCAGAAACATTAGCAGGGCCGGTAATAATTATGTTGATAATAACAACGATAAATAACATACCATATTGCTAATACTAATAACAATGTTAATAATGAATATTATAAGAATTAATAATATTAACAATATGTTGAATGTTTACTATATGATGGGCAACACATATATAACTTATGGCTATTAATCCATTTGTGCCTATTGATGTGAAAAATAAGTAGTAGTAGTATCGCAAATTCAAGATGAGGAACTGAGGCACAGAGAGATAAAGTAACTTAATCAAAGTCACCCAGCAACTGAGAGGGAGCTCCATTCAGGATCAGTTGCAGGTGGCCTAGTTCTCAGTTCCTTGCTTCTATGTTGATGGATAACACATGGAAAGAAGGGATGGGAGGGAGCAAGCCAGGCATGAGCAAAGCACACCAGACCTGGACTAGATGGTGCACTCCTGTTACAGCAGGGACCCCATATGGCTGCAGGCAGCGTCTGTGATTTTATGGGGGTGCAGAGGAAAGAGGGCTGAGCCACAGCTGAACACTGAACACATGCAACCTACTAGGGCTTCTAAAATAGACAATGGCAAGACATAGAAGGCTTCAGCCAGGAAATATCATGGAACCAGCCCTCTAGCTACTGTGTGGGGGACAAGTTCAAACAGAACCATGTAAACCCATGTACACTGCTAGTGGGAACATAAATTGGTGCAGTCATTGTGCAGTCTGAAAAGTCCCCCAGAAATTAAAAACAAAAATCCCATATATCCAGTTATTACTCAAAAAATTAAAAAATACTAATTTGAAGAAAAATTTGCACCCCTATGTTTACTACATCACTGTTTATAGCAGACAAAAGCTGGAAACAACCTAAGTTCCCATGGTTTTATGAACAAATAAAGATGTGGTATGTACACATAATGGAATACTATTGAGCTATAAAAAAGATGAAATCCTGCCTTTTGCAAAAACATGGCTGAACCTAGAGGTAATGATGTTTAATGAAATAAGTCAGCAAAGACGAACCCTGTGATTTTGCTCATAGGTGGTATATAGAGGAAAAAAATATATGAACTAAATAAAACAAAAATACAAACTTTTGGACTATAGATCAATTGGTGGCTACAAGAAGGGCAGGCACTGGGAGCTAGGACAATGAAAAAGGGACAAAGATATGTTGAAGGACAGGCTTGGACTTTGGTGGTGAACTTAACGTAATATAGACACATGCTGGTTCTCAGTGATGAGTACCTGAAGCTTAGCTAATTTTCTATGCAATTGCATTTCAGTCTATCCATCCATCTACAACTCCCATAAAAAAAATACAAGTGAGGGCCTCCCCTAGTGGTTCAGACGGTTGAGTGCGGGGTTGTGAAGCTGTCCGCAGCCTCTGCAGTGCTGGTTTGATCCCAGCTGGCCAGCGAGGGTCACACATGGTGCGGCAGACCTCTCCTGTCACGCCCACTGCTCCCCTCAGCAGTGTATTTCATTAGTCTGCCTGTTCTGTTCCCCGCTCTGTCTCTGGTGAATCCTCTCACCTTCCTGCACATCTGGCCTGTACCCCGGTTCTTGTATAAATAAATAAATAAAGCTTTAAAAAAACACAAGTGAAAAACCATAACCACATAAAAGTAAGGGGGAGGAGTCAAAGATGACTAGTTCTCAGGATGGAAATAAATGGTGGATGGGAGGTAGACAAGAGAAAGAGAACTAGACCAAGAGATGTAAGGGCAGGGACACAGCCAGGGCTTGATGGCAAAGGGGAGGTGGGCAACAGCCAAGCTTTGGGCTGATCAAGCTGCTGGGTGGCAGCACTGGACTTCTGTGATGTGGAGATCATCTCATCCTATGCCTGCTCTAAGGTGTTGTGAGTGCAGAAATGGCAGGTACAGTGACTACTGTCTTCACCACATTAGCTAAAGTTTACTGAGCACCTGCTATAGGCCAGACACTCAGGAGTACAGTGCCCACATCTGCTCATCAAATCCTCGTGCCAACTCCAGGGAGTATGCTAGCTTGGGGTCAGCTAGTGGGGGGTTGGGGTATAGGAACAGGGAGAAAAGGCCAACAACACAAAGTTTGAGAACAAGTCATTTCCAGGCTAAACTTTGGAGTCACAAAACCCAGGTCTGCGGTGCTCCAAATCCTATGTTCTTAACCATCCACACTATATATATCCACTTCATATATATATATATATATATATATATATATGTGTGTGTGTGTGTGTATGTGTGTATATATATGTCTATATTCTGTATATACATATATGTTCTGTATATACATATATGTAGATATACACAGATATATATATATAGTGTGTATATATGTGTGTGTATGTGTGTCTGTGCATATATCTCACACACCTTTTAAAAATCTTTCTCTTCCTAGAATATAAATGTCAGAAAACATGCAACAAATCTAGTGGATTGTCTCTGCAAAGGGCTTATTGCAGGTACTTCTCCACCTGTGCCCTCCCTGAGACTCCCCCCCCCATCCCACTCAGGGTGTGAAGGAGGCTGTTTTAAGCAAAGGAAGCAAGGAAACAGACCTGAGAACCTGGCAAAGCTCAGCGTGAATGGAGGTTTGCCCAGTTCTCCTATCCCGATCCTTAAATGGGTCCCCTCAGGGCCTGCCTTCCAGATTATCTGCAAGGGCACAGCTGTTATCTATGCACCCTGTTAGAAGAAAAATCCTAATTTGAGGTACTTCTGTCATCGGCATGTCACGCTAGAAGAACAGTGTAGACCAGCGGCTAAACCACGGATTTTAGAATCCCAACAGATGTGTGTGGCATTGGCAAAATCAATGCTGGTCTGGAGCCAGGCATGCTGTGTCTTCCAGCAATCCTCATCAATTACTGACAAATTCCACACTATTTCTGAAATATGACATTCCAAGTTAGAGGGATGGGCATTTGCTTTGCATTGGTGAACTCAAGTGCACAGTATTCACAATTACACATTCCTGAGATCAAAGCACTTCTGTACAGACTTGGGGCGTTCATCATGGGGAACTTCAATCCCAAAGCCCACGTCTACCGTGAACTAATTTAAATTAAATGATGTTTCTGTTTCTTTCAAAATAAAAAACATTGAATCGTGCCTCCATTTCTGCATAAGGTATAGCTCCTTAACTACTAAGAGTGAGTACTCAAGCTGAGATACAGCCATTTTGAGAAAATGAGTTCTTTTTTTTTTTTTAATTAAAAAACAGACGGGATGGAATATTCTTTTTACAAACGGAGACTTTACGTTTCAGGAGAGACACTATAGATTTTTCTAGGAAAAAAATTTAGATTTTTCAAAGATTCTAATTGTAAATATTCAACCTCTTTCTAGTAAACTGACTGACAATAAAAAATTGGTACTTAATAAACTTTTTTCATTACCTAAGGAAATGAATAGCTTCTGTTCAGTTGTCCTCGTAACTTTTCGTTTTGACTTAAAGACCACAAGACCACATTTTCATTTGAAAATGATGGTCAACAAAACTAACAGGTAGATATGGCTTGACTGTTATCACTCAGCAAGCATCTATCAATAGCCCATAAAACCTCTAATCCTAAAAAAAAAAAAAACCACCAAATTAAGCAGTTTTACTTCCTTGGGTTTTAAAAGTAATTTCAATTTATACTTTCTTTGAAAACAATTATTGTTCCCAATGAGGTATACCTGTAATATTGCTGTGAAGTAACTGGATCTAGAATTAGTGGAATTTATGCTGTCCTCTTTATGAGATGTAGTTTTAATCTGATTCAAACATTTAAAGACCTGATTTAGATCTTTGTCATTAAAAATATTCAGACCACTCTTAAGAAAAACTCATAGGGAAGTTACTCTTTTGAAAGACAACTTTCATGGGCAGATTTTACCTTCGTCTCCAGCACCTCTGTGGCTGGAACCTCCTTTTATGCTCTGCTATTTATTTACACTCCAACCTCATATTCTAAAGGTGATTTCCATTCCATTTTATATCACCTGGTAGGATTCACTTTGGTGGGAGATTGGGTTATAAAACAATATATTTAAAGCATTTTATATGTATGATTCAAAGGGGAAGAAAAGTTTGCCAACAAATTTCCAGGGTCCAAGGTGAAGAATTATTTCTATTGTGCCTCAATATGAATACAAAATTCAAATGATTAACTTTACTGCTGTGTGCCCTGTTTCCAGGGGAAACAGGAGAAAGGACAATTTCTCTACTTAAGTCTCTAGCTCAGGCTGTCAGGTGGTGTGCTGGCAGGTAAAGGCTTGACAGAAATCATATCCTTTTGTCATCAAAACCTTACAAATTATTTATTTGATCAGGAAAGAGGGTCACAGAAGGCAACACATATTGACACTACTTCTGAGTTCTTTTTCCATTTTTCCCTGTTGGTGAAGAAACAAAAGAGACTCTTAAAATTCACTCCTCATTGTCTCCCTTGTGTATGTGTGTGCAAGTTGCTCGTGTAGAGCGTGCCTTATCTGAGTTAAAAACAAAATCTCAGAGCACTGAGTATGGCTAGCATGTATTATGGCGAATGAAATGTAACTGGGCTGAATGGTTCTCAGAGAAAGTTGTATACATTCCTAAGAGGCAAGAATGCGAACCGAGTCTATATGTAGTCATAAAACTAATAAATCTGCATAGCTACAGAGTTTTCCAATGTGCTAAATTTACTGCATGAGTTGGCAGAAACCATCTTCTGACTAAATGCATACCCCTACCAGATCCCAATAAAAATTGACACATTAAAGATCATGGAACTGGTATTGAAATAGTTCAAATAGAAAAGGCTGCAGTTGGAAAAACAAAAACAAAAAATTTGATTTTTGTGTCTATGTGAATTTGCTTGTAGTTCCCCTTCCTCTCTCCCATCATACAATTCTATCATCCAAGGAACACTGGCTACCACCTCCATCTGTGGACCTGAGATTTCTCCCTTCTTCCCACCAGATTCCTGCCTGCTGTTGTCACCTTCTCCTGATTCTCACAGAGGACTGTCCCCCTTCATGTCTCCCATCAATATCAAGTATTTCTCTTCCTTGCCTGCCCTCACCTCACCTGTGACTTCAGTCCTCAAATTCCCACCATGTCAGGGTTTCCCTCCAAGTGCACACCTCACTAAAGACCTCCCCACACAATTCCCAAACAACCCTGATTTCCCTTTGCCTCAAACCTCACCTTTGAGAAAGGTGGCCAGCATTCTCTGATGGTAATTCAAACACTTAACTACCATACACTGCCCACAGAAGATATTCAGTAACTGCCTGCTGAATAAACCAGTCATAGCTAAATCACCAGGTGGATAAAACAGTATTTGCAAGCAGAGTATGACTAAAAGGGAAGGTCCTTCAAAAACTGTTCAAGACAATATTTCAATCTGGCTTTTTAGTTGAAACAGCTGCAGGGATTCACATTGTCATTTCTTAAGGTTAAAGTTTAATAGCGAACTTGTCCAAGTCCTAGCAATTCCTCTACTGCCTAATGTTGTCTTGGGAGCTGGAACGAACCCTCAAAAATGTTGGCAAGGATGAGTAGAAAGCCTGAGAATAAATGCATCTCAAGCAATGGTGATGCGGAGCCAAGAAAACAGAACTCTAACCTGTGTTGTCCCTGATGCATTAAATGATAGTGGGCAACAAAGATTCTTAGAATTTAGCCCTGAAAGGATTCATCCATCATTTGCTGGAATGCTCCCATTTTATGGATTTGAGACCCAGAGGGATTTAGGGAATTTGTGAAGACACGGAGCCAAAGCAAAAGTGTATGTCTCCTCTACTCACTCTTCTTCTGCTGTTAATCAGATACATTATCACCCACCTCTCTAATCCCCTGGTCATCATGGGAATGAATAGAATGAACATGTATTGCTGGATGCAAAAGAACTTTGCAAAGCAAAATCTATACAAAGTGGGGATTACCAAGGAGACAACAAAATTGGGGTCTCTTTCCTAAATGTTATTTATATAATTTTTTAAATGTTTCATCCCTGCTCTTCTGGCCACAAAGTTATTATTCAATTCAGTAATAATATAATGCTTTCCTACCAGAGCAGTCAAAGATTGTCGCCATGTGCTTATGCATTTAAATGCCCTTTACCCCACATTTAATCCCCAAACAAATAGCCATCGGACACTTTCACACGCCTCTCAGAACCAGGCAGGCTTCTCAACAGTCACCTGGTTTTGTTTCATTCCTAAAGACACAAATCCTTTCCCACTGTCAACCTTGGGACTCCTCTAGCATGATCGTGCCTATTTCAGTCACTTCTTTCTCACTGTTACAAATGGAGACAAGACCTGAAAGCAGCATTATAGTAATTTCCTCCAGGTTACTGTATATCCAATACTTCTATTTGTACTTTTCATTTTGTCTGCTGCCTTTGTTTTTGGCTCCCTCCTCCTACCCCACGGTCCCCTGCTGCTATGTCTGGTATCAAATAGATGAGGAGGGTTTTGTAGTTGGCAGCTGAGATGATGCCATTTTCTCAACTTGGGGATGGATCACTCTTGAAGGTGTAGGTTTTCTCTTTTAACATTTTAAAATAAAACTTAATCAGCTTTGATGGCATTAGCTCTGCCCTCCTTTTAACCAAGTCTTCATGACATGATTTACTACCACTTAGTATCAATGTCCTTTCTCTGCATCCTGGGCCACTGACTCTTATTACGGGCATTCGAAGGCTCACTCTTTGTTTTCTTCTCCCTGCCTGAAATGTTAAAGACAAATAAAGCACCTTGAATCTTGAGCACAAGACAGACTTTCTGTCCACTTAAGAAGCTAATCCACAAAGCCACGAATACGTTAATCTCTCTGCCACAAAGGGATCGCAAACAGCTCTGAATCCAGGGCGTTAAAACTAATCATTTCCCACTGCACACACTTAGGTTGGGGTTGTTTGGGGTGGGGGTGGGGGGTTGTAGAGAGGAATGTTTTTTTTTTTTTTTTAAACCCAGGTCTCCTTCTTGTCACTGCTTTCTTTCAGTTTGAAGATATCATTCCTGTATTCTACCATCTTCTGAGGTTAGAATATTCAGGGGTGGGGTCTTGGAATAATAAAAATGGATTTGCCCATAACTATGGGAAGGACCTCATCCTTCCCTTGAGCAAGTGAAATCCTCTTCCCTTCTTACTAATATGTTTGTGTGTATTTTTTCCCTAATGCTTACTTCTCTGCAAGCAAAAAAATAAATCTCCTGCATTGCTCATCCTGTTATTTCCTTTGGCATCAAAACAGACCCCATGCAAAAGCCTTGCCATTGTCAGAGTCACCATTTCCCAGGTCTCTACTCTGAGCTGATCTATATTACTCTGGCATTTTTCCTTTTTAGAGCCAGCTGAATAGTTCATGTGTGTGCAAGTTCATCTACATATGTGTACAGCTGAAGGAATGCACAGAGGTATGCCTGTATACATTTGCATGCAGCTATATATACACTGTGCACACACAGTAATGAGACTTCTCTTGGCTCAATTAATTCACCGTGGCAATGTCTTAAATAATCAACTTTCTCTTACTCTCCGGCGTTCCAGTTCCTAAGGACCAGGAATATTTTGGGGAGCTTCCCTTTATATTCTCTTCATTTCGTTGAAAAACAAATGAAGCAAAGGTCAATGCTAGTTTTGATTTATTTTTATTTTTTGCCACTTGGTTACTGAGCAATCAGAAGGTGCCCTCATTCTGCATATTCAGTCAACACAGGCTTCAGTGACTTCATTCCCAATTCGTGGGATTGTACAACAAACTGGGAAATGTTACCTTTCAAAGCTCTCCCTCCCTTTTTTTTTTTTAATTCTAAATACATACATATACACACACTCACACACACACTCACACGCTTTTCATGGATGAGTTTAATAATCTGTTCAACAATATTTTCTTCTTCCATCATTATAATATTTGATTCAGCAAGAGTGATAAATATCATCTTCCCATTTCATAAGTAAGAAGGAAAAAAAATTGGGATAGGAGAATCAACAGACCACTTGGAATTTGGCCAGCATTGGGATCTGTTTCTTTGGTGCATAAACAAGCTTTCAAAATTCCCCATTCTGTTCAGACCCTAAAAACATAGCTTTTTTTTATAAGATACTTTACCAAAAAAAGGGGGGGGGTGGCGAAGGCAAAGGGGGAGGGAAATCAGAGAGGGGGGGAGGGCCGTTCAATTTCTATTCTTTATTATCCTTGATTTCAAGCCATAATGATTTTGCTCCCTCAGCATTTACCTCAAGGTCCCCTCTTACCTCCATTTTCTCTAACCCTTACTTTATACATAAGGTTATTCCTCCGGTTTTATTTTTACCAGCGCGACACTTTTCTTCTTTGCTGATCTTTCCTAAACAGTTTATGCCCCACAATATTTATTCTTCTCCCCCACACCATTCATTTTCATTACTCTTTCATGATTTGGCTATACCCATCATTTCTGAAGCAGAGAATGCCTGAACATCTTTGAAAATCCACATGTCAAAATGTAATAAAAATGTTTTCATTGTTACATTGTTAGATTGTTTTAAGAGAAATGAATGACCTGCTCAACCACCAATTCCAAATTTATATTCAATTTTGGGATATATATCATTAAGCCTTTTTCTCTCTCTCCCTGGTTATAAAAGACTCCACTCGACTCTGTGGTCTTGCATGGCTGGGATTAAGAGTTAAGGCGTTCCTTATAAATCAGTGTAATCTTTACAACAGGACATGCTGTATTGCGAATTCCTCTCTGTATTGTGCATTTTCAATTATGTTACATGTTTCTACTTAGTAAGCCAGCTTAATTCTACGTTATGTCACAATATTACAACATGTCCAGGTTGGAAAAGGAGCAATCTTACTTCTCTTGTAAGTTGTTTAGCCTTTGGCACATATAAATCCCCCCAAAACACTGGGGAAATCCCTTTTCCCTGCTTTTTAATAAGTCTTTAGATTTATTGCTTCAAGAATCTGCTCACTTAATCCTTGGAGAAGGCCAAGGTACGTCAGCATTCTAATAAAGGTTCTACAAAGGCAACGCAAGAGCACAAAATCACAAAATCAGGTGTTCAAAGAATGCTTCAGACTTAAAATGAATTTCCAAGTATATTCTCAACAAGCAAGACAAGGACAGGCAGGAGACTCTAAACTACTCTGCATAAATCTAGTCCCATTTTTCTTGGACTGTATTCCGGGACTGTTCAGGCAGGCGGGCAACAGGACAGAGGTTGAAGGGCCCTTTAGGGACCAAATTACCACTTCAAAATGGGGCTTGTGTTCCAGGTCTATTATCTGAGAAATGTTGCAAAGATTTGGTGGACTTCAAAGAGCTCTGTTAAAACATTTACAATGATGGAAGCTTATGTCTATGTCCTTTAAAAAATAATAATAATAAAGCAAAGCAAGGGAAGGGGGAAGGGAGGCTGGTGAAGCTTCATTTAAAATATATTTTAAGCAGTTCTGGCAAAAATCCTAAAAGTTCTACAAATGACCAAAGGAAAAAGTCAGTAATAAAAAATTAACATGCTATCTAAAACACCACTTCCAAGATCCCAGCCAAAGTGGCAGGGTCAGCGGAATATTTACTGTATCGTGAAGCAATCTTGAAACTTCCCCCACACAACTCTGATGCAGAAATAGAAAGCTGGGGGATTATGGATTATTTGAATCAAAACTGATTTCTGTTCATTTTCCAAGTATGACTTTGGGGAAAAGGTATTTAACTTTTTTGTGTTCTTTGAGTCTTGAAAAAAGGCATATCTTTACAAACATAAGCAAACAGAGGGCAGAGACAAAAGTCAAATTCTCTTAAGACCTAAATATGTCTTCATCCCTTTCAGGTTTTTCCTCCCCTCTTTTACTTATGCCTCTTGAAACTCTCCTGGGTTAAGCCATATCAAGAGGCGGATTATTCTCCATGACACTAAGAATGTCCCTAGGCAAGTAGTGCCAGTCCCTCCCTTCCTTATTTGCGGCATCTAGAGTGTGGCCCATCCTGAAAGCCCAAATCTGGTATCACCTCCTCCTGGTCTTACTGGCAGGATTAGTTGTTCCGTCAACATCACCGAAAAAAGCAGAGCAAGTGGCTGAAAGAACATGGGAACTCAGCCATTCACCATGTTGCGGGGGGAGGTCATCTAACTTCCCTGAGTTCTTATTCCCCCATATGTTTAATGGAGCTCGCTCTGCCCTGCCAATTTCTGTGAGTTTTGCAACAGTCAGATGGGTTAGGCTGTAGTGGAAATTGCTTTGCATCCTTAAATGCACCAGCCCTTTTGTGAAACTCTTTAAGGAAGAGCTAGATCTGAGAAAGGTACTGTGTCACATATACCACACATGCTGTCTATGGGGTAGCACTCCAGCATCACAACGTATGATGTGAACATTACATGGAGTAAGCAAGATCACAATGAATGCCTGAACCTATTTTCAGTCTATAAGACTCTTGATAAATTAACAATCACTCATCTACCGCTTGAGGAAACTGGAGGATCATGTCTCTTTATAGGCCTATAAATATGAATAATAGTAAGTCAGAGGACAGAAAATTTGGTCAACATTATTTGTTGAGCATTCAATAATGGTAGCATACTTTGCATAGCATTTTGGGTTTTTTGTTGTTTTTTAATATAATTCATTCATTTATATATTTTTTACATGATTGTTCATTTTTGTACAATGTTTGCTTTCTCCTTTGAGGTATAGTCCCCATAGAATTCCTACCACCAATTCACCCAGGCACCATCACCATAGTCCCCTATGCTCTTCCCTCCCCTATTTTGATCCCTCTCCCCCCCCCTCCCCTGCAAAATGTCTCTAATTTATAGTTCTTGCCTGTTAATTTTTTGGGGGATTTGTTATTATTTTCCCCTAATCCTTTATTTGGTTCCTCTATATTCCTTCTATAAGTGAAACCATCCAATATTTTCCTTCTGACTTATTTCGCTGAGCATTATCAATCCCTTCTAGCTCCATCCACATTGCTGTGAATGGCATGAGTTTATCTTTTTGATTTCTGAATAGTATTCCATTGTGTATATATATATATGTCTATATATATATATATATGTCTATATATATATATCTCACATCTCCTTGATCTAGTGATCCTTTTTGGGGCATTTAGGCTGTTTCCATGTCTTACCTATTATAAATAGTGTTGCAATAAACACAGGGGTGCAGGTATCCTTTTAAGTTAATGTTTTTGTGTCCTTTGGGTAGATTCATAGGAGTGGAATAGCTGGGAAATATGATAGCTCCATTTTTAGTAGTTTGAGGAACATCCATACAGCTTTCCATAGTAGTTGGACCAGTTACTTTGCATAGCATTTTGAAAGAGAGCAACATTGGGAGAATTTTATTAAAATGATAATAAAATTAATAATAACATCAAGTCACCTTTACTGGGTGCTTACTATATACCCTAAACATTACATGCATTATCCCATTGAATACTCACAGCAATTCCAAGTATTATGCCCAATCTGCAGATGGGGAGAGATGGGAGCTGAAAGAAGGTCAGGGATTGAAGTCAATGCCATCACCCCAGTGGGGGATCAGCAATAAATAAGACCCTTCCAGAGAGAAGGGTAAGCACTTCCAATAGGGAAGAATGACCTAGCTAAGGCAGACTGTTATCTCTACAAACCTGGCCTGCCTAACTTGTACCCAGCCCCTTGAGACAGAGGTGGAAACCTCTCCCAACTTGCAAACATAGCTGAAGTTTGAGTTCTCCAACCAGCTGTTGATACACAACTTCAAGTTTTAAAAACAAAACTCCTGAGATCAGCCACATTAAACTTTGGAGAATACTGATACATACAAGTATTTCTTTCTCCTGAGATGCAGTCTTGTCACTGGTGGGGGTGGGGGGAGACTGAAGAGGAGGAGGTTCAAAGAAAGTGGGAAAAAGAAATTCCATATTCTTCTCAACAAGATATAACCAGTAAGAGGAAAGGAGTAAAAGCAGGATGAACAAGGAAATTTCCTTTATTTAAACACAAAGGCAATAAAAGGAGAAAATACTAATATGAATTCTTTACCCTTCACAGAAGGCCAGTTTCAAATCACTTTCAATCAAAATAAAATATTCCTTAATCACTTGAGGATAAAGAACTTTCAAAGACCTTGGTATGATGCGATGCAAAAACCAGTTCACAGAATATTCATTTACCCACTGTTCGAAACTATTTGCTGCATTGACAGTAAGTAGGTTGTTTTCTCTAACTATTAAGGATTGGATAGTTAACTGCCCACACTTTATTATGTCTCCTTAGTCTTTATACATGTTTCTGAAAGTCTAATCACATAATAAATATTTCATTCAATAATCATAGTCATGACTACCATTTTTGAAGGCTCATCATGTGACATGTACTGGTTGCTTTTCATAATTCTACCATTTAACCTTGTTTTGAGAGAGTGTGATTACCCACAATTTCCTGATGTAGAAACCAAAGTTTAAGCAGCCTAAGTTCCTTGCTCAAGACCACACAGCTAAGTGGCCCAAGTGGGACTTCAAATGAATGATTTCAAAGTCCTTGTGTCTCTGATGTGATGCAGATGTGTTTACAAACCAGGGTCTATTCACATGGTGGATTTTCCATGCTCTGGACACCTGCTTTCCTTCCTCCATCAAATCTGTCCCTGTAATCAAAATGATTCTAAAAAGCTTTTTTAAAACCCTGTGTAGAAAAACCCCAAACTTTTGATATCTCATTTGAGATATCTAATTCTTTGGGAGATCAGGAGAATCCTGGGTGCTTCCCTCTCTACCCAACCTATCCAGGAGACTTCACTAGAATTTCAGAGATATGCCCGAGGTCACAGCCAGGTGGTAATGAAGTTATGGCTGGAACCAGCTCCCTTGACTTCACTCCAAGTCACATTTAACTCAAGAGACATCTCGGTGCAGTCAGTTTGTATTTATGAAGCACCTGTATTTACTCAGCAGGTGGTACTGAGTAGTACCACACTCAGTACTACTGTGGTCAAACGAAATCATTCTAGCTCTCCACGAGTTCAAGACAAGTGCTAACGTATATATGCAGTTAAGAAATGAATGGCTCAAGTTGCTGATGCTGACCACATGCAACAGACTTTCAGAAGAGCCACCATTCAATGGTGCTCAAGACCAAGCTTTTTTTTTTTTTTCACAAAGCTTATCTTTATTCACTTTAAAGACACTTTTGTTCTCATTGTATAACCATAACATCATTTGTTTAACCAGACTCCTACATGCCATTCAGGTTGTATATATATATATATATGTTTGCTATTACAATTTCACACATGTAAATACATATGGAGGATAAATCCTTGGAAGTTGAATTTCTATGTCAAAAGAAGAAAAAAATATATATATGCAATTGCAATTTTGTTTTTTTGTTTTTGTTTTGTTTTGTTTTGTTTTTTCCATCATTTTAATTTTCCAATTTGCTTCACTTTTATTTTTTTAATAATAAATTTTATTTTTATATTCCCCATACAGTTGCAACCCCCCCTTTCTGATCCCAATCCCTCCCCTCCCGCCCCCCATCCCCCCAAAAGTGTCTCTGTTTCATAGTATTTTGTTGATTCTGATTTTCACTTTCTTATAGTTATTCATTTTCCTGGTCCCTTATTTAAGTTTTCTAGATTCCTGCTATGAGTGAGACCATCCGGTATTTTTCTTTTTCTTTTTGGCTTATTTTGCTGAGCATGATCCCTTCCAGCGCCATCCATGTTGCTGCAAATTGCATGTGCTTATCTTTTTTGAATGTTGAGTAATATTCCATGGTGTATATGTACCACATCTTCTTGATCCAGTCATCTATTTTTGGGCATTTGGGTTGTTTCCAGAGCTTAGCTATTGTAAACAGTGCTGCTATAAACATAGGGGTGCAGGTGTTCTTTGGAATTGATGTTTCTGTGTCCTTTGGGTAGATACCTAGGAGTGGAATTGCTGGATCATATGGAAGCTCTATTTTTAGTAGGTCCAGAAATCTCCACACAGCTCTCCATAGTGGTTGGACCAGTTTGCACTCCCACCAACAGTGCAGAAGAGTTCCTTTTTCTCCACACCCTCGCCAACATTTGTTGTTGCTAGTTTTTTTAATATGTGCCATTCTCACTGGTGTAAGATGGTATCTCATGGTAGTTTTGATTTGCATTTCCCTGATTACAAGTGATGTTGAACATTTTTTCATATGCCTGTTGGCCATTTGCATTTCCTCTTCAGAGAAGTTTCTTTTTAGCTCTTCTGCCCATTTTTTGACTGGATTATTTTCTTTGTTGTTGTTGAGTCTCATCAGCTCTTTGCAGATTTTTGTGATCAGTCCTTTATCATTAGTGTTGGATGCAAAAATGTTCTCCCAGTTGGTGGGGTTTCTCTTTGTTTTTGTTATTGTCTCTTTTGCTGTGCAGAAGCTCTTTAATTTGATGTAGTCCCAGCTGTTTATCTTTGCCTTCACTATCACTGCTTTGGGTGATGTGTCTGTAAAGATGTCTTTGATGTGAAAATCACGTAGTGTTTTGCCTATATTTCCTTCTATATATTTTATGGTTTCAGGTCTTATGTCTAGTTCTTTAATCCATTTTGAGTTGATTTTCGTGTATGGTGTGAGGTATTGGTCAAGCTTCATTCTTTTGCATGTAGCGACCCAGTTTTCCCAGCACCATTTATTGAACAAACTTTCTTTGCTCCAATGCATAGTCTTTGCTCCTTTGTCAAAGATTAGTTGACCATAGATCTGTGGGTTTATTTCTGGATTTTCTATTCGATTTCATTGGTCTGTATGTCTGTTCTTGTTCCAATACCATGCAGTTTTGATTATTATGGCTTTGTAGTATAGTTTGAAGTCTGGGAGTGTGATGCTTCCATTCCCTTCTTTTTTTTTTTCAGGAGAGCTTTGGCTATTCGGGGTTTTTTGTGATTCCATATGAATTTCATCAATAATTGTTCTATTTCTTTGAAGAATGACATTGAAATTTTGATTGGAATAGCATTGAATCTGTAGATTGCTTTTGGTAGGATGGCCATTTTAATAATGTTTATTCTTCCAGTCCATGAGCAGGGGGTGTCTTTCCATTTCTTTGTGTCTTCTTCTATTTCTTTTAACAGTGTTTTATAGTTTTCTTTGTATAGGTCCTTTATCTCTTTTGTTAGATTTATTCCCAAATATTTGATTTTTTTTGTTTCAATAATAAAAGGGATGGTTTTTTTGATTTCTTCTTCTTCAGATTTATTGTTTGTGTATAGGAAGGCTACTGACTTTTGCGTGTTGATTTTGTATCCTGCCACTTTACTGAACTGATTGATGAGTTGAATTAGTTTTTCTGTGGAGTTTTGGGGTTCTCTATGTATATTATCATATCATCTGCAAATAGTGATAGTTTGACTTCTTCTTTTCCTATTTGGATTCCTTGGATGTCTTTCTCTTGTCAAGACCAAGCTTTAAGTCCAAGATCTGTCACAGTCTCCACAGCTATTTTGGCCAAGTCATTTTTTACTTTCCTCTTAAAAGATGATTAGCTTGGGAAAGGTTAATAACATCTTATCTAAACCAGTGAAGAGTGGTGTGAGCTTTGGCAATGGAAAATGGGGGTATTAATAGTGCCTCTATTGAGTTGCAATGAGGGAGAAATATGATGATATACAGAAAGTAACAGACAAGGTGAGGTGTCCCGAAGTGACTGACAAGCACTACCAATAGTAGCCATTATAAGGTCATCCCAATTCCAAAACTAGCCAGTGTCTCATTCTGTAGAAGACTCTATACTCTTGCTGGTTAAGTACCACAACGTTTAAATGTACCCTTGGTCTTTGAAAATTGTGTATATGTATATACGATATATACACATACATATACATGTATCAATCAAAAACAGTACTAGTATTGTAGGAAGTATCTAATCAGCTATTTAACATCAGAGATATCCATCATGTTCTGAACAGCCAGGTCTTCTTTGATATCTCTGGGTGTTCTCCTTTGCCCGACATTTGCATAGGCAGCTATTCCACATCATTACTAAACACTTGACATCAGACTTTAGAATTTCTGCCTCTTACTACACTTTCTCAGAAATTACTCACTGTAGTCAGATGTGCCCAAATCCTTGAAGCACAGGAGATGAACCACCAACTAGAATCAAAATTTCTTTCCAACACTGAGTCTCAAGGCATTGCCTCAAATATATATATATATATATATATATATATATATATATATATAAGGATTTTTCTATTTATTTTCACAAGTTAGCTTTCATTTTTCCAAACACCCCAATCTCAGAAGCTTTTCGAACTGGGGCATTTGTCAACCTTGAAAGTAGAGAAGCAAATCTGGTACACACATTGACATCACCTTTTCATTTTCCTCACTTCTGCTTTTTGCAAAACCTCAGACTTTCCGCTGGTCATAATAAAATTCAGAACTATCATCACCTCCACATTAAGCCACAGATTATCTTTTTTTTAACCTCTCAGAAACATAGTTCTTCTACTGCAGAAGCAACTGTAATCAGAAGAAATTGTCACACAATGTAACAATGACACTTTCAGAAAGACCCATGTCACAGGGCATTGAGAGTCCAAGTGGTGGTAGTCCCAGCCCTGAGAAGAGAAGGTCAACTCAGTCCTCCTCCACAGTGACACCCCAACCTGCTTACAAGGAACAGTGATGGGATTCAGCCCAGACACCCATCCATTTCCATCATCTTCTAGTGAGTGCAGAACGACAAGCAGCCTAGGATTTTAGGCTTACACGATACAATTGCTCTGCTATTATTGCACACAGATTACCTCATCCCAGCTCTTGAGTTATATGATCATGTACCTGGATAATTCTGTGAGATCAAAAAATTACATGTTAAACTATTCCAACAGGTACCTCTTGAAAATGAAAACGATTTCTGCCTTGCACATACCCAGGAAATAGTGTGACTCTTTGTAAGTTAAAGCACATACACTAATGTAAAGATATATTACACCACCATTTCCTGGCATGGAAAACATGCAGAGCTAAAACTCTCTTAGATGCCTCTGGATCTAGCATACTTAACACAGATGCTGTGGTAAGAGCAAATGCTACTATGTTGACCATGTTGCCTGTGTAAGTCTGTCTGTCAGGTAGCAACTAGGAGGCAGAAAGACATTCTTGAATGGTGGAAAGGGCATGAAGCAGTAATCTCATCTGGAACTTGATAGTCCTTTTTGTGTGTGTGATTTTGATCATTTTCCATTTATGAGTGCCGTATGCACAGTCTCTTGATTGCTTCTGCAATGGGAAAAAAAGCAAGCACCCCTCTGAATCCCAATGATCTGTTTTGGCCAAAATCAGACACCAAAGCTGTTAATAGGAAGAACACTTGCAATGCGGGAAATCCTATAATGTAGCGACCAATGCTGCTGGTTAGAAAACTCTCAGTGTCCCCCCAAGTGAGGGGAGGTGGCAGTTCCCACTGACAACTCCGCAGCTCAATCTCATTTCACTTAGTGCTAAGAAAGGGCATTTAATGGGGTGATTTTTCCATACATTCTGGGGTCAGAGCCAAGTGTTTCAGTTTGGCCCTTTCCACAAGGAAGGTGAGGTTTTGTGGCCCCCCCCAACAGGGCCATGTCACACAATTAAAAACTGTGGCTGGGAGAAGATGGATTGCCCATGGCCCTCCCACCCTGTGGTCCTCCTGCTGGATGATGCCATCAGACACAGATGACAAGCCCGGAGGTGAGAGCCCCCAGCAGCAGCATCTGGCCCTCTGGCAGACAGTCAGGCCCTCGGGGTCCCAGCTTGGGCTCCCTCCAGATGTGTCTCCTGCTTCTTCTATTCCTGAGTCTCCTCTTTCTTCTGCAGGGCACTTTTCATTCATAGTCATTCTGGACCAGAAGAACTGGCTGGTCCTTATCTAAACAAGGATCTTCTGATTTTTTTTCCCTCTGAAGTTATATTTTACACTGAGATGTCTGCATCCAGAGGCAGATATGAAAACAGGATCAGGGTCACCTCCCTAGAAACTTGGGTAGGGGAAGAAGGGGTACAGAAACAAATTATAGAGTCCTTATTCCTCCATCACTTCTGACTCCAACTTTGTCTTTCCTAATGAAATCAAAGGTTAATTAATATGGAAGGCCATTTAAAAGGGGAGAAATGAGAAGAAAAGAATGATCTGCACCCCACCCCCGGGAGAGAAAAGTGCTATGTGGGTTGCTCAGACTTGATGATGATGAGAGTAAGGGTCCTGGGGATTGACAGCATGTCCATAACACTTAGATATGTTTCAACAAGACAATTACCCTAGCCTTATCCCCCAGTCCCTGCTTCAGCTGGGAGGATCCCCAGAAACAGAGCACCAAAGTGACTGCCCCCAAGTTTGGGTAACAGTAACAAAACACACAAAAATATTGAACACCAGGCACCATGGTAGAATGTCACATGGCTCATTACCTTAATCCTTGCAGCATTCTACAGAGAGGGGACGCACATGCCACAGACACTGAGTCACAGACCTGGGACAGGAACTTCTGTCTATCTGACCTCAAAGCCTGGGCTACCGTACCACATCCTCAGGTGCCACTTCAAAAAGAGACTATTCCAGGCAACCTGACAAATGATGGAACAGTGTCCCTCAGGTCTGACTGTTTGCCTTTTCTAATGATGAGCTCACTGCCTAAGGCAGCCAGTACCCATTTTACACTGAACAGAGGGTCTTAATTCATGAGTGAAATTTAGCTTCCTTATTAATATTCACCACTTGGGTCTGGTTCTTGCTCTTGGGAGTAGCACAAAACAAGTCTTTCTGTGGCTCAAAGATCTTGTATAACATTTGAAGCCACTCTCTAGTCTCCACTGGGTTAACTCAGATAAGTATGGTAGTTCTCTCGAATACTCCTCCAATCCACCCAGCACCACTAAACTGACCCTCTGGAAAGTTACCTTGATTGCTTATTATCTATCTGCCTCTACTGGGATTTAAGCCCATGAGAGCAGGAATATTGTCTCGTTCACAGCTACACTCCCAGCTGCCATGAAGTAGGTCACCAACAATAAATGGGTAGAATATATCTGTGTCTTCAGGCTCTAGGGATCTCATGTATTCATGAGTGTGTTCATCCGTTCATTCATTCAACATCTAGCACTTATGGAGCATATTTGCCAATTACATGTCAGGAAAAGTGTTAGGAGATAACTTCAACAAGAATTTACCACTATAATAATAACCATAGCTAACATTTATTAAGATTTTACCAAAGCATATGTTAGATACTTTACCAATGTACAATTGAAGTACATGCCAGATCTATGATGGAGGTATTCTTCTAACCTCCTTTTCAGAGGGATGAAAATAGTTCAAAGAGGGTTTACACCAACACTAAGTATTGAAAAGGAAACCCCCAAGCCAGGTTTTGATTCAAAAACCAATGCTCTTACCCCACTGTATACTGCTTCCCATTTACTGAGTGGGAAGGATACTTATCCACAATTTTGTTTATTGCTATGGGAAAAGAGAAAATTCTCAGGAATCTGATAATGCGTGGCCTCTCTCAAATGAGAAAGACAACCACACAACTAAATAATGCCATCAAAACTCCACCCCTAAAATAATTACAGATCATTGACGGAGCAAGGGGATCAGGGAGTCTCTGTCCCAGTGCAAAGCTGAAGATAGTAAGGAAGTAGTCAGAGCAGAGAAGCAAAAAGCCTTCTGGGAAGTGCAAAGCAGATTTCAGCCTGGGGGATTTCACATGGGGATTGTTTGAGGGTTCCACATGGCCGGTGGTCTGACCCAAAGCCCCAAGAGGAGGTGTACAGAGAGGTGCTGCCAGGCAGGGAAGAAGAAGAGGGATACCCAGAAGGACAGCTAGAAGGTTCAGCAGGAGCTTCCTGAGATGGAGTCCATCTGAGAGTCATGAGAACGTGACTTTCACTTAGTAACATGCAGAAGTCCCTGGCCATCAGGTCCAGACCCCAGTATGAAGGGGAAACTTGTGCACAATCTCAACTGTCAAGAAGGGGGAGCCCCTCCATGGGGAAGCTGCTCACGTGGGACTGGGATTCACGAGCTCCCCTTCTCAGCTCTGCTCACTCATCGTTAACTAAGAAGATTACTCACTGTCTACACACATAAATAGCTTTCGGCATCATCTTTGGGGTATTTACCCTCCACCTTTCCCACCTGGCTCTTTGTGCTTTCCCTCTGAAGATGCTCACGAGGCTGGGTCACCTGCCAGCATCAGTTAACAGTTCCAAGTCAGGCCAGTGATGGCCTCACTCTTGGTTGCTCCCAGAGGGTGGCCCTGGATGCATGTGGGGTGCGCAAGGCCTGGCAGTGGGAAACACTTCATGCTCTGTCCTCCCTGTCACCAGCCAGGTGGGCAACAGGCAGGGTGTGGGCTGTTCACTGCTGTTCGGGAAGCGGATCCCTCGCACTCTTTTTCACTTAAATGCAGTCAGCTAACTTTCCAGCCATTAGTGGTGGCTGATTAATTTTCAAAGCGAGTTCAGTTTTAAGCCACTTCTACAAATAGACACTTTATTGAGTTGAAGAGTCAAGAAGGGATTGGTTTTTAATTATATTTGATCCAAAGACAATCAGCGGCTTCACCACCTCACCTCCCTGGATCCTCTGATTAATTATGAGCAGGGCCTCCCGCCTCGTGTTGACAGAACACTTCATAATCATCCACACTCTTCTGGTGGATTCCTTCCCCACACCCCAGCAAGTACATCAGGCAGGTGGCATTATCTCTACCTGATAAGGTGAGAAATGGAGGCTCAGACAGTCAGATAAAGGACCCAGCCCCAAAAGAAGGGGGCAACTACTAAACCAAACGCCATATCCCTGACTCTAATATTACCTCCTGCTGTGCCTCACCACCAAGTTGGGTAGAGAGGACTATCCTGTAGTATGTAAGAGTCCATCAGCTTATCTGAGTTCAAGCCCCACCTCTGCCCTCTGGGGCCTCAGTATCCACATGTGTAAAACAGGAAACATTATAGTACCTACATTATAGGCCACATAGCAAGGCCTCAACAGAGAGGAGCTGTCTTCCTCCTCTATGCACTGGCCTGAATGCTGTCCCTCATGGTCTATTCATTTGTCCTGCTTAAATTACAAGTCAGAGGTCATAAACTCTGAGCCTGTAACCTTTGTTTAATTTGGGATACAGAACTTTTTTTTTTTTTTTTTTTGGCCAGCATTTAAAAATTGAGAGCTTTCACAGATAAAAATCAAGAGGTCCCCAAATATTTTGAAAAATGAGACACTTTGTCAATAGTACATCTATATTCCTATGTAGCAACAGTTAGCTGGGGGTCAGAAGAGACTGCCTCTTTAGACAGGAAACAGAGTTACCAGTTCACCCCAATCTCCACCACTCCCTAATGCCTTTCTCAAATCTTACTATTCAACTCAATCTTATCACCACACAGTTCAGGCAACATCAGGGTGTGCCTTTTCTTCAGCACTAAAACAATATAGTACTCTGCTAGAACTGTTATGAGATGGCCTGGCACCAGATGGATGACCTGCTCTTGCTGGCACTGTGAATTCTCACATTAACCATAGCATTTGAATACATCCTCTTTCTCACCCCAGCTTCTCACAAGAAACCTGCATCAAGGGAACAAATACATTCAGTCCCCTTTTTTTTTTTTTTAGCAGAAAACCTGAACTGAAATCTAAGTAGAATAAGCCCACATTAAATGTAGTTTACAGGGTTAGGTTTAGAGTGATAGCTTTTACTTTCTGCAAAAACCTCCCAATTTGCACCTATTCACATAAACATTTCTGCCGTGTGACTCCGAACTGCCCTCAAAATATATTTTGTTACTCAGTAATCAAATTGGCTTATGCCATAAAATGCCCTGATTCCTGTGTGAATATTTTTTAAAAAGCCAGAATTGAGGAATATGGACTATTATTGTGGAATTAAAGGGCCCTGCACTCTCTTAATCGTGAGATGAGTTGATTAAATGGGCATTTTTATTCCAGAGTCCGGACAGCAGCATTTTGGCGTCGCGGTATAACTGGATGAGGATTAAGTCATTTCTCAGCTTTCCTTGGCAGAGTCTTTTATTATTTACAATATTTACTTCAGGGAAATCTTGGCATGCGTCCTATTTATCTTGCTGAAAAATGGGCCCGTAAATGTGTATTCACCTTTCGAACAAAGCCAAATGTTGTGGTACTAATTTGGTCCATGAAGTGTGTAATTCAGTTCCTTTGCACAGGGGCAACATTTGTCTTCTGCTTTTATTAAACGACCATAAAACAATTTTTCTGGCTCGTTATTGAAATATGCATCTCCGGGGCTGGGGCAAAGGGGATTTAATGACTAAAGTTCTAAAGGCGTGCCTCTGACACTTCCTCTCTGCTCTGCTGCTTGTCGCCCGGAAAAATTAAGAAAACAAGGAACCTGTGAGGAAACCTTTGCCCTTTTCCCATTTAGTGGGTAGCAGGAAGGATACAGGAATTCAGAGGAGGGGGGGGGAATAAAGCAGTCATTTTTATGAGATTGTTTCCATGAAAAACACGCCTTCACCAACAGGAGCTATTTATAAATGGCTCCCGGTTTGTTTTTCACTTCACTCAAGTATGCTTGTTGTCTTCGTGAGGTTGGCAGCACAGAAACCGTGCCAGGGACATACCCGGATCCCCGCTTTGTGGGGGGGGGGGGAGAGAGAATAGGGGCAGAACCTGATGGAATATGCCTCCACCCAAAGCTTCCCGCCTGGCCAGTCTGGGTGTTGTCTCAGGTCCATCCTGTACGAGAACACCGTAAGTGACAGCGTCACCAGCCCACCTGGAACAGATGGCCTGCTTGGAGACAGTCTGCCTGACTTTCCTACCCCAGCTACGCAGAAGGAGCTCAGACAGACTCTGGGTACAATGGAAGCGGCAGTCATACACACAGACGAGCATTCTTTTTCCAGTCAGACTATTCTACAAATTCAGTCATCAAAACATGGCACCAAAAAGACTCTGCCATCTACCTGAGCACCAGAAGTGTCTGCCACGTGTCAAAGCAGGAAGAGGGTGCAGAGCGGAGGAGGGGAGTTTACATGCGCCACGGGCTTCTGAACTGCAGCAGACACCACCTCCGTGCTTTGCCCCAGTGAATTCTGGCACCAGTAAAAGTTACTGTAACCATCCCCATTCCACAAAAGAAGCTGATGGAGAAAGATGATAGAGCAAGTAGATTACACAACTGCAATGGAGCCAGGAGGTGCACAGTCTTGAGTTTACACTCTACAACAACTTGCTATTGGTTCATATGCAATTAGCACTTGATTGGGTTTTAATGTGTTTAAGGTTTTCTAGGGCACCAGGGGAAATTCAAAGAAAAGATAAGCCCTGCCCTTGCATCCCTTACTGTGACAGGAGAGGTTGCGTGTAGACATGTACTGACTAATTTCAAACAGGAACTGAGTAGATTTTTCTCTCTCATAACTCTGAGACCTCCATAGGATGAGGGACTTTCTTATTTGGATGATATTGATGAGCATTTATTGGCCACAACAGCTTAGGACTGACAGTTGCTAGAGCTGGGACTTTCAGTGCTAAAACTAAGAAAGCCCAGGGACAAAGGGAGCAGTTGGTTACCCTAAAATGAACCATGGTCAGAAAGTTGGGTAACAATAGTAAAATAGACAGATCTCCTATCAGCCTCAACCAGCACTCGATCTAAGGGGAACCCAGACAGGTAAACAGTAGAGTAAATGGGACATGGGGTTTACAGCCCAGACTTGCAGGAAGGGGTGAATGCATTTCTCTGAAGTTAAAAAGTCATCAGAATTAACAACATGCAAAACAAACAAACAAAATGTAGCTCATACAAAGAATTATAAATATGCATTTACTAATGAAGTTTCTAAAAAAAGACTGAAATTATATATACAGCTTACGAATATGAGAAAATGCTTTGTGATTTAGAATAATGTTCAGCCCTTCATTAACACATAGAATAACTGTGTGACACATTTGTTCACCTGAGGTGTCCTTTGTGACTGCATATGTTGAAAAAGCATAATGTTCAGAAGGCAAGCAAGAGTTTGAGATGTTGGTTTGTTACCAAACCTTTCTATTCTCAGGTGTCCAGCAGATGGATTGCTAAGTAATCAATACTGTTTGTTATTTTAAATGAATAAGAACAGAACCAGTTCTCCTCCATCCCAACCATCACCACCAAATCTATCTTCTGAGCAATTACTACATTCCAGACACAATTAATGTCAACAATTTAAAAAATACCAAACACCTGGAGGTGTAACCAACCACAACCAGCATAACCTTCCCCTGAGTTGATACACTCTTTTGTTCTCAGTGATCTATCAGGTATGCAGTAGGTTCCAGAAACCATGTCAACAGAAACTCCTCTGCACTCCACTGTCATGAGTTAAGTCATTGAGAAATTAGAAGTCACACTGACTTTTTTTTTTTTTTCAAAAATGTGGCTAAGCAGTTGCAGAAAAGCAGTACAAATAAACAAAATGAGATGTGACTCTACCAAGTTTTGGTAGATTAAAAACTGATCTGAGGTGGATTTTGGCAACCAATGAGCAATGAATAAATCCTGGAAAAGCATGACAATGGAAACTTTGTGGCCTCTCTTGCCAGCGCCGTCTTTACTTCTTATACACATGACCTTGTAAGCATGCCAATTATTTCTCAAATGACCAGGGTGTGGCACACACACACATGCGCTCTATATCTCTACGTACAGACTATCTTTGTGTAGTGTATCCTATGGATGCGTACACAGCTTTACACACATTATCTTTGCTCACAGAAGGTGTGGTCACAGACAGATTATCCTAACCAATACCTTGTCTGAGAGGTATGAATATGTTATCATTTTTATCCATGAAAAATAAATCCCTGGCTAACCCCTCATCTCTTTCCTTCCCATTCTTATGAAGCTCTTCTGCAAGCCAAGGTTTAACTCAGGTTGGGAGGCTTGAGTTTCACTGAGCAATTTCCGGTTCCCTGAAATTAACCAGGCTGAGTCCTGCAAGAGGGAAGCAGCTTGGCCACCAACACATCACGTATTCCGATCAGGTGTGCCTTGTTACTTCCACCCTGCTGGTTCCCAACTTCGTTTAAATATGTCTAAGAGGCCTCAAGAATTGCAGATTTATATCCAAAGAGATGGGTTTGCACCTCCGAACACAAATTATGTTAATCAGGTGTTCCAGCCCAAGCAGGAGGAGGTGGCGTGATTATTCTCAGGAAGCTGCAATGATTGGCAGCCTGCTCCTACCGAGAAGCAGAACTGGTTGGCTCTCTGGACCCTACAGAGTGCACGCCTCCCTCCCCTTAACTAAAACCTGCTCCACACTCTACCTGTCCAGCGGGCCCTGGTCAAGCTGTTCCGCTTGCCATGCATCACTGCCACTTTGTTCAGACCGACTGGCTCTCTCGACAGTGACCCTTCTGCCGTCTGTATTATTTAAAGGAGATTTATGGTTGGGTGTCTCGTGTTGTGAAGCACGAGCTATGACCCCCAGGCTGGGAAGCCAGCAGGGAAAAACATTAATATTATGGCACATGGGAAAATGAAACTCAGCCAGCAGCAGAGAAAAGGACAGTGAGAACGTGAGTTAGGAAATATATGCATGTGTTGTAAACTGCCAGGGGTACTTGCATTTCTGCTCTTACAGAACCCCAAAATTTGCTCACATTAGGGTGGTGGTGTTTCTTCATTTAGTGACTTTCAAAATTGGTATGCTTGTTTTAAATAGAGAAACAAATGCCAAATAATGGCTTATATTGAAAAAATACCCTAGTTTACCAGATCACCAGATCACCAAGGACTCTGGTTGTGTATTAAAATGGATCAGACCATTTTATGACCATCAGGACCATTTAAAGTTATGCATACTAAATTAAGGGTAATCAAAACTCTTGCTTCAGGATACAACTATAATAGTTGTTAGGGTCAGGAACTCAGCCCTCTTCTGACACCTTCTTTATGAGGATTTTTGTGGTTACAGATCAAGTAAGAAGCAGGGGAAATACCAGACCCAAAAGAGCAAATTTTAGAGTTTCTAATGTAATCAGATATGTATTTCCTTATTTTCCAATGGCATACATTTGACATGAAGAGGTATTACCAGCCAGAGCTGTGCAAACAGTTCTAACATTTTATTACCAACTCACAAACCACAAACAATGTATCTTTCTTCCTTCTGTCTCAGTATTCTAATCTATAAAATGGAAATAAATATTCCCCATTCCAAGCAGAAATAGGGTATCCACCCCCAACCTCCCAGCCCCAACTAACCAGCGGTTCTTCCAAAGATAAAAGACAAATTGAACTTTTATTAACAGTACATAGAAATTCATAGACTAAAAGAGTGTAAGGATATGTGGGGGGGAGAGGGAGAGGAGTAAGGCAGCAATTAAATCCTAAACACCCTTTTGCTTGCAAAATGTTTCAAGGAGACCTGTGGACATTAAGTGGCTTTGGTGGCTTCTAGATCCTGCACTAAAGAAATGCAATGTTCAATCTCCCCCACAAAAGAGGGTTTTTTAAACCATACATTTTATTTAGATGTGATTTCCTTTATTCAATGAAAAATTAATGGATATCAGCCCTCTGATGAATCGCAGATATACCTGGTCATCTTTTCCCCCAGTCTTTAAATACTTCTCGGAATAAATGGCCTTTATGATTTCTGGAAAGAACTGGAAATTGGGAGGCCCTCCTCTCCAGATGCACACCACAGTAATTCCTCCAGGATCTTGAAAAGTACTGTGCTGGCCCAAACAAAGGCTGGATGAAGCATTTGGCAGTGATTCGACAGGAAATTGTGAAGTCCAATTTGTGGCCCCAAAAGAAAGCATTGCTGTCCTCAAGTAATCTACAGAATTCTATTTCTAAATCTGTGGAGCCAGAACCATACATGCAAAACAAAAATGAATCCCCTATATTTTAAAGCAGTGTCTATGTGTGGGGTTGTTGAAGAGGCTGCCTACCACCCAGCAGAGAGAACTCCCTCATCCTAATTACATTGGCTCCCTCCTATCCTGTCATCAAAAAGCATATACTGAAATTTCAGTAACTCCCAGAAAACTTTCCCCAATGAGTCACCCCATCTGAACAGGGAACCTCAACACATCTTCTCCCTTTTATTAAATCGCTGAATGCTAACACTAAAGGTATCACCCATTTTATCCAACATGCTCAAACTTCTTTATGCTTTGCATGTTCAGAGCTTGCTCCTTGTATGTTTCATGTCTAACTCAGCAAGACCAACTAAAGCTGTCAGGTCCCAGGGGTCAGGAACTCAGCCGCTTAATTTTCTCTAACCAGCACAGTAGTCCACTAGTTACAAACAAAGCAAAAATAGGGATTGTGTTCAATTGCCCATAATCCTCAGGGTGGAGAGGGAAAGAAGAAAAGAAGACCCCAAATTTTTCCCCCTCTCTTTCCTAAAGCCAACCTACAATCCATAAGACCACAACAATGTGAAGAAATGAGGCAGTTTCCACTTTAATATTTAAGCGTCATCCAGCATGAGCAAACTATCTCACTGTCCCCAGCCCATCTCTGTAGAGTGCCCTGGGAACAGCACATTTAGGACCTCCTGCTTCCATCCTTAGTTATAACTACAGGAGTCGAGAACTTCAGCACCCACTCCTAATGCCCAACTTGGCAGCTGAAGTGTAACTATTAAGCAATGCTGATATTAGATTAGATGGTGTTGTCATCCCATTGTTATCCACTTTATTCCACATTGACTTGGTACAAAGTGGTTCTGTATCAATAGCAGTTAATAAATACAGCTGTCTCTGAACTCTCACCATTTCCATATGTTCTCACAGACTAGAAACTGTTCTTTTCCATTTCTCCAAGTTCCTTTCTTTACTGGGTAAGAAATGACAGTTTCACCTGCAGAGCCTATTTTACTCTAAAGAACAGTCACAGAATGACCTAGATATTTGGCCGAAATGCTCCCACTGTTGACTCAGGGCTCTGTTCACTAATCTGGGCTGCACATATCTCTTCCCCATGGATCCTTCTGGATAGATACAAAGACATTTCTGCTCAAACACTGCAACTTTCAGACAGCCATTGTTTTCATCAATAGAGGCCAGTGACTTACCTTAATGTAGTTAAATGCTTGGGATTCCTGTAATCCAGAGCTTAGCCCAATTTACAATGTGACACCATGCATAGGTACAATTGTGAAGGTCTTAATAATTACTTTACAAGTCTGTCTCCCTAACAGAAACTAACATACCGCATGTGCCTTCCCAATTGGCTGGATCATAAAAATCATCTGAGAATACTGAAGTATGCAGATTCTCAAACTCCACCCCAGAACTACTCAATTGGAATCTCTTAGGAGGAGGACCTGGAAATGTGTGTTTTTTGACTAGTCTTTGGTGATTTGGATAAACAGGACAATTTGGGAAACACATGGGTCTTGGCAGATCTTTGCAACAGTCTTGTAAACCAGTCAGAGCAAAAGTTACTCCGTTTGACAGATTACAAAAATAGAGCTCTGAGAGGTTAGTTTCTCTCCACAATGCTAAATTGTGCTTCATTAGTTCTCTGTCATCTTTCTACATATCTTGCATTCCACTCAGGCCCCATCAAAGACTACGTAGCACTCTGTCAGTGACCTAGTAGCTATCCTTGCAGATAACAAGGACACTACTGCAAGACCTATTCCCGAGACATGTCCCCAATATTCCAGAGGATGCCTGGCATGCCCACACTCCATTCCTGGCATCGCTGCTCGTCCACATTCTGATATCATCAACCTCCCCTCAAGACAGCCTCTCTGCTGAGGAATTAATCACCAGAAATACTGCACATGTGGATATAATATACAAAATATCTATATAATACAGCTTCTTAAGCAATTATCCTATACCACTGGGTCACATTATGCAACTTAATATTTCCCCTAACAAAAGTAGAGTTATGGGATTTTTTTAATGCATACGTTAAGTTTTACTTTAATCATTTGCAGCATTCTTTTATATTATTTTACTATTGCATGTCAGTAATCAGCGACAATTAAATTTTTTCAAACTTGCATTGGAAATTAACTCTCATCAGAAATAGGATTAAGACCGAGCCTTTCATGGTTCTAAAGCTGAACTAAGTGGAGGAAAAGATGTTACACAGGGGGGAGATTTCCCCTGACTCAATGCATGCCAGTGGGCTTGAATGATTTCTCAGAATTTTCCATCAGTGTTTTCTAAAATAGCCTTTGGTGGTCTGTTCTCTCAGCATCACTCCGTAATTCTAGCAGGAATGTCTGCACCCCAACAAGGAGGAGAGAGGGAGCTGCTCGCTCCCATTGAGATTTGGGGAGCGGTTGTATAAACAAATGCAGCCTGAATCAGACTCCGCACCAGTTCTGATTTACATAGTACCCGGCAGGGCAGAGGAAAGGCCCTCGGTATGGGTTTGGCAAGGCAGCGAGTAGGCCCTGGGTCTCTGCCTCTCTGGGACACCGACCAAGGACACAGCGCCTATTCAGAATCTGAGCTGGTGGAGGCTTTTCAATCAATAACATATGGCCACGAAAGCACTAGTGCTATACAAACAGACTGAAATAAATATGCTCAGCAAATAAAATATCTGTATGTGAAACAACAAAGCTTTTCGTTTAACTGCAGAAAATGAAAAACAAGTCTACTTGAAACTGGGCTAAATGAGCAACCAGTTATTTAATGTGAGTTTGGGAGATGAATGAGCTGGCAGATGCTTTATTCAAATCATTAAGACCAGATATCAATAATTTCTGGTGAGGCAAAACTCACCAGACCCAACTTTGGTGTGGCTGGGGCCCACACCTTGCCGCCCCTACCGGGGCTGGGGCCAGGAACGCTGGTACACACCGGCTCTTTAGAAAGCCACGTGGCCCCGACCACGGCAGCTTATTAGCCTTTATCTCACATGCATTATTTTTCCTCCCAGATTCATGATCTCAGATTAGGTAGGTGGTGGGGGCGGCTCTAAATATGCCTTCCTGTTACCCGAGCCCTGGATCAGGGAAGGTGCTTATTAATATCATGGAGATATGATTTTTAATGATCTCTGAAAACAGCCTATATGGGTGTGAATAATGGCACTGTCTCGTGGCGTGCGTGGTCTGTGCTTTTGTCTCAGACAGGTTCATTTTTCACTGGAGGGGAAAGGTTCACGCCGCACGAGGGGGGTAACCAGTTGATGTTACAAGGCTGACTATTAGGCCCCTCGCTGTTCCACATGTCACAGGGAAGGACTCCAGCCGGCAACCTTAATGCCTACTTCAGCATCTTGAAGAAATTAATGAACACAGCTTCTATGGCAAAACATTTCAATCAACCCTTACCAGCTGTGCCTACATTTAAGAAAGAGAAAAAGGGGGTGGGGGGGCATGCCCAGGTTTATCAAAAAAGTTTCTTCGAAAGATCAACCATGGTTTTGGCCGCGTGCAGGGCCATGGGAGGTGGGGAAAGGAAGAGCAGAAGGAATAATAGGAGAGGGTGCCAGTACCCAGTGCCAAAAGATGTGCTCTGGCCCCTGTGTTTGTTGAACAAATTAAGCACGTTCTGGTTTTTCACCTGCTGAAGTAGCAGCGGTGCATATGGCCTAGAAGTTAAAAATAAGGAAATATGCATACATTACCATACTTAATGGACGACCCTCTCCATTTAATATGCAAATTTCCTGAAATATTACTGAATGCCGTCTGTTCTAAATGAATAAATTTGAATTGCAATTAGAATAATCCTTTATAATTAATGAAAACTGTCAATTTTAGTTCATAAGTAATTTGATTAACAGGATGATGGGACACTTATCAAGTTCACTGGACTGCTAGGGTATGAGAAAACTGACAGTGAAAATGGGGCGGGCCAGGCACTCAGGCTCCACCGGAGTATTATCCTAAATTATTGATAACATAAGCTAATGAACTTCAGAAAGTGAACTCTGGGGGCCTCATTTAAAGAGACCGCCTCGGAGGGCAGTGGGTAGCTCAGGAGGACGGACTCCTCACAACACGTCTTAGCTGGTATTTTTGGACCGTAGGAAAATAAATGTTTAGAAATGCCAGGGCAAAGAAAAACATTGGCTCCAAACACAAATTTACCGTTTCCAGCTGTTGCTGGAACAAAAGGAAACAACGGTCGGAGGATAAATGTAAGAAGAGACAATGCAAAGCCATGTGGAATGGGGCTGGGGTAATGCATCACAGACGGAGGACGTGGGGATAGGGCCGGAGCAGTGGGGCCAGCTCCATTTCCCTTCTTTGTTTCTTCCTTCAGATAGACCAGGCACAAGGACTTCTTAACTGGTATTAATTGCACATTTATGTAACACAATTGGGGAGGAGGGATTTCTTGGAGACACTAGTAACTCCCAGTAAAGTGTGCAGTGGCCCCTAAAGAAACAGACCCGCGGTCTCCACATCCAGGACAGGAAGGTGGAGAGGCTCCGGTTTCCCTGGCATTGTTTGTTGTTCATTAACACGAAGACAGAGTAAACAAACCTAAGAAAAGGAGCTATAAAATAAACTTACTTTATCTTTTCCAGAAACTGATTCCAAACTTCAATGGAAATGTTTGTATCCAGACTGAATCTGGATTCAGGGGGCTCTCGCTCACAGGCAGGTGAGAAAGTTTATTAAGAGGCTTCCCTCGAGAGAGTCCCTGAAGAGCAGGGATCTGCTTTACTTCCGATTCAGATAGTCCTCTCAGAACTTGTTCTTCATGCCTCCCGTACCTGAAATTCCTGATGGAACAGGGCACTTCCTGGCTGATAAAAGGGGACCAGAGTGTGGTGGACATTGACAAGAGAAGCAAATCAAAAAGTTTTTGGCTTCTATCTAGCTCTCTGGCATCCACTGAAAAGTGCCTTAACCAAGGATGGGAATTGTGTCCCTATCAGCTCACTCAGAATTTCTGTCCTGATAATCTCAAGAACATCAGGAATAATTTTTTCAAGAATAAAACTAGCCTTAACAATGTGCCATGAGACTTCTGGGAAAATACCAGAGATTTGGACATCTTAGTTCTATCCCTTTGTGCCTTACTTACACCACTCACCTCATTGGACTTTACAGAAAAATTACAGAAAATAATGGTCATGATGGTAATAAATAATAGCACCTACAATTGACTGAAAAATTATTCCACAGGCAAGATATTGTGCAAGTTCTTTACTGCACTAAGTACTTGGTGTGACCCTAAAAACACATATTCTACCCATTTGACAGGGGAACAACCCCAGGCTCAGAAAGATTAGGTACCTCACCCAAGGCAGAATCACAACCACAAAGGGGCAGGGTCAGGATTTGAACCCGGCTCTGTCTCTGGAGCCCAGCAGTGCACCTAACGTGGATTAAAGGTCAGCTTCCATTTCATAAACATGTGCTTAGAAGCTGGGCATACTAAATTATACTATAGCTTCCCTTACTTTTTGAATACATTTTCATTTCCTTGCTCTGGACCACCATGGCTGCTAAGTTGTCCCTGCCACTGCCAAGTCAGCTCAGCGGGTATACATTAGGAGTCATCCTCTCCCACCCCTCCGCATGGAACAAGCAAGTCATAAACACTGCCTTTCGTGCTCCAACGAGAGCCTCAAGCAACCCTTGAGCATCCTCTGCCTCCCACAGTGTCTCTTGAAATCCATATACTCCAAGCTCAGTTTTCAAAACCCGACAGACATAGGGCACAGCTCTTCCTGGACTCTGCCCTACAGCCCTGTGTTACCACTGTCCTAACCCACCAACGTCGGCCCTGGGAGATCTGTAATAAAAGCTCTTAGCTCTTTGACACTCAATAAAAGAAACAAACAAGAAACCAATGATGTTCGTGGTTATTAAGCTCCCTATTAGACCTAAATAAAATTAAGCAGCTGGTGGCCCTATGTCTCCACAAAATTAATATTAAAAACTCTCTTTGAGCCACTTAGAGCCTTTGTACATTCACGCCAAGCCTCAAGCGTCCTCATTGTTCCCAGCAGTATAAGCCATCTTTCCCTTCCCTCTCCGCCCCGTCTTTTGCCTGCTTCCAGCTCCAGGAGGATGCGTGTTTCCGTACAACCAACCCCCTCCGCCTGACTCCCAACCCACAGGAGTCACAAAAGTGACGTACCTGGCTGCCACTCACTGAACACCAGAGCATAAAGTGATCTAAGACCTTCCAGCCTGATGGTTCTCAAGGGTCCCACATGTCCCACTGGTGTCGGTTTGAAACACTGTTTTGTTTCAGTGGTTATATATTCATTTCATGTGTGTTAGGAAAAGAAAACCTTAAATCATACATCAGACTTTTGATTTCCCAGATAACATTGCTTACTCGAAACACAAGCGAATGTTCAGTAAAGAAATAGTGAGTGGGTGGCTTCTACTACAAAGATACACATGAAGCACCTAGAGCTCTGGTGGTACTCATCAGGGTACTGCTGTAAGCACCTGAACTTCCAGACAGGTGGATGTGCTCAAACCCCTCTTTTTCAAGGGGTGAAATGGAGCTCAGGGGTGCAGTCCATGCGGCCAAGGAGAGGCAATCAGAGTAGAACGTCAGTCTCCCAAGGTTGTGCTCCTTCCTCTGCAGGGACCCAGGCTTTCAACTGGGTCACTTTGGGAAGAAAAGGAAAGTGAACAGCCAAGAACCTACAAGGCCAGGGCTGTGGAGGATAAAGGCAGTGCTCCCCATGACCACCTTCTTCAGCCACACACAGTAGCTCTATGGGTTAGCTTTAATTTAGGGGATTAGTGTCCTGTTTCATTTGAAGGATGAGTTGTACAAAAGGTTTTTTGAAAGACTGCACTGATATCAACAACGATAAAACATTTTAAAACTACCAGAAGCCCTTGGGTTCCATCTCCTGGTGCCTCTCAACCCTGCATATGGTGAAGAGAATTGGTCCCCACCTGCATGTCCCAGCTGCTCCCCAAATCCCAAAATAAGGCTCCAGGACAATTTGTGCTAGAGTCTCCTGCAGTGGGGTGGGGGGGGTGGAGGAGGATATCTACTGAAATGCAGATTTCTGGGTAATCCCCACCTACAAGTTTATAGAAACAGATTCTCTGAGAGTTAAGTCTGACTGTATTTTTAAATGAGTCTCCTCAGTGACTGTACTGTTGAGCTAAGACCTAAGAATCAACATGGTAGAATAATGGATTACCAGCAAGAGAGAAAAAAAGACTGAAAGAAACTTATAAAAGACAGAGATTTTGACTAAGGGAAGACTGAGAAACTGAGATTTAATAGTCAACTGGTCCCTCCATGGAACACTGGCTTTATAGGCAAGACACTTTATCATAAAGTCATCTTCCATTTATGTGACTAAACTCATCCCTCACCCAAGCGTTCCCATGTCCACACTTAAATCTCCTTGACATTGAGATCCTTTCTGAAGATAATGGTGTAACCAAAAGGTTACTGAGTATTTTCTAAATGCACAGAGGTGCATCCTGTGTGCTGGGTGAGTCATTACACCAAAATGAAGAGGAGCCGGGATCCATAGGAAGTTCCACGCTGGGACACGGCCAGTACATGCATTTGAAAAGGCATGCTTCCTCCAATTCAAGTGAAGGGTGGGCTTATAGACAGAAATTAGCTGCTGATAGGGTTTGTGTGGCCTCTCAGCAAATGCATTCATTATCGATAGGGCCAACTTTCCAACATACCATGGCCAAGAGCTCTTTGCAAATGGATGTTAAAAATCTCATTTGGTGAAAAAACAGAATCTTTTTCTCTGTAATTCAGCTCTGGATTCAGGCTCCATCTGTTCACCACTTGTGGGCCTACAAGGATGTGAGACACCCTCCAATGCTGACATGGGTGGCCACCTCCCAAAGAGCAAGATGTAAACCCGCTTTCATTGACTGCCGGCATTTATGAGGCTCTTATAATGAAATCAGAATTTCTCTTACATGGCAGTTCAAAATACTGGGGAAATGGTAGCCATGTAACTTGGGTAACATGTGGCCTAAGTAGCCAGAGAGGAAACCCCTGGAGAGAGATCTCATCTCACTGATAAGAGCACCACATCGGAGGGGAGCAATCTCAGCGCCTGGCACACTTTGGTCTGACATGGGGTGTCTCCAAGTAACAGAGAAACATAAATAGAAATGGGAAGCAGATCTTTCTCCCATCTTGAGTATAAGAAGTCAGACTACCAATGCTCAGAGGTATATCACAACAAGGGTGCTCGGTTTTTACTTGTTTTGTTTTGTTTTTCAGAACAAAACACCAGGTAGCTAGGCTGTGAAGACTTGAAACAGACAGAACTGCATGTTCTCTCAAACAAAAACTCATCTATGGAGAGAGGGAGAGGCCGGGAATGCTCTGGAAGCAAGGACAGTAGGACTTCATTCACTTATCCAACACCTTCTGAATGCATCCATTTCTCATTGAAACCTCACAAAAATACATCTGGTGGGTGTTAATATCCCAATGTACCAATGAGAATGTGACGTTCATCAAGATTAAGCAACTTCCCTGCCTAAGAGGGACTTGAAGACAGGAATCTGATTTCTCAGCTGTGTTTTCTGCCAAAAACATTGCTAACAGTCCCACAAAAGTGTTTAGAGAAAAGGCTAGAGAGGGAAAAATGGCATCCCTTGAATGTGGGCTGTGAATTCCTTATAGTGAAATAACAATAGCCACAATTCCCTAGCTCCCCTTATGATAAATACATATATACACATTCACCCATATACATGTACACACACACACACACTCATACACGGCTTCCTCCTTTGATCTTAATCATCCTGTCAGATATTATGATGATTCTTAAGTCACAGATGAGTTCACTGAAGCCAAGAGGAATTAAGTTATGGCCTGCTCAAGTTTACACCATGACTGACCAAAATGGGATCTAAACCCAAATCTGTCTGATTTTCCTTAGTGTCTTTTCCTAGGCATGGAAGTTTCCTTTCCTAGTCTTTTCAACTGGAGATGCAGGTAAACCCAAATCTGCAACTCCAGCTATCCAGAGGCTAAGAAGAATGTGCTAGTCCCCATCATACCTTGTATACCTGGAGGCACAAGGGCCCTTCACAGTCAGCATCCCCCATGAGAGCGATGCCGTGACACCTGAGCAGGCGACCAGGTGTCCAGAGCAGCTGGGACTCCTGGGAGCCGATGCCATGGAATTGTTGGCTTGCTCCTTTCCTCTTCACACAGTCTGATCCAGTGGTCTGAACCCCTGAAACCCACTTGGAGAAAGAAATGATATAGCTGGAGGGAATGCCATGAATACTGAGGTCCCTGTGTTTTAATTTGCCTAAAAATCTGTGTGTTGTTAAAACAAATGTAGAAATTAGCCATATGGGAACCTTAGCTTGGGTACATATCTTCATCTGTCACCACATTTGGGGTGGGGGGGGAGCGGAATGCTGCGAAGTCATTGTAGTGTGTAAGCTGGCAGAGAGGGAGAGAAATCCGCTTGGAAGCAACTTATACCAAACACATGTTTAGGCTTTTGACCTCACAATATGGTAACTAATGATGGCTCCGCAAATAGACTTGGGGAAATAAATGGATGACTGCAGAGGAGAGAACCCCCACGAGGGTGATGAGCTTCATTTCACATGCGTTAGTCCCTGATTCCTAACAGGACACCCAGCACAAATTCGACACAGTTTTGCCCACATAGAGGCAATCTACGCCTTATTCTGAATTCAGATCTTAGACCCAGTGCATGTAATGCTGTGCCTTAATAGCTTTCCAAACTCTCATTTGGCCTCGGTTATACAACCAGCTGACACTGAAAATAATTAATGCCCTTTAGGACTCGCATCTGCTCCTATGGTTCCAAGTCAAGGTTTTTAATTGGGCTATTTTGGCATTTGGAGACAATGGCAAGGTGAAATAACCTTTCTTTAATATTTTTGAGGTCAGCAGATAGTCCTGCCAAAGGTCATCCTTCAGGTTCACAAATGAGTCATTTGTATCACCTAATGCAATCTGTGACTTGCAAATTGCACAGGGATGTGTTAGCGTGCATTAATTAGTGCATGTGACGAATGCTGAAATCATCGTGACTGGCCCGAGCTTGTAGACATGTGCCAATACTTGTTTGGGAGGCTTACAGTTGCTTATTTTTATTTTGCACTTCACTTCCTACCCTGGTCTGAGATCTTCAACACCCTGAGCTCCGTAATTGGCACACAAGAATCAGCCCTCCCTATGGCAAATCAAAGACCTGGGAAAAAGCACACTGGCATAAAAATATTGCAAAGCAGGAAGCAACTCAAGTCTCTGTTTTTCATTTGTTTAATCTATGAAACTCAGCTTTGAAAGATGATTCATTTTCCCCTTTATGAACCATAGCATTCCTACCAGAGAGAGAGAGGTGTCAAACACCTAGCTGAGAGCAGTCCCTGAGCTGGGTGCTCCCAGCTACTTGGCAGTCACTGCCTATAATGAAGGCATTATTAATTTCAGTTTCAGAGGCTAGAAAATCAGGATGTGGACACTGTATGGCTATACCATCTGTGCAGTTGACATATATTGATTCATACCTTCTTCCCATCTGTCCTTGACACTGTGCAGTAACAGGGGTCACCATCTTCTCTTTCCTGGAATTTCCCCCCAAAGCAACTTTCTCCCCAGCAGGCTCTCAATGATTTTCTTTGGTGGCTATTGTGCACTTCTAAAGAAAACTGGTGGCAGAGTGTCTGCATCTGTCATCTCCCAGGTAGGTGCCTTTGACCCAATATAATAATACCCGACCACATCAAAAGGCTCTATGAAAACAATCGCTCTTCCACTCTGTTTTAAGATAGACTTAGTGAGGGTCAGGTATTTCAATTGTATTTTCCAGGTCTCCAGTATTTTGTAGGTAACCAAGAGAATGAATGTATCACTCTGAAAATTAGCACATTCATTCCATACAGAAAGGTACAGTAGCCAATTAAATTACACACAGCAGATCGAGGGGGTAGGAAAAGTAGAATTACAGAAAGTTATGAAGCTGAAAACCAGCAGGTGGGTACATCCTGCCCTACATAAAGACACTAGGAGAAAAATTAAGTCTCCCATTAACGGGGTTGTTGTATGGAAGTGTGTGTTATGTTTAATGTACACTTTTGAAATAAGAGATCTATTCCTGTTATTGTCACTTCAGACGTGAGAAAGTCAGAGGGGAATTTCAGAGGGATTTTATTTCAAGGGCTATCATTTATTTTACTTTTCTCCCCTATAAAACTACTTTCTGTCCAGGTGAAATTGGACACACAAATGACTGAATTCACAATGGACCTTTTGAGGATTCAAGTGGCCACTTCTATCTGCAAAATAAGAAGCAAGTGGCTAATTGCACCCAGTGAAGCTGAGCCTACAATTAGCCAATTAGGTTGTCTATTAGGGGGAGGGGTGATGTGAATGCAGAAAGCATCTCCATGGAGCCCAAGGCTTTCCAACCTACCAGAGAAAGTCTGGGGAGTGTGTTAGGGACCTTGCCATCAAAGCAGATAGCAAGGCTGCTCAGAGTCATCAGAATCAGAAGCTGCTTTTTTCTCTTTACTTTTTTTTAATTTTTTTTTTTTTTTTTTTTTTGGCCAGTCTCTTCCTCTAGCTGTAAAATTCTCCAGGCCCAGGGAATAAACACTGCACCACCCTCGCAAGGGTGAAAACATTCCTTTAAAGATTTTAACACATGCCTGCAAACTTTCCCATGCTAGGCGAAGCAAATGTCCAACCTCAGCCATCAAAATCTCTCTCTCCTTCTCATGCAATTATAGATGAAAAGTTCTATGACATTTGGAGCCCAATTTGAATGGTGAAAATGAATCCATCTTTCAGTCATTCCTGACAGAACATGTTGTAGCTTTCGAAATGTTTTAAGGAAATTTCCCCTGCTTTGGAGGGTGGATCTCAGATCACTCAGCCAATTTGATTTCAAAACAGGAAATTTCATTTTGATTAGACTGTGTGGCTCTGCTGAGCTTCTGCGATTTGAGGCAAGTAGTAAAGGGGGGGGAGCAGGATTTGAAAAAACACATTATACCAAAAGGATCTACCATGACCTATGACAGGTGGACACCACAGGAAGAGCATTGAATCAAGAAATGGCAGACACACCATGCCTTTGCTAGAGCTCAGATTTCCCCCACATGTAAAACCAGAGGCTGGCCTAGTTCATTTTAAGGTCCCTTTCGGATCCCAAATTGCATGATTCTGCTAATTTAAAACACTCACATCTCATCAACCAGGAATAGACCAGACAACCATGCCTCTGGCTGGCTGAGGAAGATTCCAAAGCAATGGCCTCTGAGCTCAAAGTCAAACCTGGATAGCATTTAGGGGCACCCCCTCCCCAGTCTATTTCCTTTAGCCCTTTTGGTTTCAGAATCATTTTAATGATCAGATTCAAAACTCAGATCACCCGGGTTTTAATTACTTGTTGTTTTAAGCACTTGAGACTTTCCCCACAGCCCAGAAGTGTCATTCACAAAACTCTGGTCCCTTGTGAGAATGACAAGATAAAAATCGTATGTTCTTAGTTATCTAATTTTTCATCCCTCAACTTTCCCCCAATAGGTTTACCCTGGGACCCCAGGAGCCCATTAACTTCTATTCTGAATTATGATGGGTGAATCCACAATTGGCCTACAAGGCTGATTATTTGGTGAACTGTGGCTTCATTTCACAGCCAATTTTTCTATCTTTTTTTACTGGTAACGCTCATGACTTTCGTCATGAAGAGAGAAAAGTGTTTTAAACGTTGTTTACCTCCTGTCTCTCAACATAAAGCCTCATTAGGCCCTGGCAGAACACATATCTCTGAATGCCTGAGCAGAAAATCTTCATCATTTGCTCAACACAGACATGAGAAGACAAGGTAAGTCCCTCTCTCCTGCCACCCACCACAGCAAAATGGCCTGAGTTCCTGGGTCAGTTTCATCTGGCGTTCTCGCTGCAGCATCCAGAATGATGTTTTTGAAATGATTGTGCCAGTCAACAGATAAGGCACTCTACACTGTGTGGAGTACTATTCAGCCCTAAGAAAAGAAATGTTGCCCTTTACAGCAAAGGAGAGAATTGCAGGGAATTGTGTGCAGTAACACAAGTCAGAATGACATAGACAAATATTGGATATTTACATAGTAGACGATTCAAGAAAGCAAATTACTTACCAAAGCTATTAGACATTAATAAACAAAGTGAGGGTTCTGAAGTTAAAAGAGAGGGAGAAAGGAAGGAATAAGGAACGATAAGGAATTGGGATGGGGGAAGGTATATAGTGATTGGGAAAATGGATATTTAGCTATCAGATTAAGGAGTTCTTGAAGTAAAGTGAAAAAGGCTATTTTGTGAAAATAAATTTAAAAAATGTTTTTAAAGATCACTGAATTGCACGTCTTTCCTCTCCTCCCTTCCCCAGAATGAACATTAAACTTCTCACCATGACCTAGCTTCTGCCTGCTTCCCAGGCCCATCCCATGCCAGTTAGCCAGGCTTTCTTCTATTCTCGAACTATCTGAAATTCATTCCCAACTCAGGACCTTTGCACATGCTAGTCTCACTGCCTGAAACATTCCTCCAGACCTCAGGTTCACAGTTTGGCCAGCCGGGCCTCACCTGTCAGCTTGCAGCTCAATGGTCATCATGCCAAAGGAGACACCTTTGAATGCCCAAAGTCAGCCAACTGTTCTGTCATTTTGCTTTATTTCCTTCAAAGAATACATCACTCTGATCTTGTTCACCATCTAATTCTCCCCTAGACAGAAAGCTATTGAATGGGGAGCTTGTCCTGTCTTATCCTCTTCTCTACTGCAAGTAATAAAGCAAATATAAATGAATACACAATAGACATTTGTCAAATGAATAATGAGATTAAGTGAATGAAAGAAAAAAAGTTTCTTGAAACAGGGCTTCTTAACAGGAGGTTCATGGACATCCAGGCTGCAAGGAGCTCCTGAACTCTCTTAATTATGTATGAAATTTCCCCTATGTGTATTTTGCAGATGAGGGGTTCCACAACATTAATCAGATTCCCAAAAAGTTTGAAAGGATTCCAACAGGATAAGGACCTCTGGTTTTTAGTTGACTACACAGCTGCCCTTCGTTTCATGGCCTTCTGTGTGACCATGTGACTAACCAATGGGATAATGGGATATATTAAAAGTGGGATATATGAGATATATATATGGGATATATGAGAAGTGCTAAGTGTAATTTCCTCAAGTGCCTTAATTTCCTCAAGGGGCACATCCTTCCCTTTTAGGGAAGAAGATGTATATTAGGGTAGAGGAGGAATTTCTTTCAAAAAACCTCAGACTTGGAGGCTTACTTGAGGGTAAAGTCAGAAAACAAACAGAACTTGTTTTGATGTATTTTATTTATACTTCTACCATTCAGATGTGCCTCTGATTTGTTAATGGCATTTCTAACAACAAAATCCATTCTACTACTTTTTTGGCAAAAATAATGGAACCTAGCTAGGCACATTTGTCTGCATTTCCACAATTATACTAAGAACATGAACTCCTTTTTATTTGGGTCCACCTATAAGCAAATGATTTTGCTTTTTTCATATAGAAATGTTTCCTTGTGGTGTCAAAAGTTAATATTGATTTTTACATATTGATTCTGAAGGTAACAATAAGAAGTAATGACATCATCATATAAATTAGGATTATTATATTAAAATGTTCCAATTCTGTGTATTATTAGAAATAACTATCATACCTAAATTAAATTATTGACCCACAGCAATAGAAATGCCCAGGATATATTATACATTATACGTGTATAATAGATTGTTTAATAAATTTGTCCATGGAGACTTTAGTAATTTATTAATTGAAACTCGATCAATGCAACCACAAATAGAATACATTATTATTTACAGTGATAGGCTGGGGGAGAACAAGATTTCCTTGTTAGTGCAAGAAAGGATAAAAAGGACAATTCATCCAGTCTCTTGACTGCCTCCCTCTGCCCATACATCGAGGAGAATTTGAGACTTCTCTCCATCCAAGGAGTATAGCAGCTGAGATGAGAGGATGGAGGGAGAGAGTCACAGCTCCATTATCTTGGTCAAGTCTGAACTCTGACCTATGACCCTCCTCACTTGTGAAAATGGACACTACTAGTGGACATCAGCGGAGATACTGTGAGCACTCACTAGGGTACTGGAGTGTGGGGCATAAAGTGAGGGCTTGTTCAGTGTCAGCTCCCATCATCAGCTGTGTTGCCACCCTCTTCCTCTGGGCTCTTTTCTCAACTGGATTTCCCAGAGTGAATTCAAGAGATTTCCTGACCTCTGTTGTAGTTCATAAACACGCAAGGACAGTGGGGCCGTTTTGCTCTTTTCTCTCTCCTGGAGGCCCAGTGGTACCTGGAATGCGGTGCTTCCCACATTCCTTCCAGCTTAGCGTGGACAGATGGGGAAGGCTGTACAGTCAGGTGCCACTTCATGACATTCTGTCAATGATAGACATCTTATGTGATGGTGTTCCAAGACACTATGCCATAGAGTCTAGGTATAGATGATGATTCCATGTAGGCTGGTGTAATTACATTCTGCGATGTTCACATAATAACAAAATCACCTGATACATTTTTCCTTGAGTCACACAGGACTGTAAACACCAAATGGTACGTGGCTTATCACCTTCTGAGTCTGCTTCACTCTCCATTCTAATAACACAGGAATTAAAATGGCTCACAAACAAGAAAGAAATGCCTACCTACCTTAGTACCAGCAGGCACATTCCATATCAGGCTAAATGCCACTCTGGTCCTCCCCAGAAAACACTAGCATCAAGTTCCCAGAGGCAGTCTGCATCCAAGAGATGAGATGAGGTGGCTGGCCACCGGGAGCACGGCTACCGCTTGCTGAGCACTTACTACGATCCAGGCACTGTTCTGAACCCCTTGCACAAATTCCACATTGAATCCTTGTGACAAGTTATAGGAGAGAGTCACCATTACTACTCTCTCCTTATAGTGTCAAAACCGAGGCTCTAAAGACTTAAAAAGCTTGCTAAAGTTCAACAAAGCTAGAAAATTACAGATCTCTGCTCAAACCCAGGCAGTCTGACCAAAACCTGTTTCTCAAAACACTATAACTGACTGTTCTAAAAGCTGTTCTAGGCATTTAAACATCCATGGATGCTACTGCCTTCTGCCAGAGGCAGGCGATGACAGTCTGCGGAGGTAATCCCTCTACTGATTCATTAAGATCTCAGATGCCACACACACAGGGTTTCAAATCCCAAGTCTGCCCCTTCCTCACCTGAACTGATCTCTCTTAGACTCATTTTTCTCATCTGTACAATGGGAATGACAATGCGCCTCTTCACAGGCTTGTGAAGATTAAATAAGTCAGAATGGAACAAAGTACTAGCACGCTGTAGGGCACATAGTAAGTCCTCAATAAATACGCGTGTGAATTCATTATTCACTCCCTCCCTTAGAGATACATTATTTCAAAATAAAGACAGAGGCCCTGCTACTTATCATCTTCAGCCCGGAACCCCTCCTCCCCACATCTGGATGATAAAATGTAATTCTTATGAAAAAAGATAATTTTTCAGCACGACGTTCCCTATCTGCAATTACATCAAAATCACATTAATTGAGCTATAACACTGTCAGGCTCAGCAGCTGGAAAGCGCATCCATACATTCTAAAGAGAAGGCCATTAATTCAGCTCTCTCCAGCACAGCAATGAAATTGGGATGTCCGTTCTCCAGCGTGATTTACTGTCTTTCAAGCTGCTTAAGTGGGAACCTCTACAAAAAGATTTAAGTTAAGTGACTCTTGTGCTGCTCTGAAGCTCATTTATTATTGAATTAAGTTTTCATTTCGTTTAAAGGGAATAAAGAAATATAGTTTTATTTGAAACAAGGTAAAACATTTCAAAGAAATCGGCTATTATGATCCAAGAAGCCAGTTTATATATCTGCAAATGGTCTCACTCTGCTTATGCTCTGCTGAAAAGCCAAATTTAAATGCATAAATATTACTAATATGCAAATAATTTGAGACTTTTGCACAAGAGCTTATCCTTACTTTTCATACTATATCATTCCTCTCTTTTAAAAAAAATACTTTTTTTTTAATCTAAGGCAGTTAAAGAATGGACTAGAGCAAACCCAGGCAGAAATAAACGTACATTTTTGGAATGTCTAGTTTTGCTTTTTGACATGGAGGGCAACACAGGGTACAGAGGCAACCGACAGGCAGGGAGATGCATGTTATAGGTTATCAGCATGTGGCAGAAAAACCAAGGTGAGGGAGGCATATGGTATTAAAAGATTTACAGCGTCTTGATTCACAGATGAATTGTGTGTGGCAGGCAAATAGAGAGAAATTCTCTACTGGTGGAGAAATCTAAACTCCAGCGCCTAAATTATCAGTCCTTGCACTAGGCACCGGGCAACAAAGCCCCTTTGGAATTAGTAATCTTGTCTGTCCACTGTATAGGGTATATTCCTACAGAATGTTGCCTCTTCTAAATCGTGTGTGAAACAGCCAAGAATAATATTCCCTATACCAAGAAGTCCCTAAAGAACCAAGCACTTCTGAGCAAACTATATTTTTTAAAAATCCGCTAGGACCCCTATAATGGTGTCATTTACACTCCAGTCACATGTGTCTACAGCACAAGACCCTTCATAATTAGGTATATCCACTATACCAGCTCACTGCCTAATTAGCAAATTATGTTGAAAATAGCATCCTGCTAATTAACGGTTATTATGGCATTTCTGAAGCTGAGGCTTTAATTATCACCAACCTAATGCTTGTGTACAGAGAAAAAAAAAGCCCCCCCTTTTTTTAAATGATCAATAAGTGCAAGAGATTATTATAAGGCAAATCTGCTGACAGCTGATTAATTTGTTTGATGCAAAGTTGCTGCGTGTTTCATATTATTTTATCGGAGTTGCAGGAAAAAGGTACATAATTTGGTTTCATTAGCAACCTCTGCGATTTATCACTAGAAAATGCACCCCCCCTTTTTTTGTTGTTTGTTCAATTCCCTCTGTGTTTTTGCCTGTACCAGCATCAAAGTCAAGAGCAGGAAGTTTTAATTAAGTGACACTAATGAGGTCGTTGAAAATGATACTTCAGCAATTCAGCATGCTGTTAAATGTGTTTATTCTATAATGTCATCAAAGGTGATTGTTTTCCCTCGTAATAGATAAAATTCATTACCACAAGCATTGTACTTTTGAGTGTTGGAAATACGAAATGCAAGTTAGTCAGGTGTATTGGCTGCATTTTTTTCCCTTTGGCTGCCAACTCAAATTACTGGACCTAAAACAAAACTTTAGCAAACAAGCCTCACTCTGTTTTGTTTTGTGTGTGTGTGTTTTTTTTTTTCTAAGTCTCCCCTGTTTAGTAATTAACAGACCCTGCCAGTGAGAAACAACAGAAATGAGCATGCAAATGACTAATCAAGGAGGGCTGAAATCAAAGGGAATGACTAGGGTGAGAAGCAGTCCCTCTGAGCCGGCCCACTCGGCTGGATTCTGCAGCTCTGCAGCTCCGCAACCACTGCAACCAGCGCCGCCCACCTCGCCCAGAGTGCCGGGTGTGGCTGCGTGCCTGGTGTCCATGATGTCCCTGCTGCCAGGCAGAGGCTGTGTGATTTGACATCTGATTTGAACTAACAGGAGGACACTTAGGCTACCTTTTTTTTTTTTCTTAAATGCTTCCAATTATGGTTTTATTACCCAGTTTAGGAAATTAACACACAGTGAATTTCCATGTTTCCTACGAATTGAAAATGATTTCTTTCATTCCTGAGGGGAATGGAACAAAATGACTCCATTGTACAGATAAGGAACACTGAGCAGGGAACTGTAGCCCAGATCAGAGGCAAAGAAGACAGGGATAATCCCTATTCCTCTGCTCACCAAATGATACCACCTCTGCATTTCAAACAATTCACCCTTGATTTCCTCAAAACGAGTAGCTCATTTTCATATCTTGAACAAATTTAAAAGTTCTACAATTTTTGTTTCCTTTTTTTTTTAAAGAGACCGCCACAAACTAAAGCTTTCATCAAAGTAGCAGGTCCCACAAGTTACCTAGGCTTAGACCCCCATGGTCTGCTCCTTACAAAACGTCCAATTCTGACCACCACATCTCATTGTTTAAAGGGTGTAAAGTCAGGAATGACTACTGAGCAGGTTTTCTAAGATCCAGCAGACTAGGTAAAGGAGGAGTCAGAGTCCTCAGTGGGTTTTTGCAGGTCTTTTATTGGGGTTCACCAGGCATATGGCAGACAGGGGTGCTGGGGGGCCAGGAGGCTGGCAGTCCTCCCAGCCCCCAGCAAATCCTCACTCTATCTGGGCTCTCTGGCATTCTCTGCTTCTGCTTCTCTCTCGGCTTCTCTTTCGGCTTCTGCTGCTGCTGGCGTCCCCATGATGCCGCCCTTAAAAGCACAGTCTTAGCCCAGGTGAATCCCATCTACCTCTGCCCACACCCTACTCCAGGTGCCCGCCATCAGGCATGCATTCAGGACCACAAGGATCCATCATCTATCCTGATGGCGGGAGGGCAGAAAAGCCTGACATTTTTCCTTACCCTACAAGGGGTCACTATTCTCCCAGGCACAAGTTCACAGCAAACTAAACCAAACAAACTCTACATCTGTTTCTGGTGAGACCCCATCACATATAAAGACCAGCAGGTGCCTGGGGGACTTTGTCAAGACACCTGCCTCAACCAGTGACTGAGAACGAAGGGTGCCTGTCCTCTTGCTCCTATCCCACTCAGGGATAGCTGGACCTTGTTCAATTTTCCATGGCACTCACAAAGACTGTCTCCATCCAAATTATTAGTTTCCCAAAACACCTCCAGGAAAAATGAATATTCATTATATGGAGCAAGTCAAACTCACTGGTCATTTCCCAGCTAGTTAGCTGCAGAGGACACTCCGAATGTGCTGGTATCACTCGGAAGTATAAGAGGTCACTGGCTTGTTAGTCGAAGGCTAGAGCACAGCAGCAGCATTAGGATGGCTCAAAGGTACTAACAAGGTGGTAAAAGCTCTAAAGCCCCATCTAACCTGCATTAATGAAACCTGAGAACATGCAGAGAAAGGCTTAGGGGTGGCTAATGCCCTAGGAGCCTGCTAAGTGTTGAGGCAGCTTCCTAAGGAGCAGGAGATGTTCAACCTCCCATCAAAGAAGGGATGTTTCTGGCAGAACCAGAACTCCTGTGCCAATTTAGGTTTATTGCCTGGAATTTTAACTTCTGCTTCTCTACAGGGTTTTCCCACCTTAACTTTAGCAATCACCCTGATGCTCCTCCATAAAATGTCAAAGATGAATATAAATGTTTGCATTCAGTGCTGTGCCAGGGATGCTACCTTGTGGTGAGTGGTGCCTTTATGCAGGGGTGCAGGGAGAGGGGTGAGGGGAAAGAGAGGGTAGGGGGTATGGAGGAGAGATTATCAACCACAACCTCACTGGAAAGCTCTTTTTGGTATACTGCATCAAGAGTTTAAAACATGTGTATCCTTTGATCCCGTAATTGCACTTATAGGATCTATCCTGGGGAAGTCAGAGGTGTGTAACAAAGCATTATTTGTAATAATGACAAATTTCAAGCTTAAATGTTTAACATTGGCAGATTGCTTAAATAAAGGATGATCTACCCACACGATATAATAGTGTGCAGTCACTAAGAAACACATTCAAGAGCTTCACATTAATAAATATAACCACCACAAAAAAAAAAAGAGGACAAAAGATGTAGCAACATTACACACTACAACAGCTACAGATGTCCATGCATGCCTTGATGTAAGCTTACAAGTGAGTAGCAAACAGAACCAAGACTCAGAAAGCAGTTACCTTTGGAAGGTGGGATAAAAAAAAAATTTTTTTTTTTTTTTCAGGACGGCCGATAATTTGAATGTTTGTCTACACAGCAATTCAACAATGTGTTTTCTAGAATGCACCCAGATGGTATCGGGAATTTTATGTAATGGCATCATGTGTACCATTACATAATTTATAACATAATAATTCAAACATTTTTCCTCTTGTAACTTTATAAATTTTCACCCTCCCCCACCCCCAAGCTCAGACAATATTGAAATGCTGGGAACTGCCACACAAGCTCTTGGTCCAGCACTCCAAGAACACGCCTTTTAAAGATGCCTTCATGTTTCAAAACCATAATCATCTCAGCACCTATAAAGTTTTCTGCAGGTGTGGGCAAGGCAAGAGGGCTACACTACCCATTCATTCATTGTACCACCTGGGATTTTCAAGGGTGGATACTTTCCTTAACATTTCCCTTTATTTGTGATGCAAAGTAAAGGACACTCTTGTTTCCACTCTCAGACCTTCTGAACTCACTTTCCATTTAGGTTCAAAGAATCTGCAATGGACTTAGGACATACATACATATACATACATATAGCTGTTTTGGGGAGTGGGAGTCGTTTTCATTAATCAGTCAGAAATGATCAGTATAGAGATAAATGTTGAAAACTTAAAATCCATGGCACAGAAGGAAATTGCTGTTGTTAAACTTTTTCTAAAGGAATGTTTGAAAATGCTATCCACTGGAGGAGAGAAAGTTCCACGCCCAGCAGAAAATATTCCACAATAGGCAACCATCATCCTCACAAAGGAGAACATAATCACAACCCAGGTGAAGACAGGGAAAGAGATGTACAACACACTCCCTTGTCAACTGCAGGTGGGAGATCGATAATTGTTTGTTAATGTCTCCCAATCACATTCCTAATACAAGTGTATTTGCAAAGGGCTTGGGAAAAACAGGAAAAAAATAACAGATTTCCCCCTGCTGAAGAGCACATATAATAAATGCCAAGTACTTGTCAAAGGACTCATGGGTTGTTTGTTTGAACCTTTTCAAAGTCACAAAGAAGAAGAAAGAGAGATGAGAACAGAGACCTAGGCTTGCCTCTTTGTCCCATGTGGTTTTATCTGCTACTTCAGGACAGTGACTTAACCTCTCTGAGCCAGTGGCCCCTCACTGCACATTGGCATTTTTCAAAGTGTGCTGAAAGCTAAGTAACCTAAACAGAGCTGAAGAAATAGTAGGTGCTCAATATCTCTGGGTAATTTTTTCCATTCTGAAGTGAACATATAAAAACAAATAAATTGGAAGTACTCACACCACAAAAGGAAAGAACCTGGATGATTACATTGAAGGAGAGACTCAAGATCCGGCACCTCCTTTACTTTCCACCCACGTGAGCTCTCACAAAGTCAGAAGTACTTGTTTTACATATAGCTCTATTATTAGATTACCAAAAGCCAAATTCACCCTAGTTTGGGGTCTACCAAACTGAGGAAAACAGAACATGGGGCCACATGATGGGATCTCCAAGTTCAATACACATAGGCAAAGAAGAATGTGTGTGCACGCTGGTGCATGAGTGTGAATGTGCTATGATGACCAAGAATGAAGATGAAGCAGACCCTCCTGGTGGGCTCATGGAGCTGACTCAGACTTCAAAGACATGGGCCCTTATGTGCAAACTAGCTCCTTCCTTCCTTCAGCCTCTGCAAGACAGGTACAATAGAGTGTCCTTCACATATAAGCACTCACACACACACACAGATACAAGCATATGTGCGCACACACACATAAGCATGGGTTCATACATGTGCAGCTGCAGGCACATGTGAGCACATGTGTTTGGGTGTACATGCTCATACACATGTGTGTGCAACTATGTGTGGGTGTGTACATACATGTAAGCACATGGAGATAGACTACATGCATAAACACACTGGTACACATATATGTGTGGATCAATATACACACAACGTGTATGTGGATAAACATGTGTGGGCATATGTGCATACATAGTACACACATGTTCATTCGTGTGCACAGGCATGCATGGACATATATACACATCCACATATGCACACACTTTCCTACACATATATACACATGCACACACACAAATATGCGCACGTGCATGCAACCCACTATTCCCAGACTGGACAGTCTCCTAAAAGTTCCTGAGGAAACTAGAGGCCATGTCTTCCTGTGGAGGTATGAGGAGGGACCTGGGCTCTCCTTTTCCTTCCTCTCTCCCCAACTCTCCAAAGATCAAGGGTCTTCCACAGTTCCAATAAGCCATTCAAATTTTGACTCTCAAAAAGACCTTGCAAAGGGCAGTGTCCAATTTCCTATCCACAGAAAGCATGCATATTCTGGCACTGAACACAAATTCAAGTCTCCACAAGTTATGTCTCTCAAAACCCCAGCATCTGTAGCAGGATGTGGGGAAGATGAGACGGGATAATGTGCGTGGGGAGTTTAGCACAGTGCCTGTATGTTGTCTGCTGAATATCACTGCTGGAGGAAGGGAAGTCAAAGTTGTGGCCTCGCCCTGTGCTAAAGGCTTCCTGTGTGTGTACTCATGGGAAGTCTACATGGTAGATACTGTTGTTAAGCCATTTTTAGAAGGAGCAGAAGACTGTAGAGGTTATTTGCTCAAGACCCCACAAAAAGTGGTACAATTGGGAGGAAACCTGGGAAGGATAGACCTAGGGCCTAAGTTATGAATCACTATGCCATATTTTTATCTGTTTGGCTAAATCTATTGAGTCCATTAAAAAGAAAAGCTGGCACCAGTGTTTACCCTGAGAAATGATAGGCCCAGTTTTTGCCTGGCCTCAAAGAAGGTACCCGGGTAAGTCCTTGCCCTCATCCAGCTCCCCGGCCATCCCATATGCCTCTGCCCAAGAGATGAGAACAAGGGTTTTTCCAGTGGAACTTGGAGGTGCAGCTGGCAAAGGTCATGCTCTGAGGGTATAGTTAGGGTGAACTCAGAGAGCACAGCCCCTGGGCACCAAGGGGCTGAGGACACATCCCAGAGACATGACACACATATGCTGCTGTCCCCAACTCACCCAGGAGCCACAGACACAGATGCCACTGTCCCTTCTGGATTAGCATTAGTGACCCGCTGGTGGAACACCCTGAAGGCTACTGACATGTGCGCACATGCACACATAGCCATAGAGCATGCATACATACACGCACATACCCTCACACATATGCACTTGCATAAACAAAGAGCAAGTGGAAAACTAGATCCATCTCCCTAAAAGACATGAACTAAAGGAGCAGCATATAGAAGGCAAACTAAAACTATTCTTTCCTTCTCTTTAGCAACTTTGTTCAAAATGATCACAGAGCCCATCTCTATAATTAGCCACGTCTTGGTTGGAGCATAGCTATTTAACAGAGTAACTCTCACCCCCATAAGTGTAAAATATAGAGCCAGTGGCCACGTATTCACTTAAACCTGGAAAGGATATCTATTATGTCCCAAGTGTACAAGACAATTTCAACAGGACACCAGAAATCTGCCAAATCTAAACAGGTAATTCAGATGCCATTTTTATTCAGCTATCTTTGCACTGGATGGCCATCTTCCTCTCTCCTCACCCCAGTCATAGCTGATCAAGTAGACAGAATCATTGAGTGTACACAACGCTCCTGAAGAAATGAAGCCTGGTTTTGTCTCCTCTGTCTGGCACCACCAACAGTAGAAATACCAGTGTGTGCTCCAAGGAGCCTGAGAGCACAGGGAAGGTGACTGCTTACTAGGGAACCATCTTTCCTGCCCCCATTCCCACCTCCGTTGATCGTGGCTGATGATCCATACACAGTGCAGCAGAGAGAACAGGTGCTGGGGGTAGAGCAGTTCAGTGCAACCTCAGTTCTACCACACTACTGCCTATGTGACTCCAGGTTACTTGCTCTATATCCATGAGCTTGGTTTCCTCCATGGTAAATGGAGATAATAGCTGTACCCAAGGGTCTTGTGAAGAATTCACGAGATACACAAAGTCTCAGCACATTACATGGCGTGGACAGCAGGTCCTTCAACAGCATGGCCACTTCAATGTTGACATTCAACCATGACTTTTCATTGTAACTTTAATGAGAAAACAACAATCCCAGCTGATATGGAAGGAAAGGACATTATTCAAGAACCTGGTTTTGTTCCACATCATTTCATTTCAAGTCACAATTTCCAAGTACTTATTGATGAACTTAAGTGAGGACTGACTGCATTAGTGCCCCTTACAGGTGGTACTAGAGGTCTACCACGTTGGAGGCACATGCTTGACTTGGGGTGGGGGAAGATCCCCAATGAACTCAACAGTGATCATTCCCACTCATGACTCACCAGCCCCACGCTCACAGGAACCCATTCCTGGATGCTCCTGCACTTCCCACCCACCATCCTCTCACAGCTCATCCTCTAGACTGGAAAATCCTTAAGGCAAGAATTTTCTTTTGGAGTTTTCATCTTTTTGGTCTTCCATTTCCCCCAACACTGCTACAATACCATGAAGAGGCCAGCACTGGATGCCTGTTAGCTGAATAAAACTGAGAACAGAAAGGACACAAAAGCAGGGCCTGAATTTCTGGTGGAAATTCACAGGAGGGAAAGATCACCTTTCTCTGATGTACCTGCATGGGGGCAGGACAATCAAAGCTGATGTCAGAGGACCCACGTGCACAGTTTGGCCTTGAACAGGCTGGATTTAGTGAGACTGAGGTGGGGAGGTCAGGCCCATCTTCCATGGCCTGAATCCCTGCCTCCTCTGCCTTCAATACACAAAGCAGCACAGGTGCATGAATGTAAGAGAAGTGGGGAGGGGGGTGGGGGCATCTGGAGTCAAGCTCCTTTTTCTCTGAAGAGCCCAGAGTCCTATCAGAGGGAGTTCACATGAGCGATCTTTCTAAAAGGTTTTTCTTTTCCACCCCACCCGCTTTAGCATCATTGAGAAGGCCTTCCCGATAAAAGATGAATAAATAATATGGTTAGGAAGCCTAAGATTCATTCCGGACCCTTCAGTACCCGTGAAAGAAATAGGCAAATTGGACAGAAATCAAAGAAAGGAAGTCACAAGGATTAAAGCTGGCAGCAGCGGGGGCCACTTATAAGGATTCCCGCAGCACCAGCCGGGAATCAGCCCAGAGCGGGGATGACAAAAAGGACCAGGGATCAAATACGCTCCTGGAGCAAGGGTGGAGGCACAGGGATGAAGGGGAAGCGTTAGCGGGGTCACGTGGAGGGGCAGAGCAGAGAGGGAGGGGATGTAATTACAGAAAGGAAAACCTGGCCTGAAGATCAGGGCTGGCTCCTTGGAGCGGCTCGTGGCTGGGCAGGGCCGTGTCCCCAGGGAGGCAGTGGAAGCCCCATGGCTTGGGGTGCACCCAGCCAGCAGACAAAGAGCCCCAAAAGAGAGGGCAAAGAACAATCTCCTTGCGCAGGGGGTGGGGCAGTGACCTCGCAGGCCCGCAGCTCACGCTTCAATGTCACGTCCAGAGGCATTTCATCAGGCCCCACTGGAGACGGCCCAGAGCACATCCCCCCCACGCCCCGTGGCCATTGTGCCTTCTCAACACGCCGCTCTAGAAACATTGCCTTGCACTTCAAGAGACCCTCCAGGGCTCCTCGCTGCCTGCAGGAGCCCCGGGAAGGACACTGGCCATGACCCCGGCATGACCACACTTTGAGACAAAACGGAGCTTGCTTTAAAGGAGGATTTTAACTCTGACTCAAGGGCCTTCTCTTCGCTCCTGGAACCGGCAGGTTTTTCTCATGTTTTGTTTGAGAGCCTTGCCCATTCAAAGACTCGGGGGGGTTCCCTTCTGTGGGCTCCTGAACAGCCCATATAGAACAGTGATATTTTAATAAAACCTCCTAACTGCTCAAAGGCTCACCCTTTGCTTTCATGGGAGTGGATGGGCGTCCTCCTAAGGACCCAGGCAGCCTCCTCTCTCCCCTCCTCTCCCCACTTCTGTGCTTTCTAGGGTCTCCCTAAAAAATTGGATTCCCTCCTCCTCCAGGACTCATCTCCTCTATCCCATATGCTCTTCTGTTCTCTGTCTTCCCGTCATCCTGACTGTATTCATCTGCTTGGCTGCCCTAACGAAACCCCGCATACGGGTGGCTTAAACACCACAAGCTCACTTCTCACAGTTCTGCAGGCTGAAAAGTTAAGATGGAAGTGACTGCATGGTTGAGTTCTGGTGATACAGACTGGCTGTTTTCTGCTTACCCTCTCATGATGGGGAAGAGGGTAGGGGAGGAGAGAGCTCAATAGTTCTGGTTTCTCTTCCTTTTCTTATAAGGGCACTAATGCCATGGCGGGGGCTCTACCCATCATGTCTCTTCCTGCAGACCTAGCCCTAAAGGTTTGCTTCAGGAAGTCTTTCTTAACTTGGCAAAGACTGGGCTAGAAGGCCTTGATACCTTGAAGGTGTCAAGGGCATCCATCCCAGACTCAGCACTGTGGGTCACTTAATACAAGTATGTCTGACTTGCCCACCAGTGCCAAGAGGACAAGAGTGTGCCCATCCTACTCTCTGCCATAACTTGGAGTCCTGGCTCCCAGTTGTTCCTTTCCACAAGAAATGAATCAAGAAAGGGACAACAGATGCCATAGACCCCTGCACACCTGAGTGGTTAGCATTGCAGGACAAGGACTGGCTCTTCTGGAAGATGCAAATAAGCACTGGATACTACTCCCCCACGACTTAGGGACTGGTCAGGAAGAGAAGACACACAAGTAATAACCTAGACCCCAAGGTATAAAAATTCGGTGCTATGGGAATTCAGAACCAGACACTGCCAGGTGGGGCAGGGGGAAAGGGATCTGGGAAGAGTTCTAGAAAAAGATTGTAGAATGTGACATATGGAGACGATGCCAGGAAGAGAGCATGTCAGATAGAGAGAGCAGAACAAGCAAAGGCACAAAAGCTGGAAATCTCCAAATGCCTATGGCTCGGTAATAGAATTAAGTTGAAATTCTATTGTGGGGGAGCTATCTTGCTCACAACACACCGTGAATGCAAAGCTTAGACTTTATCACATACATACAGGACAGCCAGACTCTGCTCTGTGGGATGATTTGATAGGAAGTGGATATTTGCACCATCGTTTGGAGAAAGATTCATCTACTTTTCAAGCACCCAGCCAGTGAGCACTCGGTATTCTCAGAGGATCAGCCACAGTTGCTTCCCTAAGGCGGAACGTGTTGGGGGAGGCTACCAAGTCACTGTACTTCTTGGAACATTCCTGAGAGGACAGGCTGTTCATGAAGAGGGCACCCACCATCCAGCCTTCTTTCAGGATGTGAGAGGAACCAGACTGTTCCCACACAGCCAGTCTTCTGCTCCCCACTGGTCAAACAGAAGCTGGACACCAAGGGGGAGGAATTCCCAGGGAAGGGCTGCTTCCCTGTGAGCCACCCCTGGTGTAAAGCCACACCAGATGAAAGGGAGTTGAAACCAGTTATTACTATTATAGTCATTATCTTTGTAACATTTGGGCAGAAGACAGCTCCTGACAGTTTTTGTGACAAGTTCTGTCTGTCTGACTGAAAATGTCAGCCAACTTGCCCATCATGTGAGTGGCACTCCTAGCTTCCAGAAAAGGCAGAATGGAAAACCCTCCTCTGTGCCTGCTTTTCAAAGGGCTTTTCAAAGACATTCAAGCTCTAAGTCCTCCAGTCAACTGTTAGTGCAAGCACTTTGGTGTGTGTGTACACACACACTCTCTCTCTCCCTCTCCCTCTCTCTCTCTCTCTCTCTCTCTCTCTCTCTCTCTCTCTCTCTCTCTCTCTCTCTCTCTCTTTGGGAGGATGATACCACACCAGACAGGACACATACAAATGCAGGGCACAGCCCCTGGTGAAGGATTTCTTTTCTTTTTTTTTTTAATTGAGGTAACACTGCATTCTAACATTATCTAAGTTCCATGTGCATCACTGAGAAGCAATATATGTAGATACTACTAGAAGCTCACTACTAACCATTTGAAGTTCACAAGGCTGGGATTTTGGCTCTTCTGAGGCAAAGCAGACAATGGAACACAAAGTCTAATAATATTTTGAGTCTCTGGAGAGACATGCATTCATCCGGCCTCTGTCCTCTTCCTCCTACAGTCAAGCTTGCGCATACACACTAGATGACACATTTGCTCACAACTGTGCATACACACACATGCACACACATATCATCAAGATTTTCTGAATTATCTAAACACAGTTGCTCCTTCCAAGCATCCAAAGATATGCCAAGTGTTGCCGGGGTGGATTTTCAAATAGTCTTCTGCTAAGATTTCTTTAGTACATTTGAAGAAATAGAAAAGCATATGATCATTCAAGAAAAGATGCATTTTATAAATATGGACTATCTTTTTACCACTCATATTGAAAACAAGAAAGGAAGCAGTTGCCAAACACTCCGATATTAACACATAGATCCCTTAGGGGAGTGCCCTGAGAAACTGTGCCCTATAAAATGCTTTCTTTTGGTTGCAGAACAGGATCCCTGGATCTCACCACATTCTACACTGTGTCACTGTATTTATGTATCTGGCAACAGACAAGCAACAGCAATCATAAAGTCAGGAACTTTTGTTGCCAAGGATCCTGGCTCTGAAACCAAACCATCTGTATTGAAATCCTGTCTACACCACAGACCAGTCATGCAACCATGGACAAGCCACTTCACTACTTTAACCCTCAGGAACTTCATGTATAAATTGGGGGAAACGACAATACCTGCCATCCCATAGGGAAGAGTATCCCTGATCAGATCCAAATCCCCACAGAAAAGCATTTGAACAGAATAGGACCCTCACAGAATGGAATGCAAAACCTTTTCCCTAATTTCCAGAATCAATCTGACTTCTGGAATCACAGAGAGAAGCCAGTGGATTTTACATGAAAGTGGGCTCATGCCTATTCTAAGTCATAGGTGGTATGCCTGGGAAAACCTAGAGCCACCCCTGAAATCTCAACTGAAATGGGAAGCAGAGAAAGAGAACAGAATAGTCTGGAATTGGGGTAGGTAGGGAAGAAGCACTGGAATATTCCATACAGCGCAGGTGCACTAAGTCATGGTCAGTCAAGTCCCCTCGAATCTCTTCTCTTGTGATCTATAAAAAATAAGAGGCTGTCACACTCCTCCCTCTTGTGCAGGAACATGGTCACCGCATTATCGGGGCAGCCACTAGCTGTGGTCCAGAGGAAGCAGGAGAGACCAATCCTATTTTCAATTCAGCAGTTACACATTTCCTTTCTAATCTATGCCATGGCAATCCACAATTCTCAAGTTTGGGAGGCAAGAAGGATCGCAGCCAACAGAAATTGTAAAGGATGAGTAATCATGTCAGAGCAAAGCTACAGACAAAAGCAGAGAGGGACAAGAATCATTTTCCTCTTGTAGACGTGGGAGGGGGTAGACAGGACATGAGAGCAGTGTGTTTGAAAAGTCTTCGCTAAATAACTAGCTTGTTCTTATTCCATTAAAGTTCAACCTTTGCCAGCAAAGCACTAGTTCTCTCTCTCTTTTTCTCCAAGGCTGCAGCACACACAAAAAATGTCAGCGTATACTGAAGAACTGATAATGAGCCTTAAGGGAAGTAAGTCCTTCACTCCTCGAGGATGGGTGTACTTTCTAAAAACGAACTTGTCAGGAGCCCAGGAGTGACAGTCAGATCTGGGGAAGGGACAGTCCAGTTTCTACTGTGGTGGGGTGGATGGGGGCGCAGCACGGTATAAAAACATCACCAGCATGTTCCCTGGGTGCAGCCCTCATTGCCTTCTTTACTGAGAGTGATTGGGGTTTTCCGCAAACATCTGGGATGTCAGGGAGGCCTAGGGGTGAAGAGGGCAAGCTGAGGAAGCTTCTGCAGAGCAAGAGGCTAGGAAGCTGGTTATTACAATATAGACATGGAGCAACGAAGTTCTCCATTGGCGGAAAGTACACTGCAACAATTTTTCTTTAAAGTATGCTCTATGAGTGGGGAATCACACAAATTTACTGAAGGGCCCAGGCTGCTTAAAATGGCTCTCAAAAATATACATCTTTCTGAGATTGCTTCTTGGGTATGTTATTTTTATCTACTCCACTGGGATTAAGCATGGCCCAGAACGCCAGCTTGAAAGGAAAGAGCCAGTGTCCCATTACCCCCCACCCTTTCCCGTCGTGTCCAACAGCGCTCATCAGAAATCTGATTATGGGACACTCCTGACACAAAGAAAGCACAATTAAAAGCTGCAGGGCAGCAGGGATGAGCTCTGCGCAGGCCGAATGGACCCGACTTGGCTTCCTTCAGCCTCTAGCCCTGCCCAGCATTCTGCTGTTGACTGACATGTGACATTCTTGTCTTCATGGACAGAGAAGCCAACTCTTGATGGTTATCGACATCAGCAAATGTCATGTCTGAATATGCTTCCAGAGGACCTTCCTCCCCCACTCCATTTCCTGTCTCTTGCCCCCCAGTTTATTTTAATTACATGGTGAAAACTCTCACATCTGGAATGGCTGCTGGCTCTATCACACCAACCCCTAACTGTCCTCTGGCATTGGATCGTGGCATTTTTATCACCCTGCAATGATAAAAGGCATGTTTGCAGCAGGATTAGGTCATGGAATATTTTCTGGAACTGCCAGTGGATCTGCAGGCCCCTCCTTTTTATGCTATGCATCTGTGATTTCATCTGTGGTTGTGGGAAAAGAGTAAACTTCCTTCTCTCCCATGCTTTTTCCTGCTCTCCTAATCTTCCTAGACAATGCCCTTTACTCTTTACATTGATGACAATTAATATACTAATCCATAATCACTTGTCTCTTACCAACCCACAAAAGTACTCGAGCAGATTTAGTTTGTGCCATCACTGTAGTTCCTGTTCCAGGAGGGTGCACCCACTCATCATTCTTGTTCCTTTAAAATACTGTCATCAGGAAAAGGACCAATCATAATACAGAAACAATATTTAGGTTTCTCCCAGAGAGAACATCCCAATGACAATCACTTCGTAGGAGATCAATAAGTGACCCTTTCCCAGTCTAGACACACCCAGTTGGCCCATCTGGGACTTGGGTGCAGATGTCCAAATATGCCTCTCTCCACAAATATGAGCCTTCCCGTACTGTATGTGTTCAGTAAATGCTCGCTGGAGGGGAGCCCAGCCAAACTCAAATGCACGCTCTCCATATTGAACCAGACTCTGAGGCTCCAGCTGGCAAATGTTGAGTCTTCGTTCCCTAATTCACACCGAGAACAAATCCTCTTCTGCTAGCCACCATTCCCCTGCTCAATCCAAACCTCCAGGAAGAAGGGCTCCTGTGTTCACACGGTTTGTAAGTCAGGCTCCCCACAGCAGTATGTTCCACTTGACAGATTCATGTTGTATCACTTTTAAGCAATTCCCAGTGGTGTATGGTGGAGCCTGTTCACAGATGTTTCCCTAATACTGCTAAGTAAAATGAAAGGTTTCAGGCTAGCTTCCACAGAGGCGGTGGGCTAAGGAGAAATGGATTGACAGTGTGTTTCTGCATCCTGGCCCGGAGATCACCCATTAACACAAATGATACCGGCATCTCTCAGTATTTCCTCCTTCTTCCCTAGAATGTTATTCACTTCAGGACTTGGGAAGAGGCATGGTTTTATCTAACCACCTCATTCATTAAGGCTAGGTGAATGTGCTCAAGAGAAAGTACATGGAGCAGAACAAAGACCCAGAGTCTGTCACCAGTGAAGACTAGTAACCCATTCTTCCTGTAGATGGCCATCTCACAAAAAGACCATGGTCCCAGAAAAGGTTGCACTACAGGAACCAGGTCCTTCTCTTGACACCTGCTAGAATCCAGCCTTCATGGAACCAAAAGGAGCTTCTCATATAAAAAGTGCAATCCAGTGTCTTTCAAGGAAGACCTCACTTGGTGAATTATTTTGAGGTCTAAAGAAACAAATATATCTTCAGAATTCAGATGGTGATGAACATGGCATTAATTTGAAGACCATGCAGGGAGCAGTAGAGTCATGTCCCCAGTGGCCTAGGTGACAGACTTCAGTTATGACTGAATGCCACGAGAGCATATAGAGACAATGTGGTGGAGTTTTCCAAAAGTTGGGCTTCCCTGACCAGGCTGAACCAAGATCGCTCCCCTCAAAACTCCCCTCTCCTGAAGGAGGTACAAGGCTGAGGAGAGCAAGGCCAGGGTACTGAGTTTCAGCTGGTGGAAATGAACAGCAGCCCTGTATTATGAGAACTTCTGGCTTTTTAAGAGAAGATGGAAAGTTTTTATTTCACTCTCCCAATTTTTAAACATTAGCTCAAATTCCAAAATAGAGACATTTAACCAAACAACACTCACTATGGGCAGGACCTATGCCTGGCCTGCCATTTTGCAAGCTGGTCCTGGATCATGCCCTACTCCTGCATTATTCCACTTTTCACTTCGCTGACTGTGATTCCCCCAACCAGCTATGAACACTGACCCTGACACACTTTGGTCTGGGTGGGCTGGCAGTGCCAGGCGTTGACTGGACAGGGATTCTAGGATAGGATGCTGCTGAACCATAGCTACCAGCAGACTCAACTTTCCCCAAAGGGCAATACCAAGGATGAAGAGGGAACTGAGTCAAGCTGGGTGAGTGCTCCTCCTTCTCTACTGCATCCTTTTTCCTTCCTGGCAGGGGCACATTCGCCAACAGTGATTTCTCATGTGATTGCTAAGTATTTCTACGGTACAGTAAAATCCATCATGAACCAGACATGGGAGTTTGCTAATTCCCCATATCTCTGACAATACACAAATGCAATGAGGTCTTCTTCCTGCCAATGTGCATTCAAAAATGCCAGTAATAGTAAAGGGAGTCAAATGCAAAACATGGGTAAGTAGGCCTTAGTGCATGAAATATATTCTCAACCACATGGACAAGCTGCCACACAGCTCGCTGCCTTGACTAAATTAGGGGTTGGGGTGTCTCTGATTGGTACCACAATGGTGATAATGGCAAAAAAAAAAAAAAGCCATTTCCAGGTTCCTACTTCTCTACTACCAAGACTTTGCCTGACTTGCAGGTTGGAGACAATGAGGAGCTTTGAAGCCTGGAAAGAGAGACAAGGCCAGAAAGATGCAAACTCCCAGGCTTGCAGGGGAATTAATGAAACACAAGCAAGCTCTTCAACAGGGCTGCCCTTTCGTCATCCCACCCACTAAAAGGCACTGTTAAAAACCCGCCAGCTTTTATTAGCAGAAACAAACGGAGTCGACTACCAGCACTCAGGAGTTTTTCATCCCGAAAGTCCAGGATGGTTTTGGCATAATAAAGGTCAGATCTCCTAACCACCGCTATGTTCACAGAGCAACCTGAGCTGCAGGCCAGGGCCGGCTGGCTTCTCAGTGTCCCCCTGTAGAAGGTGTTGCCGATTAAACGATCACATTTCAAAGGGTTCCTTACAGTAAATAGGAAAGAAAGGAAAAAAGAGATCCAGGGCCTTTTGTTAGTCAAAAAGCTAGGGAAAGGCGATAATTAACCCATTTTTGTAGAGAAATCATTTGGACAGAAGTCAAGGGATTTACCACCCTGTCAATTGTTGAGTCCAGATAAGCACATTATATTCCCCTGCACAAAGGGGTGCTGAGCGGCTGAATGGAAAGTAGGCCACTACTACTACTTCACCTCACAGCTGAAAGGGACTTTTTTTTTTTTGTCCTCCTGATGCAGTGATGGACTAAAGGACTCCCCCCACCCCCTCACACTAAAAACATAACTTCAGAGGCTGGCTTTTGCATTTTGTTAAATATTCAAAGGTATTGTGCAATTAGCATGTCATTAATGAATAATTAATTACAGCTAAAGCAGCCTTCAGATTTTTGCAGCTAAATTATTTAAACTGCAAATAGAACAATACAACGCAAGGCGCTCTCTGGGCGTTTTGTTACGGCATTATTTGAAAGGAACAGCAATATTACTTTTCATTAGTTGCAAGAATTATGTGCAACAAAAGCTGTTTTCATTTTTTCCTTACCTAAAAGTTGCTTCATGTGCCCTAAAAGGGAAAATTAATTCAATTCAGATTTGATTTCCTAAGAATTAATTAGCTGCAAAAATCTGAAAACTGTGGCCAGGGCTTAAGCTATCTGTACTTAAGAGGGAAAAGTAACGATTTAAAACCATCCTTTAAACCGACTCCTGCACAAAAGTACCCTTTTCTAGATATCTGCTTACTACTTCAGAAAGCAGAAACCCCTTTAAAAATCTTCATTTTTGAAGCCAGCAAATGTTGTTACTAAGTTACCCCCAGCAAATAGTCAAGAGCTAAATAGGAAGTAATATGTTGCTACTTGCAGACACAGATCGCTAGTAAGACATGCTTATATTTATAAGCTGCACATCTGGGATCAGTTGACTTACCCATCTGCTAACTACACCAGTAAACAGTATGTCTGGGCCCGTCAAATCCTTGCATCCATCACAAATTCCTGCTTTAATTGTGTGTTTACGTGGCAAACCTCTGCTTAAGTATATTTTAAGACTGTTTTAAGCAGTTGTAATTGCTCCTTTCTTCTTCATATTAACTCTAACACGTTTTATTTACCATTATGACAGACCATGATTTTGCAAGCCTTGGAGATAAATAAATGCCAGAGATCATCCCTCCCGGGAAGAGGCAGCAGCAAAGCAGAGCGAAAGCTGTAACCTGTCTGTCTGGTCTGAAGGGCTTTCTGCACGCGAGTCAGTGCCTTGAAGCACCGGGTCAAATCTGGATAAGGCCAGCATTCTCCTGAACTCAGAAAACTATTCGGTATACACATAATTTTTGACAAAAGGGCAGCAGAAGAGGAAGACTTAGGGAGAAGGGTCATATCACAGACTGGCAAGACACCAAGTTTTTCCAGGGATCCCCTTCTTTTTTCTTAACTAGGGGACTACTGATCTGAAAACAATGAGTGGGTCTCTATAGCTTGAAGTTTAGGGGGTGAGGATTTCCAAAGCAACGCAAGAGTGGATGAGCCAATGGCAGGGGGTTAAAGGTGGTAAGGAGCCCAGAAGTCAAAGGCAAATGTAGTCTCTGGATTTTTCACCCAGGTTCCATACTGAGTTTCAGAAGCATGCTAACAACACAGGTTTCAAAAAACAAAAATTTTTAGGCACCTTCCATAATCATGGAAAAAATATGCATAGTACTTTGCACAAAAGGGGGAATTTGACTATATATTTCCCAGCTTGCCTTTTACATGTGTGTGAATAGCAGGATGTCAAACTTCACACAACCTGTCACTTCTTGGGTTTGGGGAACTGAAAGTATCCTGTGCCTGTGTATTATTGTGTTGATGCAAATAGTTAAGTTTTCTGTGCAATTAACCATCATTTTCTCAAGGGATCCTTGTACACAGCTTCCAGTTTCCAGCCTCTCTGTAAATGGTGACATCCATGCACAGCCGAGAGAGGCAGGGATGGGAGCTGCAAGCCGAAGACCCATCTCGAGCTAGAGTCACTCTGGCACAGTCTAGCCAAATGACAGTATGGCAGGATGCAGTTTACTCAGGCCAAGGAAGCCGAGCTTGTCAAAGACAAAATCCAAATGGGCCCGCCACGGTGCCAAATGTTCTCATAGGCCTTGCGAACACATAATCCAGACAAACTGAATTAAATTGCAACCAGTTTATAATTAATTTGCTTTTGAAAGTCATGCCATGAGAACAATTGTGCCATCCATTTGCAATAAATTGTTCTTAGGGGCACCCCTACTTAATAATGCCTCTGCAGGCAATAGCAGCACCCATTGGTATTGGCTCCTAAATAAGGAGGGGTAAGAAGTGGGGCCAAATTCCAGGAAGCTTAATGGTGCTATTAACCTCATAGATTTGGGAGCAGGGTGGTAGGTGGTATGGTGCCGTGGGCTCCCTGACCTCAGATGCTAGCCTCACTATGCCTAAGCTGTTAATATTAGGCACCACCCTTGCTAGACACCCTTGCTGTTAATGTTAGGCACCACCCTTGCTAGACACCATCTTTTAAAGACAAATCCTCAGAGGAAGGGTAAAACCAGTAAGCGACCAAGGCAGGAAAGCTTCATGAGAATTTATTTCTCAGATCATGTTTCCTGGGACTTTAGGAGTCAAGCAATACTGAGGCCCAAGCAAATGGGACAAGGAAACCCAAATAATGTAAAGGGGAAATAATCCTGAAACTTAACAGGGAATATAATATGCCAAGCACATTTTTCTTCCCTGCAATTTTGGGGTGGGAGGCAGATTTACAAAAGCATAGAGAAGAAGATGTAAGTAAGCAGCCTTGGACCTTATGAGTATGTAGTGTGGGAGGATTCTAACTCAGAGCATTCTGCTTCTGTTGCCAAGAGTCAGCGCTCACTAGCTCCTTTCCTAGGGCACAGAGGCCAGGCGGAGGCCTAAAGCCTGACTGCTAGAATTCAAGCTTAAAAACAAGCTAGAATTCCACCCCATCTTGACCAATGGTTTTGGGGACGCAGTCTGAGAGCATTTTCAGCCCTTCTTACTTCCAGCATTCTCACTCAACTCGATATAACTCCCTTACAGGTCCATATCCTTTCTAATCCAAAATGGTCTGTAACTGGCTGCTGTTTTACATCAGCTTATGCACCAAATTACGGCTGGCTGTTTCCAAAACTCAGATCCACCCTCAAGGAGTGTGAGTGTGTCACCTTGAGGAGAGTCGTGAGTAGGTGCTACAGGTTTGACAAGCTGCTGCAAGGAAGAGAAGCTGCAACAAGCAGCTTAGGCATGGCGCTGTGAAGAAGAATAATGGCAGTCCCAGTGGTCATTCATTCATGCATGCAACAAATATGTTACAAGCTCCTTCTCAAATGTACCAGATCCTGCATTCAGTTAATAAAGACACATACGTGTGTGTGTGTGTTTATGTGTGTTAAGATTTAGAAGCTTCCCAAGGTCACAAAGATCACTGATAACAAAATCAAGGTCTGAGCCAAGTAGGACTCAAGTACAGATACTCAGTTCATCCACTGATCTGCCCAGAGAGCCTCTACTTTGGAGGGATGAGCAGCAGCATATCACAAGTCTACTTGGGTCAAATCCTATGCTGCTCTTCCTTTCACTAGCATGCAGCCTAAGGGTCTCTGAGTGTGTTTCATCAAGAGGAGATAACAACCTCCACCTCAACACAGACAGCCATACTTCTAAAAGAAAGAGAAATGAGCACAAAGTTCAAGAGGCTTTTCACTGCTGGGGTGCACAATTTCAGAACATATCTTGAAATGTGCATACAGACACCCACTTCCCCCCTCCAAACATACATACATACATACACACACACACACACTCTCCAGAAACTCCATCTACAATTACTGAAAAATTGTTTCAAGTCATTATCTCAGTGTATCCCAAGTTATTTTCCAGTATCCAAATAATGATTGATGATTCTTAAGGAGACAAAACTTACTAAAGGAAAAAGGAAGCACAAAAGCTCATAGAAAGGTTGCAATGAAATACACAAGAATGGAGTTCTAGTTGTTGAGTGGTGCCATCCCCTGCGACACTGCCCTGGCCTGTAGATGCGGAATAGCCGCAGCTCCCAAACACTGTGTGAGCACCCCGTGCCACGCATGCTCCTGTTGAGGGCTCTGCCTGCATCAAACGTCATTCACTCTTTGCAAGCACCCTGTGGGATAAGGGTCTGAGCCGGCATCTCTTTTACAGATGGGAAAATTGAGGGTTTGCAAGAGTAAACCTTACATAAATAGCCTCTCAAACCACAATATAAGGTATTGCAATGCTAAGCACAGTAGAAGATGCAAGAAAGTATGAGCTATTGATCTTTTCCATCAATGATCAGGAATTCAAACTACAAAGATCAAGACACGTAAGAAAAATGATGAGCCCAACCCCACTAGGAAGTCTCAGGAGGGCTGGAAGCAAGTCTATCTTGTCACAAGTATGGTCCCCAGGGCCTGGTCTATAGGACTTGCTGAATCAACAATTGTTGATACATGTACAAAAGAGTGTCAAGTGAGTATTTTACAATGTCTGCAACCTGTTCTCTCCCATGCATTTGGGTTACAGAAATTAAGGAAAAGGGGTCCAAACTGCAACTAGCATTTTGAAGCCCTGGACCCAAGGCAGCACAGGCTGAGCCCCACTGGACAGCATGCATCTCTTATTTTCACCGGACTTAGGACCAGTGGCCCAGAGGGTGGAATGTGAAGTTCTCCATTTCTCTTTGTCCATGTTCTGCCATGGAGGGCAGCTCTGCCAAACATTTCAAACTTACCTAAAAGCCAAACAATAAGGGAAGTGATGGCAAACAGCCATCACCTCTGATGCAGAAAAATACCTACCAACCTTACCCAGGCTGAAATACTTTCCAGGAGACCCTCAAAGATGAGGAAGGAGTCTTAACAACCCATCTGATTTTTCCCCATTCCCCTTCTATGGGAATATCTTTTATATATGCCTTCAAGGGAAGCTGGGGTGGGGGGAAGCAAAGAAAAAGGCAACCTGCCTGAAATGAAAAATTCCAATCCTGCCTTTGTAAAAATCCTCCAAGCCCAGGCTGGCTGCCCCTCCCTCTTTATCCTCTGCCGTGTTTCCCGCAAAAGGGTCAGAGGCTGTTGGAATACATTCTTGGGCTGTATTGAGAGGGACATCTGACAAAGCTCCATGTGTCCTAACTTGGGGGAATTTAAATGACAAGCTGGCTTTCTAAGTAAGGGATCCTCTTTTACAATAGAACAGCATGGTTGCTTCGTGGCAGAGGGGAAGAAGAAGAATCAAAGTTTTCTTCAAATCCCCAGCGGTGCCATTGACCTGTCAGAGGCAGTGACCCACTCCTGCTAATCCATGCAAATCAGATGCCTCCAATTTGTGAGGCTGAGAGGACAGCCCCACCTTGAAATTCAGGAAGAAGCTTTCCAGCGAGGTTCCTATCAGAGAGTTCAGATCACCTCTCTTTTTTTTCTTCTTCAAAAACATGATGACAGCTGACTTCCTTCCTGCTTTGCCCTTGCTCAGGGAGGGAGAACTGTCTCTGATGGCACCCTGATTAGCATCAAGGCAAAAGCAGCAAGTTCTCCATACAAGGAGGCCATGCCCTACCTTACAGGCCTGTTGCTCCCCGGATTTTGCCCCCACAGACAGGTTAATACACATGCACAGCCCACTGCTATTATTGCTTTGCTAGCAGTCACCCCATCATTTTTATAAGATGGTGGTCAAGGCCTGGAGTTCCTAGAACAAGCTTCAGATCCACAGGAGGGAATCTTATCAACCAAAAATGCTGTTTTCTAACCTGTTCAAAATGAAACGCCACTCCTTCCCCACCAGGTTGAAAGCCATGAGCAATTCAAATGTTAAACCACCAGTAATTTCAAGTGGAAACATTTAGAGACAGAAAATTTCAAGGCTGGGATTTTGATATTAACAAACTGACCCTCTTGATTCCACATCACTCAAGTTGAGCAGAAGTCATTTTGAACAGGTCATTTAATACAATGGAAAGAACTGGAACTCTTGTGACTCATACCAAGGTGATCAGAGCGGGAGGAAGGATTATATAAAGGACTTCGGGACATTTTCATTTTTTGAAACTTGGAAAATCTTAAAGACTCCTGAAAACTTGCCATATATAAGGAAAAAGTAACAGTAGTAACCACTTTGCCAATACTTTAGGAAAATATTATACCCTAAACCAAGAAGGGATACTTATGGATAAAATGACTTGGATAAAAGCAGAGAGGGACCAGAAAGGAGAGGAGAGAGAGAATGCAAAAATGAGTGAGCCAGCCCCTCGGTATATAGATATTGAGGTAAGAAGACTCAATACAGTATATATACCAACTTCACCAGAATACAATTTTACTCAATATCCTACAGCAATTCTGTAACCAAATGGAAGGGGGTGACAATATTAAAACATATTCTATAGCTACAGATATTAAAATTGTGCACTAATGGAACTGCAACAGAGACATCTCCATGAAAGGGGAGGTCCCATGTTCCCTACCCCACTTAACAGGGGGTCAAAATGAGCAGCCAGGTGAAGCTCTAAGACACAGAGATATGAGGGGATACAAAGGAGAGAGACACAGAGGCAGACGGGTGGAGAAGGGTGTGCTTGCTTCTCAGCTTTGGGCTTGTACCAAGGATGGGGGACATGGGAGGAGACACATGAGGAGAGACATGTAGAGACACTTGGAAGAGACACGTTTGAAAAAACTGTGGAGAGGATGACAATGGCAGATGTTACCTTGATTCACTCCTTTCATCCCAGACTTGTCTGGCCCTTTTTCTATGGTTCCCTGCCAGAAGGTGCCTTAAACTTGTGGCAAGTTTTCAAGTGTCAACAGCCCTGCTTTGGGCCAACCCTATCCAGGTGAGCATTTACCCATGAGGGTATGGGAAACTTTGGGTATTTTATTGGGAAGGTATTGTCCTTTCTACTCTCTCTCTGCACACTATTGTATAAAGTTCTTTTACACTAAGAGTATGCTTTGTCTTTGTGCACACAGGTGGCCAGACCCCTGAAAAGTGTGCAAATTTGGGGGTACTGGCATAACCCTTGGTCTTTGTGTTCACAGATTCACATTACACAGACCAATCAATGGAGTAGACTAAAAACCCAGGTCCCTTTGTGTCCTTAATTGGGATTCACTTTTAAGACAGCAGAACTGGCACTGTCAACAGAGCTTCAGTCTGGGGGGGGCATAACACCCACCTTCCTCGATGGCCAAGGTAGGCCCTCCTTTTATTTGATAAAGAAGGATCTGAACAGAGGGGTTTCAAGCCACCAGCTCTTACAAACCAACATGGAAACATTTAAGATTTTTAAAAAGGAAATGTTTAACAGACATGTACATGATAATGCTCCACCTCTGAATATGAAAACAATTAAAATTGAAGGACCAACAAGATAGAGGAAAGTATTTGTAAGACACTTAGCAAAGAAAAAAAATCTTTTTCCCCCTCTCTGAACGTGGGCCACAGTCATTGGTTCATTTCTAACAAACAGGATAGAGTCAAAGCGCTGTACATGACTTCCAAGGCTAGGTCATAAATGGCATTATGGGTTCCTGTTTGCTCTTGCTCCATCACTCAACATAGGAAAGCCCACCACCATGGCCTGGGGACACTCAAGAAGCCTTTGAGAGGCTCATCTAGCCAAGAAACCTAGCCCCCCCCCCCACCTGGGATCAGATCCCCCACCCCCCACCCCACCCCCAACAACCCAGTCACATCTTCAAGTATCCATGACTATTCTTGCATTCTTGTGAATAACAGTTCATGGTTTTAAACTTAAGGGTAAATCAATAAAGCAAAAAGAAAAACTGGTTCGGGGGGAGCGGAGAAAACAGGCAATTAACAAAAAAATTCACATGTCCAAAACACACAAAAAATATTGAACCTCACCAATAAGCACAAAATGCAAATTAAAATTGAAAGTCAATACCCATATGTTAGCATACAAAGTTGGCAAAGGTTTTCAAAGGAGGTCTGTGGAGGATGCCCATAAACTGGAAATTCTTTGTAGGAATGTAAATTGGTGTCATCTTTCTAGAGGGAGATTCAGTAACATGTACCAAAAGGCATAAAAATGTGCATATTCTTTAGGAAACTTTCAGATTGCAACCCAAAGACTTAACACGAGGTGGCTCATTCCATTTTAACAATCAGACACACAAAAAAATCAGAATAATGATCCCACAGCAGGGATAGTTAAATAAGATCCATCTGTGGGATGTAAGGCTGGGTAATTATCTCCAAAAATTATCAGAAACATTCAAATAGCCACTATATATTAAATTTTTTAAATACAAAATAGCATAATTCAACTTTGTAAATATAGTTTTACTATACATAGAAAAAATATTCTGAAACAAACTACGGAAGTGTTAAGAGCAATCATTGTAAGTTGCTGGGTGAAAGATATTTTTTTCTTTTTTTGCCTCTTTCAAACTTTCTACAACAAACATGTGTCTCTCCTTTAACTAAAAGATATTTTTTAATTAAAATTATTGTAGGATCCAGAGATAAATTACATTCTTTCCCACCACCCAATAAAACTCCCATTTCTGGAGACCATTTCTATTGGAAAAAAAATAAGTTTTTTGTCTAAGTTTCAGAAGGGGGGAGACATTTTAAGAAAGGAGAGAAAATAAAACCCCAAGCCTGGACAGTCTTTTTCTAGATAAAACAGAAAACTTTGCTATCATTTGTATAAACCTGAGTGGTTTGGTAGCACAATCGCACTAATCTTATTTGCTTTGTCTGGCATCTGTGCCGATTAACCATCTTTTCACACAAATGCTGAAGCCTGCCAGTTGTGACAGATCTGGACTAATGTCGATGGTAGCACAGGGTTTGGTTTAAGTGATTTGATAAAACCCACGGCAGCTTGAGGGGCGGTGTGCCTCCAAATACGTAAACATCGCTAACCACCAGTCCATCCCATAACTGTAGCTCAGCTGAGTGGAAAATAAAATGACCCTTTTGGTTCATCTTGCTATAAGCCACGAACAACACAAAAGACCTCAGAAACTCAGAGCCCTGGATTGAACAGCTTCTGAGACCAGGCCGATCATGGAAGGGAGTGAGGCTACTGGGAACAGCATAGACTGGGGCACCTGTAGACTCTACACTACACCCCTTCTAAAAGGCAACAGCTCCATGCCACCAGACAAAATGCTCCCCCAAGCCAAATTTAACTATGATTGCTACCGTGCCAGCTGGATGGGACACACACCTTAGGAAAATGCTTTTTTATGAGTTTATAGGACCACTAAGACCTCAGCGCTCTCAGTTGGGATGTCGCCATAGTAAAGGTATCTTAACAGATGGCAACATATTACATTCTATTCATTCTCTTCACTTAAGGATCATTGCTTTCCATACTGGGTTTAGAACAGGGAAAGAAGGATGCACGCTGTAATGCTGATGAAGACCTACAGCATAGGGTAAAGAACACTAAACTAACAGTCCCAACGCCTGGTGTGAATCCCATCAGTGGAACACTAAGCTCTAGGGTCCTTAGGCCAGTTGGTTTGTCTCTGGTGGCCATTTCTACTTCTTAAAGGATGAGGTCTTATCAAATGGTGGCTAAGTCCCATTCTGCCTGAAAAGACCCACAAGTCTCTAATTTGGGAAACTACTCAGAGATAGACATCCATAGTTAGTTCACATGGGGCCCACTTTCCTAAGCCTCCCCTATCAGATCCTCTGAGCTAGAATGCTATTCACCAAGGAAGACAAATAATTTTCCACCAGCAAAGTTGGAAAAAATTCATAAGCTACTCCATTTCCCACAATTCTGTCTGATCAAGATTTTATTAGAATATTATATCTCTAACTTCTTGGTGGCTGTGAGTTAGCATTTTCCCTTCACAGGCTGTGGGGGTCCAGGAATGAATGACAATCACTGAGAACATTGTTCAAGTATCACTTATACCACTGGATGGTATTCTACCAGGTACTACCTTGTAAAGAAAGGTCATCTGCTTGTCACCTATGTGTCTTAAAAATGTCCAGAGGTTTCCCACACATTTGCAAAGCTACTTTGCTGTTAAATTTCACAGGATGGAAATATAGACACCATTGAAGGTTTCACCCCCTTCCCTCCAATTACAGCAGGAACCTGAGGAGCAAATGCTAAGCCAAATCTTGAGAAAAAGTCTGTAGGACATACTAGCTATAGGGAGAAAAGGGGGCCAAGACAACAGCCACCCAAGGTGCTTGGCAGGTGTGCATCAGTGCCAGGTGGCCCGGCAAGAGGCAGAGAGTAGCGAGAAGCGAGATCAGGAGGTAGACTAGACGCAATACTCACCAGCTGGGACAAGGAGGAGCCACCAGTACCCGCAACAGCCAGTTTTAAGCAAGAGAATAACATCAGGAGGTTTGAGAAAGCCTAAGCTAGCGGCTGTGAAGATAACAGGCAGCATAAGGTCAAAAGTGGAGGGGAAGAGATAGCTAAGAAGTGACTGTAGTAACCTACATGAGAGGATGGTGAGCTCAATTCAGACAGACAAGTGCAATAGAACAGGAAGGAGAGAACAGACCTCAAAGGAGGGCAGAGGCATGGAGGATGGAATTGACAACCTACTAAGGTGCCTTTCAGTTCAGCATGCTCAGCCGAAGGCATCCCCAATCTCAGAAACCCTACAAAGTTGCTATAGCCCAAGGAAAACTGATAGCACCCTGAAAACTGATAGCTAATCCTTTCAGTTCCTCAAACAGGTATCAGGGACCACTGAGAACCCAGGGTCCTGACTTCCATTTTTTCTTGGCTACACCAGTCAGCACTGTTTATCCTGGAGTAGTAACTTCCCGCTTTTTAAGGATATTCATGACATGACATCTGCCTACAAGTAAAAAAAATATGTGTGTCCAAGTGGTGGAAATGCAGCCTATCCTCAAGATGTGTAAGACTGTATTTCACAAATATCAAGATCTGACTTCAGGAAACAGGTATCTTGAGACGTGATGTGCCAAACAAAGAATTCCACGTGTCAAGGTATTTGGTAACCAGATCGAGATGCTATAGTGTTTACCAAAAACAGCACTGGACATGGGGGTCAGAAACTTTGATTTTTAGCTCTGACTTTGTTACTGACTAGTTGTATAAGTTTTGTGCTCCCCTGCCTCACAAAGAAGGAGCTAAAGAAAAATGACCTTAAGGTTCCTTTCAACTTGAAGAATCTAAGATCCACCACCATGTTCAGGGCAGAGGGTGGGGGTGATCATTTAACTAGATGACCACAGGCTTCCAGCAGCAAAGATGCCCTTCATGGTGGAGGACTATGGGGGCTTTGATGGTAGGACTGGTGTGGTGATGTACATCTGAAGAAGTGCGACCTGTATCCCTAAATCACATACAGAATTGTAAACCAATGTTACCTCAATAAAATATCATACAAAAATTTTAAGAATTTAAAAATCATCATAAAGTGTTTTGAATCTCCAGTCCCTTTGCAGTGACAGCAAGCCCTTCACATTTTTTACACATATTATTTGTTTAAAAAAAGGTTATTTAAAAAAAAAAAGAAGATTGTCAACTTGTACTCAATGGATTTGCATATTTTCTTATAGATCCCAATTGTACACTCATTCTTCTCCAGGAAGATTAATATCAGCCAAAAGTTTGAGGTTTAACAGAGTAAAGATGGCTCTGAAGCTTTGGATCTTTGCAATTGTTTTTTAAAATCCATACGGTTAAGTCGCAGTGATTCACTGATGCAAATTCTGTGTTTATCCCAACCTCTAAGCCTTCTGTGGCATTTGAGTTTATAACAGCTTTTGTAAATGTTGATTTAAGATTTGGGATTAAAGTAGGAACACACCACCTGTCTTCAAGTTGACATAAATGTTATAAAATGGGATGCTACACTTTTTCTAATCCTTGTCTCTAACCAGACCCATATGTAAATTTCACACAGTAGTATTTAGTAGCATAATTAATCCCTACTTTATGTTATGAGTAATATTTCCTATTCCCGACCCTGTAACGTCCTTTAAGAAAGATCCATGTTCCAATTAGACTAGCCCATCGGCACTCTTTTAATGAGCAGATTAATCATTCAGATGGGTACAACGGTGTCATCACAGGTTTTAAATATGATAATCTACATCCTAATGGTGCTGCAAAGCCTTGGCTTCGAGCAAAAAAGGTAGACAAAATTGGTGAGCGTTTCATTTTGCTCTCTATCTGGGACACTGTGAGACATAAGAAACCTTGAGTGATGCAGATTTAGGAAAGCAGTTATAATTCTGTTATAACAATTATTTCTAGGAGAAGTTGCATTTGCTGCCCCTCTGAAGTACACAGGAGTATGACCAACTTGATGTGGGGAAAATGTCTTTTTCTCAGCTAGCTTTTCTTTTTAGAACCCTACTCCCAATCTTCCCTTTGAAAAAGAGGTATAAGAAGGAAACTTCCAAATGACCATAGTTCTTAGTTAATTTGTGTCAAATAAGACCCACCCTAATCAAAAACTTCCCCCATAGAGGGAAGGAAAAAAATCTTTCCGATTTGATGCTTACCTTTTCACAAGACTTACAGAAAACCACTTTTTTCTCTCTGCCTTCATCTCCACTCTCTACAGAAGCAAAATTGCAACCAAATTTCAAAGATCATAATCCTCTGGGTGACACAAGGCAAAACCATTGAGAAACAGGCACACAGAGAATATCAATAAACTGGAATTCACTATAAATAATTCACCATGACAAAAAGTATACTCTTAATGGGCAATTAATAGACCCAAGAAACTCAAACCAAACACATACTCTCTTTCCTGTATCTCTTAGGGATTTATCATAATTACCCTGAAACCAAGGTCTCCTTTGGCTTCTTACACTGATATTCAGCACCTCCATCTAATTAAACTTGTCCGCCACCACCCCCCAAAGACAGACACCTGGTTTGGTCTTAAAAATGAGGTCTGAATCATCTTCTAGAACAATCAAGTCGTGGTTACACTTTTAATACAAATTGCTGGAGGCCAATTCATCTGTATCTACAGGGCTAGCTGCCAAGAATTCTCCAAAGAGCACAGACTGATTCCAGCAGACAGTGCAGGAGAGTAACGGAGGCAGATGTCATGTCTATGGTAAAGGAACCTCCTGGGATGGTGCTCTGGGTAACCCCAGGTTCATCAACAGCACCTCTAATAACCACCCGGCATTACATTCTGGACCAACACAGATTAAAAGCTCTTTCAGGAAATGAGACATTTCAAGACAAGTACTTGTGTGGGCAGTACCATCCTTGGCACTTTAGCACTAGTTTCATCCATTCCATCTGACAAACGCATGTTAAGAACCTAAAAGAAAAACTAGGTACTGCAAACACTGTGGGACACAGTATACACAATCCTTCTCAGGCCGTTCCAGGTAGCCCTATTTCTGTTTGGAATATACAAGAATAAAAAATAGTGTGATTTCACAAAGGCTAAACAAAGACACAACTTACTTTCCTGAGCAGTGGACCAGAATCAGTACGTGAATTCACTACAAAATGGAGCCCTTTTCCTTGGAACACAAATTAAGTGTTCATGATCATCAAGATCTCTGTTCGAGAACATATTTCCTCCTCAGTGCCACCCCCACATCAACCTCCTAGCCTTTAAATACTGTCCCTATTCAAACCTGCTCTTAAGAGAACCTTAGACTAACATGTAAGTATCGGGTGTGTGTTCAGAAGAAAAAGAACGCTTTGCACTTGGGCAGAAGCCAAAGAATCAATATGCTAGGATTTCAGACAGCAGCACAATTGGGAAGAAAAACTTAGAGAAAAAGACTATAGAAGATTCTGAGGAATGGAAACTATAGAAGATTCTGAAGAACGGAGACAGGAGGAGGTGTTTCCTGTCCCGTTTTATCCCTAGATTTATCACTCAAAAAGCATCCTCAAGACATACTGATCCTGCTTCTTACCCATGAAGTCAACTACTTTCCTCCCAAGTCAGTGATTCTGAGGAAAGGGGCCAATTTTCTAAACTCAGGAATTTCAAAAGGTTTGTGAGCCAGCTGTACCTTGATAACTATGAACAATGATGGCTTAGCATCTGTCTTTGGGAAAAAGAAATTTTTTATCTAGAAGACATTCTCTGAAACATAGGTTACAAAAGCAACTCCAACATACTTGTCGTTTCTCCAGAAGGTTTAACTCATCCCTGCTAAGTACCACATCATGGAAAAACACATGTCAACAACCACAAATAATTGCAAAAAAATAATTATACATTAGTTCTAGATGTCCAAGTCAGCATGATTCATTTAATACTTCCATTGAGATCCTAGTCCAAGAGAGTTAATCAAGCATAGCAGTTTCCTAATCAGAACAGTGAACTAATGATCCTATTTCTGAGTAATACCAGTCAGATAAAGCTCTCAAAAGGTAGTTAACATCACTTTGGTGGAAAGGAATGACAAGTACAAGTCCTGGTAGGGTAATGCATCATTCATGCCCCCTCTCATCCTGACATTTTAACGTTATCTTGTTTTACTGTGTCGGCCTAACACTGCCACTGCTGGCAAATTAAACTGTGAACTTACAAAGTGGGTGGCAATAAATACAAATTATGAGAGTTCAAAAGATGTTCCTGGAGGTGTGTGCTAGACACGGAGTATCTCTGGCTTTGCTGTCACATGGCAATAGACGAGAGACAAAGTAGAACAGACTCTTCTGGAGGCAGAGAAAAAGGAATTAACTAGCTGATGATAGAAAAAGAAAAGAGATGGAAATTAAGAAAAAAAAAAACACAGGATTTAAAAACTGATTTGAGAAAGAGCACACAGATGAAAAAAGGAAGAAAAAGGTCGAGAAAAACTCATGTAAACATCAGTGGTCTAATTATGCGCCAGGTGTTTATACAAATGGCCTTAACAAATCTTTTGAAATTGTACAAAGTATTTATGACAATCAGGGATTCTGGACAAAATTTACAATAAGAAAATGAGCAGTTGACTCCCTTGGGGGGGTAGAGAGAAAGAAGGGAGAGGGCCCAACATTCTGTGATAGAGGATTATGGGGGCTGTGGTGGCGGGTGAGGTGTGGTAACATATGCCTGAAGAGGTGGAAACCTGTACCCCTACATACTATACAGTGTTGCCAGCCAAACTGACTCAATAAAAATATGATTACAAAAGAAGAAAATAAGTATTAATTTTAAAAGTTTGTGAAATGAAATCCAACCATGATCTCCACCACCCCTTCCAGCCCAACAAAGAAAGAGAACAATTTGCTTCCCATAAGTTAATTCTGGGTGGACCAGACTAGCATGATGCCACTGACAATATAAATATCAAAAGTTCCCCACAAGGCAGGTGTACACCAAGAAAGGAGGGGATTGGAAATCTTAATTCTGCAGGAATTCCCTACGCTGTTTTGGTGAATGCATCCTTAGGTTAATGAGCAAAGTCAGGGAGAAGATAGCAAAAATAAAAAGGTCTCTAGAAAGTGTGCTGGGGGCTTTGCCAACTTAAAATACCCACAATAAAAGTCAGAAACACCCTGAACAAAAGAATCTGACCCTTTCAGGCGCATGGAGAGAAAAAAAAAAAGACAGACCTAACAAGCAGAACCAGAGATCGGGTTTTTTAATATCGCCTAACACTGGGACGTGTGCTCCCAATTTGGTCTAGTTCCACTAATGAATCTTATAAAATATTTTATCTGCCTATTCCATGCCCACAAACCACTCACAGGAGACCGGGAAATCATCACTTCTTCCCGAGCGCAGACATCAGTTGGGCCGCGTGCAACAGCGGTCTGTTTATTTTTCCCATAAACCACTGGTTTCATAGAAACTCATTAGCATCACCTGTGTTAATTACACTAGCAAACCAATCAACAGCTCCTTCTTAATTAGGTTTTCTTTATTAAAGCCGGAAATTGCCAAGGAGACAAAAGTCACCTGGGGAAATTATGTGAAAAGGAGTATTTATGCCAAATTACACACTAAAATAATAATAAAATAGCCCAGTTTGTTTACAGGAAAAGGAAACAATATTAATATTCAAGGTCACTGGCACACTCCTTATTAATTATTCTCGTTATACGAAATTGTGATCTTTTCTGCTTCCAGAGGGTTGGCTTATAGAAAGTCTTTGTGCTTGAAGTTGACTCACATCAGATTTTGATGACTGTGGTCAGCGATTATGACTTGCTTATTCCATAAACACCAGCACCCACAGGTTAAAGCAGTTAATGCTAATTTCATGAGCTCATGTACCAACTGTAACTCAAAATCCCTTATGTCTGTTAGCAAACCTAGAAAGGCATATAAAAATCTGCTGTGAGAGGAAAAAACGCACACGCAACTCGGAATTTGCGATTCGCCTAAAGAGAAGGGGGAAAAAAGACTTAGAACCAAATTCCTCTGCTTCCCAGAACCTTTCAAAGTCAGGGTGGAGGTGCAGGGAGAGGACACAACTAGGTTTTAGAAGGAGATCCCTTTCTCTAAAGTTCAACTTAGAGGGAGGTTCCTCAAGATCGTTAAAATAGCATAGTCTAAGGCCCAGGAAGTAGGTTCAGGGTGCTTGGTGTTCTGCTTATAAGGAAATGGAGAGAAAAAGACAAACATGACATCAGCTGGTTCAGTAAGTCTTCTCATCTTCTCTTTACTATAATACAGATACATTTCCAATCTAGCTTTGGGATAATGAAACCTGGTCACACCCTTTCTGAGTGGGGATTGCAATGCCCCACCTGATTTTTGCAAGAATTAGTTCCTATCTAGAAAACACTTTGGTGATATAAATCACTGAGTGAATCACGCTTGTTCTTACTCCCATGGGTCATGGGAAGTAGCCTGTCCAAGGGGCCCTGAGAATCCTAGTTCTCTGTGGTGAGTCAATCTAGGCTTAGGAAAAGTCAACTAGATTTAGGAGCTGGGCCTCTCAGAGAAGCAAGGTAGACTTTACCATGGCAATATCAATGAAGTCACTTCTCACATTAATGAGCCCCAGGTCCCAAGATGAAGCTTTCAAAAGTCTCTTTCTTTGGGTATTCTCTGCTTTCTCCTGGGTTACCTGACACTTCCCACCTCCAGTGCTGAGGTGGTCACTGTGTCTGATGAAGATTCACTGGAGTCAAGGAGACTTTGCCCCGATTATCAAAAGGACCTCTTTGTTTTCTAGAACAAATGCCATGGAACCTCTTCTCAAGGACAAGATGGGCAAAACATTAACAGCAAAGGGATCACACATGCTCTCAAGATCTAAATAGTATAAAAAGAAGATCTCTGTGGGGACCTCTGAGAAGTCCAGCAAACCAACACCTGTTCAGTATTGCCTTCAAGAGCTAAAACACTGAAGGTACTCTCTTACCTCCACTTTGGAAAAGTGGGGCGAACCCCTTAAGTCCTTAACTTTGGAATTCCTTCCTAGCATCGAGGCATTACTATCAAAGGAATGTAACCCTGCTGCCAGGAAGGGAAACAGAATAAGGGCAAAACAGAATCTACGGGAAACAGACGGGTAATGTGGATAGGTAGGTCAAAGAGTATTTGGAAATGGAGAGCAAAGCCTTTCTTTTTCTTGATCAGCTTGCTAATTGCCACGATGATTTTTAACCTTCCTGTCAGAGATCTCATGGCTTCTCCTGAAAATGAAACTTCAGCTCACACAAAAGCCAAGGTGTCCAAGCTGAGGCCTGTGACTGACTGATGACCTTTGAGGAAAGGTGCTTATCATGACAGGCCATTGTCTTGCCTGCCTACCTCTATCTGCATTCCCGCTGCTCTTGCCCTTCCCTCTCCCTTACCCACCGGACTGGTACCCTGTCACTCCAATCTCAGCTGAGCTCTCTGAGCACTCCTCCCCCTAAAGCACATGCACTGCATATTGGGGTTCACTACTGTCACAACACAGTTCTGATGGAGTTTGGGCAATGGAGTTCTCAAAGCAGATCTGTGACAAGAGAAAGGATTTGTACCCAAAGCTGTCTCGAGCAGTCAAAGTCAGCTCAAAAATCCTGCGAGGGGACCTGATGCAGAAGCCATTTGAGAAAATCGAAAGGTTTCACCCAGGAAATGTGAGGGTACTCCATGCCCACTGCTAGAAATGCTCCCTTTTAAGATCTATCTGGAGCAGCCATGTTGGTGAACATGGGGAGGTGTGGGGAGAGCGGTGAGCTTGGGGAGAATGAGCTCTTCCCCAAACCTTGCCCTATGTGTCTCAGTCATCTGACTGTTGCCAAGTTCTGTTGGTTTTTTGTAATTAAAAAAAACATTTTCCCACTTACTATTAATGACGGGTGAACATCTTCCTCACAACCTGAAAACCACTTCTGTATTCCTCTGCCTCCAATGGCTTCCATTCTCCCATGAGCAAGGCCCAAGACCTTTCCATGGCCTCCAAATGGCTCCATTATGCCTCTGGCAGCCTCACCGCCACTCCCTCTCCTTGTTTCTTCTGCCCCCACCCACCTCCTGTCTCTCCTGAAGCCTAGTAGGTGGTCTGTTTTGGGGGGGAGGGCCTCCCTGCCCCTGTTTGGCCTGCCCTGGCTCAACTTCTCCAACTACCCACAAGGCTCACCCCTCTATTTCTTCAGGCCTTTGTTCCATTACCCATGTCAGTGAGGTACCTCCTAGCTATTATATTTCAAGAGATGACCTGAACCCCATCCCACCCCAAACACCGTCTTTCCCTATGTCCTGAGTTACTTTCCTCTGCTGAAGTCCTCATCAGCTGATGTCCCATATTTTTGACTTGCTTATTGCCTGTCTCCCCATCCACTAAAATGTAAGCTTCAGAAAGACAGGATTTTGTTTTTACACTCTAATTCATGCTGAATTCCTGCTGGCTTGTCAGTGTCTGCATCTTAGGAGACATTTAATGAATATTTGCTAAAAGAACAAAAGAATGAAGGAGGAGAGAAGAGGAGCAGTGAGGAAAGGTGAGGAAGGAGATTCATTGCTATCCTTGTGATCCTGTCTTTCATTGCCCCTTCTTTCATTCTTCTATCCCACTTTCTCTTTCTAAAATATTCTACCACCCAACCCCACATCTTTCACTGTTTAACACTCCTGTCACCACTTTCTCAGGCATTTTCTTGGCTCTGGACCAGGTCAAACCACCCCGCACTCTTCCTCCCTCCATTAAGCATGTCCAGCAAATCATCCAAATATCTGGTTGTCCTCTCTTTGATGAATTCACATTATAGATTTCACATTTATGTATATGATCTGAGCGCCAGTTCCACCCAACCCATGAGAACAGAACCCTAACAGCATTTTACCCTAATTACTAGCATACAAAAGACATGTCATAAATAACTCCTAGTTGGATAAGAATGTATCCTTTAAAATCAACAGGAGTGTATATACCATCCCTAGCTAAGTGCCCCCATAGAAGCCTAATCGCCCTTAATAGGTGGGATCACAGCAGCTGTGGTCATCATCTACAACCTCATCTTTGGACTCTCCATCCCCCCCCACCTGACCCAGCACCCTCAATGATCGCTCCCACATTGCACCTGAGAAACTGCAAGCCCTGGATCTTGCAAACAGCAATCCCACTCTTATTCCTAATGTGTGAGACTGACACACCCATTCAGTCCTGCCAGCACTGTAGAATTTACTGAGTGTGTCCACAGGTCTGCCTTTCTCTGCCATGTCACAAAATACAGTTTGTTCTCTTTAGATCTCTAATTCTGAGCACAGGGACACATTCTATAATAGCCTGAATAAACCAACAAGCAGTTACCCTCTTCTGACTGATCTCAAGCCCTCTGAGGGGGTGGCAGCTTGGAGAGCCCAACAAAAATCAAATCCTTGTGTTCAGCTTTCAAAAGCATGCATCTTGAGGGGAAAGTCTGGCACAGCTCACGTCTTTGGTAACCTATGTTCACAGTCTCAAATATGGGTGTGCTCGAGGCTCAAATAATTTGCTCAAATAAAATAATAAATAACTCTTATAATTTGCTCAAACAAGTTTGCTCTAGGCTGATGTTTCTCAATTGCCACTTGAGAAGCATTCCAAAATCCCCAACTCTGAACTGTTTCGCTTTGACGATCTGTCTAAATTTCAATTGTTTTGCATAATTTCTTCAAGTTTATTGGTAAGAAAAAAATCTTCATTGGAAATATATACAGCTTTGAAGTGGTGGTTTTTTGTCAACAATTTCTTAAACACATTCACACATTAGCTCTCTGATAGGCAATAATGGCTCTTGAAGGAGCTGTCATGATCAATCGTAAAAATACATATTTAGAACACTTTTTAAAATGTGTGTATTATAAAAATGTTTTAAGATGAAAACTATTTACCCAAAAGACTATAATGGTTCTGAAGAGTATTTTGTAAATTCCTATTTGAGACTTTCAGGGTGGAGAAAAGATTTCTGACCTGGGAGATCATCAAGACTTCAGTGAAGCCATTAACATTTATTGTCTCTCAAGAGCTAAAAATGTTGCTGGGAACATGTTTTCAGGTTAGAGAGAAAACAGAGCCCATTCTTCTAACAAAGGACCTGGGATGCTCTTCACTGTCTTGCCCCAAAGGCTGACAGACACCAGTCCATTATACTAACTAATGGCACACTTAGAAGAAAATGCCATCCCGAAGATGTTAGTCCAGGGACCCTGACTAATGGGGACTGTCTAATGTTCAAAGACCCCATCAGCTCTGGTCACTGATGAGACATTCAAAGAGTAGTGCATTAAGACCTTGGTAGACCAAATCTGATAGGATGAATGAGATATTTAAGGAGCAAACACTTTTTATCCCTTTTGTCCCAAGCCTGACTCAGGAGAAATGATTAATAATCTGATATGAAAACCTAGTCTCCTAAACCTTCTGTCCTCCTTCCATAGTCCTGACCAAAGTAAACATGTTTGAAGAAGAGCCCAGGGTACTTATGCTTTTTACTAAGGTAGGAAAATGTACATTTTTCTGGTTAATAAGAAAGAAATTCTATTTGCTTCAGTGCTTACACTGGACATTTTCTTAAGAGATGGGAGGGTCTGGTAAATGGCAGACAGAATACTGGGCCCACCACAAGGTTGTGAATACTACATAATACCTTCCTATATTTTTTTCCAACTCTTTAAGACAAAAGCATTTGGGTTGTGTAGGAAGGAAAAAAAAAGAGTTGGGGAGAGAATGCGAGAAAGAGCAAGAGAGGAATGGAGGGAGAAAAATCAAAAGATTTCAGACACATGCATCATCACATGCTAAGTGCTGGCTGGCCCAAAGCAAAATATCACAGGCAACCTATAAAGGGCACTAAAAAAAAAAAAAAACAAGTCTGAGATACAACACCAGTGCCACATGAGAAACAAGACTGGACATAAACAATTGGGGTGGGAGCTAAAAGCAAGCTCATGTTGACACTTTTTTTTTTTTGCTTTTTTATACTAAAGAATTCACAAATCTCTTCTGGACTTCTTCAAAATCTTTACCCCTGGGGTCTGAAGCACCAGCTGGGCTTGATTAGGACGGTAACATACCCCCTCCCCGAAACTGGGCAAAAAGAGGTCGGGGATGATTAGACTTGGCTTGATCCCAAAGAAGTTAAGTCCCTAAGAGTTAATGGAAGGAACAGATTTCCATTCTTACACCTGAAATAAGCCACCTCCAGAGCATGCCCAACAAACTGGGGAAAGCAAGCAGACCCAGCTTAGAGTACCTTCAAAGTCAAGCTTTCATTTATTGTCAAGACAGAATCAAACTGGTGCTTTTTATGTAACACATGAGTTAGGCTGACCTAGCCATTCATACACAGCCAAGTCCGGGCTAATTGTGCTGGCTTTCTTCCCTTCCCTATAATGTCACAAAAAGAATCTAAATACTCAAGGGTTCCTAAGCCCCTTGATGAGAGTACTTAGCTCACATCAGCTTAATGGGACTTAAACCTAGGCATTTTAGGCAGAACGGGTTTCTTTGTTGGATACTTCCCCTCTCTTTTCCTCAGCTTGATTTCACACCAGCTACATTCGCAAACCCCCTAATAAATCACTAGGAATGTAAAATACACTACATCCCCCCCCCCTCCAAGTTGGCCTGGGTCATTTATCATTCTGTGGATTTCAAAAAGATGCTAGTGTTTTTATTGCAAAGGGCTTGTCATTACAGAAACTAGAAAAGAAGGTATTGATCACAATTAGATCGTATATTAGCAGCCCCTCATG